>NC_054827.1:126631119-126934149 GCF_018345385.1 Vulpes lagopus | reverse complement strand
TTATAAGACTAGAGATTCTTCTTAAAAACAATTACTTTTAGTAAATGTCCAGTAGCTTTTTGGACAGGTAGTTCATTTGTATCTCATCATCTACCAAAAGTGACTAAAAACTAATAGTTTCATACATATCACATTTATTAAATTGGAGAAAAATCAATAGAAAAGTATTAGTTCAAAAAGAGGTAAAATAATCAAACTTTTGGAATTAAACCTACCTTTTTTAACTCAGTAAAAAAAAAAGTGCATTTGAATTTTAGATATGCTTCTAAAAGTTGTATGTAATACTGTATTTCTGTAAATCAACTCACTTTCATCCTTCCTCTGGCTTCCATTATAATTTGAGAAGTACTAGAACAGAAAAAAAAGAGGGAGGGCACCATTTACTTTTAGAAGCATTCTTCCTTAATTTGCATAGTATATGCATTTGAATATCCTAATACCAAAAAAAAGTTATTCATAACTTTTATAATCTTTTATAACTTTTATAATCTGATATTTCATCACCATAATAAATTACATTTTTATATACTAAATATTTAAAGCTATGTTAAAAATTTAATTCTGACTCATTTTTGTTTTCAAAAGAGCTCTAATTTTGGTTTTCTCATTAGTAAGTAAAATAATGAAATTAGAAGAGTTCTAGATTCTTCAAGTTACAACTTCCATGATTGAGATTCACTTCTAACATATTAAACATAATGGTTCTGTTTTTTAGTTAACTGTGTCACGCTCATCTCACCAATGTGACTCTGGAGATAGGGCCTTCAAAGAAGTAATAAGGTAAGTCGAGATCCTATGGATGGACCCTAATCCAAAATGACTGGTGTCCTTATAAAAGTTAAGACCCTTAACCGATACCAAAATATTGGGATTGTCCCCTGCGTATTTCAGACCATAATGCTTTGAAATTAGAACTAAAACACAAGAAGTTTGGAAGGATTTCAAACACATGGAGGTTAAGGACCATCCTGTTAAAAGATGAAAGGGTCAACCGGAAAAATTAGAGAAGAATTAAAAAGATTCATGGAAACTAATGAGAATGAAGATACAACCATTCAAAATCTTTGAAATACAGCAAAAGCAGTCCTGAGGCGGAAATACATCGCAATACAAGCATCCATACAAAAACTGGAAAGAACTCAAATACAAAAGCTAACCTTGCACCTAAAGGAGCTGCAGGAAAAAACAGCAGATAGATCCTTCACCCAGCAGAAGAAGAGCGTTAATAAAGATTCGAGCAGAACTCAATGAAATAGAGACCAGAAGAACTGTGGAACAGATTAACAAAACCAGGAGTTGGTTCTTTGAAAGAATTAATAAGATAGATAAACCATTAGCCAGCTTTATTAAAAAGAAGAGAGAAAAGACTCAAATTACTAAAATCATGAATGAGAAAGGAGAGATCACTACCAACACCAAGGAAATACAAATGATTTTAAAAACCTATTATGAGCAGCTCTACGCCAATAAATTAGGCAACCTAAAAGAAATGGACGCATTTCTGGAAAACCACAAACTACCAAAACTGGAACAGGAAGAAACAGAAAACCTGAACAGGCCAATAACCAAGGAGGAAATTGAAGCAGTCATCAAAAACCTCCCAAGACACAAAAATCCAAAGCCAGATGGCTTCCCTGGGGAATTCTATCAAACGTTTAAAGAAGAAACCATACCTATTCTACTAAAGCTGTTCAGAAAGATAGAAAGAGATGGAATACTTCCAAACTCATTCTATGAGGCCAGAATCACCTTAATTCCAAAACCAGACAAAGAGCCCACCAAAAAGGAGAATTCTAGACCAATATCCCTGATGAACACGGATGCAAAAATTCTCAACAAGATACTAGCCAATAGGATCCAACAATACATTAAGAAGATTATTCACCATGACCAAGTGGGATTTATCCCTGGGATGCAAGGCTGGTTCAACACTCGTAAAGTAATCAATGTGATTGATCATATCAGCAAGAGAAAAAACAAGAACCATATGATCCTCTCAATAGATGCAGAGAAAGCATTTGACAAAATACAGCATCCATTCCTGATCAAAACTCTTCAGAGTGTAGGGATAGAGGGAACATTCCTCAACATCTTAAAAGCCATCTATGAAAAGCCTACAGCAAATAGCATTCTCAATGGGGAAACACTGGGAGCCTTTCCCCTAAGATCAGGAACAAGACAGGGATGTCCACTCACACCACCCCTAAGATCAGGAACAAGACGGGGATGTCCACTCGCACCACTGCTATTCAACATAGTACTAGAAGTCCTAGCCTCAGCAATCAGACAACAAAAATAAATAAAAGGCATTCAAATTGGCAAAGAAGAAGTCAAACTCTCCCTCTTCGCAGATGACATGATACTCTACCTAGAAAACCCAAAAGCATCCACCCCAAGATTGCTAGAACTCATACAGCAATTTGGCAGTGTGGCAGGATACAAAATCAATGCCCAGAAGTCAGTGGCATTTCTATACACTAACAATGAGACTGAAGAAAGAGAAATTAGGGATCAATCCCACTTACAATTGCACCCAAAAGCATAAGATACCTAGGAATAAACCTAACCAAAGAGGTAAAGGATCTATCCCCTAAAAACTACAGAAGACTTCTAAAAGAAATTGAGGAAGACACAAAGAGATAGAAAAATATTCCATGCTCATGGATTGGAAGAATTAATATTGTGAAAATGCTAATGTTACCCAGGGCAATTCACACGTTTAATGCAATCCCTATCAAAATACCATGGACTTTCTTCAGAGAGTTGGAACAAATCATCTTAAGATTTGTGTGGAATCAGAAAAGACCCCGAATAGCCAGGGGAGTATTAAAAAAGAAAACCACAGCTGGGGGCATCACAATGCCAGATTTCAGGTGGTACTACAAAGCTGTGGTCATCAAGACAGTGTGGTACTGGCACAAAAACAGATACATACATCAACAGAACAGAATAGAAAATCCAGAAGTGGACCATCAACTTTATGGTCAACTAATATTCGACAAAGGAGGAAAGACTATCCACTGGAAAAAAGACAGTCTCTTCAATAAATGGTGCTGGGAAAATTGGACATCCACATGCAGAAGAATGAAACTAGACCACTCTCTTTCACCATACACAAAGATAAACTCAAAATCGATGAAAGATCTAAATGTGAGACAAGAGTCCATCAAAATCCTAGAGGAGAACACAGGCAACACCCTTTTTGAACTTGGCCACAGTAACTTCTTGCAAGATTCATCCATGAAGGCAAGAGAAACAAAAGCAAAAATGAACTATTGGGACTTCATCAAGATAAGAAGCTTTTGCAAAGCAAAAGATACCGTCAAAAAAACTAAAAGACAACCTACAGAATAGGAGAAGATATTTGCAAATGACGTATCAGATAAAGGACTAGTATCCAAGATCTATTAAGAACTTCTTAAACTCAACAGCAAAGAAACAAACAATCCAGTCATGAAATGGGCAAAAGACATGAACAGAAATCTCACAGAGGAAGACATACACATGGCCAATACGCACATGAGAAAATCCTCTGCATCACTGGCCATCAGGGAAATACAAATCAAAACCACAATGAGATACCACCTCACACCAGTGAGAATGGGGAAAATTAACAAGGCAGGAAACCACAAATGTTGGAGAGGATGTGGAGAAAGGGGAACCCTCTTGCACTGTTGGTGGGAATGTGAACTGGTGCAGCCACTCTGGAAAACTGTGTGGAGGTTCCTCAAATACTTAAAAATAGATCTGCCCTATGACCCAGCAATTGCACTGCTGGGGATTTACCCTTAAGATAAGGATGCAATGAAACACTGGGACACCTGTACCCCGACGTTTATAGCAGCAATGTCCACAATAGCCAAACTGTGGAAGGAGCCTCGATGTCCATCGAAAGATGAATGGATAAAGAAGAAACAACAAATACCCACCATTTGCTTCGACGTGGATGGAACTGGAGGGTATTATGCTAAGTGAAATAAGTCAGTCAAAGAAAGACAAACATTATATGGTCTCATTCATTTGGGGAATATAAAAAATTGTGAAAGGGAATAAAGGGAAAGGAGAAAAAATGAGTGGGAAATATCAGAAAGGGAGCCAGAACGTGAGAGATTCCTAACTCTGGGAAACAAACAAGGGGTTGTAAGGAGGTGGGCGGGGGGTGGGGGTGACTGGGTGACGGGCACTGAGGGGGGGTAGTTGATGGGATGAGCACTGGGTGTTATCATATATGTTGGCAAATTGAACACCAATAAAAAATACATTAAAAAAAAAAGAAAGAAAGTTAAGACCCAGGAATGCACAGAAGAAAGAACATATGAAGACAATGGAAGATGACTGCCAACTACAAGCCAAGGAGAGAAGTCTCAAAAGGAAACTTTGATCCTGGACTTCTATCCTCCAGGGAAGAAATACATTTGTTTAAACTACCCAGTGTGAGGCACTTCATTATGGCCCTGGCAAACTAACACAGGCTCTAATTTTTTCAGTTATTTAGATCTCCTTAGTATGGAAATCAACACCAAAATAAAGAACTCATATTTCAAGAAACTGTAAAATAAGTTCTTTGGAGAAATAAACATGTAAAAAGGCTCTGGACATCCTTTCTTAGAAGCTGAGTTATTTTGGTTGCAGCAGGACTATAAAAATAACAATTCCACATCTTAAAGCAAAAGTTAACTTCCTACTAGCTTTTTGTGTTTTGGTATAGGTATACATGTTTGTTTAGCTGGGATTTTTTTTAATTGCAAAGAGCCTATGTTAAATTCCAGACTGGTAGATACCCTTGAGCTGGATCAAAACTTAGCTGTAACAAGATGGAGAGAAGTGAGGTATTTTGGAGGAAAAGAGCTGGGTTCAAATCTTGGCTCCACCTCCTCCTAGCTACTTAACAATAATCAATCTACTCTCTCTGAAATTCAGTTTCCTCAGTTATAAAGGGAGATCACTTAGCATGATGCCTGGCACATAACCAATGCTCTATAAAAAGGGGTATCATTTTATCACTGTATTTAAACAACTCAACATTACCCAAAAGGAACAGTAAGCTATCTACCTAAGCAGCATGTGTGAGTGTGTGTGTGTGTGTGTGTGTGTGTGTTTGTGTGTGGCATCAATGTGCCATGTACTATTATCTAATTTTTACTATAACTTAACTAATAATAAAGCCCAAATATAATCAAATTGACACAACAGCCTATATTGCTTTGAAAAATAATAAATACCTAGCATAGGTTCTCTTTAATGACTCAAATACTTAAGGATTCGAGATTTCTGCCAATTTCTCCCTAAATAGACTTTATCTTAAAATGCTATATTTTGCCTGAAATTCAGTATTTCTATTTATGCACCCAAACTCTACTAGTTTTGCAAAGACTTCAGTTTTAAGTTCCACATTCCTCTTAATACTTTGGTGACAATTTTTTCCCTCCCATTGATGCAATAGTACTAAATTATATGTTGTTTTTCCTTTATACTTTTTATGTTAGTCTTACTTCTACAACAAGACTTGAAGTTTCCTGACAGTAGGATTCATAATATATGGACCTAGAAAGCAGCCATGTACTCATAGAAAGAATTTACTACTTTATAGACTGTGTTAAGCAGTTATAAAGAAGTTTGCTACTGCCTTTCTATGTTACTTAATTTAAAGGTATTTCAAATTAGGGACCCCTGCGTGGCTCAGTCAGTTAAGTGCCTACCTTAAGCTCATGTCATGATCCCAGGGTCCTGGGATTGAGTCCCACATTCAGCTCCCTACTCAGTGGGGCGTCTGCCTCTCCCTCTGCTCCTCCCCGTTTGTGCTCACATTCTCTCTCTATCTAGCAAAACTAAATGGATAAGATTTTTATTTTTTTAAGAAATTGCATTTGTAATTTTTTTAAAGATTTTATTTATTCATGAGAGACACAGAAAGAGACAGAGACATAGGCAGAGGGAGAGGAAGAGGAAGAGGAAGAAGGAGAAGCAGGCTCCCTGCAGGGAGCCTGGTGGGGGACTCAATCCAAGGACCCAGGGAGCACGACCTGAGCCAAAGGCAGATGCTCAACCACTAAGCCACCCAGGTGCCCTAGATAAAATCTTAAAAAAAAAGAAAAACAAAACAGAAAAAACATATTTCAAATTAGGGGGAATGTAGAATATATATAGAACCGCATATAGATCTGAAAGCATCTTAAAGAATCACCTAATTTAGCATTAATTAGCAAATTCTTTAGAAGTAATTATTAGATAAAATACAGATTACAATAACATTTTTCTCATTTTTTATTTTTTCCATTGTTAGCAATATATCTCTTTTGTAGTCTACAGCAGTTAATCTCTACCATTCCCTGAATGATAATGAGAATATATTTTCACAGTAGCAACTGGTGACATTTCAATAAATCAATGTGCTGCAGTGATACCTAAATAAAAGCTTATTTCACTATAATGATGCTTCCAGGCTTCCCTCAAGTCAGGTGGTTACTTGCAGTTAATGATCTGTGACATACCACACAAGTAGTCCTAAAAAGACTTATTATCCACTGCATGTGCAACAATATTTGCTTTATGGATGGCTACATGAATGAAGACATTCAATGTAACTGTAAAAGTAAAATCAAAAGAAAACTTACAAGTAACATGTTTTCTTTAAGTAAAAGGGCTGTGACCATTTTCCATTAATACTTAACCTTTTGCTGGAGCAGTGCAACCACATATAACGCTCAAATCCATAAAGCCCAAGAGCTGTTCTGGGTTAATGCTAATTAACTGCCCCCAATCAAAAGACCAGTAACTTTCCAAAAATGTAAGATCATCAACCTCTATTGTTGACATCAAAGTCATAAAGCAAAGCTTAAAGAACAATAAAAAAGACAAATATGCCTTATATATGTTAAGAACCTTTTAATCAAATCTCTATATACCTGTACAATACAAACATGCTGAGAAAAGAATTATTATGCTGCATACAAATTTGCTAATCTCAAACAATACTCTATCTTTCATAGCTGCCAGACATTGCAAGCATTCACATGTTTACCATTTATAATTTTATTTCATTCACTAGACTCGGCTTTTGTCCACCATATGTCCACTGTGGATTAACTATTCCCTTAGGTACAATTAAGGCCTTTCCATTTGTTGTAAGAAGAGCTAAGTATGAAGGACACGGCCAGAAATAACATTTATACCTCAACCAAAAACAGAAGCACATTGAAACTCACACCATCGTTTATGCAGCATCTTTTTTTTTTATTAGACACATGTCTACATAGCAAAATAAACTTGAGATAAAAATTCATGGCAACTATACACCAGCTTTCACCATTGAGATTAGATATCAAAATCATATCACCACCAACTGAGTTCAAATAATTTTTCAGAAAAATATATTTCTAAAATATAAGTTAAATGAAGGCTAACTTCCAAACATTAATTATAACTGAAACTTTCATCATTATTTATGTATTTTCAAGGACATTTCACACAATTAATAATGTTTTTGACTTTTAAATCCTTAAATTAAATATATATATGTATATATATTTATACACACTTAGCAATACCTCCTCCCATTACCCATGACTAGAAGAGAATCTGAGGAGATAGCAGGAGACACAATAATAACAATGAACACATATAGCACCTGTTACATACATGCAGTGATTCTAGGGGCTTTATATATATATATATATATATATATATATACACATACATATATATATATATCTTACAACAACCTCCCTATAATGTAGGTGCTATTGTTACTCTCACTTTACAGATGAGAAAATTGAGCAACGAAGAGCGTTAAGTACCTTACCATGGTTAACAATAAATAAATGAGCCCATACTTGAACTTAAGTGGTCTTACTTAGAAGTCTGTGCCCTTAATATAAATATCCATAAAGGAAAATACAATTTCTCATCATTTTAAAAATAAAAATTTAATGGAAATTAAGAGATTCATTAGAGTTAGGAGTTCAGTTTTCAAAAGAAATTATGTGTGTAATGTAGCAGATGTCTTGCGTGGTCTGATGAGGTAGAGTGACTCATAAGCAAAAAATGAGTCTGTCATTATTAAACTCTTCTTCCAAATGAAAAACACCCAGGGTCAGAGCTATACAGAACCTAGAACAGTATTATTTTCACTTTATCATCTCAAGAGGTCTGTAATTCCATTTTTCACTGAGATAGAGAATTAATACTAGTCATTCATAACAAGTACCTATTGACCACTTCCTGTGTGCAGGGACTAAGCTAGATACTAGAGCAGCAGCCATGAACAAGGCAGTCTCTGCCTTCATGGAGTTTCAACTACAGAACACCTGAATTAACTGTGGGGCAGGGGGGGATCTTTAAATAGCTAATAATTATTAAAATCACATGAGAAACCACCTAGTATCCTGTCCTAGTCCTTCTATTTATTTGTTTCTCTGAAGAGTTTAAGATTTAGGAAAGTCTTCGTGGATCCCTCAGGTTCTACTTTTTCACTAAATCAGATCAATGCAATAGACCGAAGATTAAGGAATGGAGATGACTCATTCAAAATTATATCTAAAAACAGAACAAGTTCAAAAACAAAAAGATAAGCATTTTTATATAATCAGGTGTTTGTTCACATACCCTATGTCTTTCTCTTCCTGTGAACATAAAACATGCCATAATATATCCCATCCTTAAAAAACAACACCACAGAGTTCTGACCTACATTCCTTCCAGCTGCTGCCCCATTTACCAGCTCCCTTGTAGAGTGGCATTACATATACATATCACATCTATTAACTGTCTACAATTCACTGACTTCTCTCTTTAACTTACTCTCCTCAGCTTTCACCCCCACCACTCCAATGAACCTGTTTGCCAAGGTCACCACCCATCACCTCTACATACTTAATCTAATAACCATTCTAGGTCCTCATCTGTCACTCATCCCCTTCTTAAAACATCTTTAAATATAGCTTCCAGGATACTACACTCTCAGGATTTTCCTCTGATCTCCACTGGCCACATTCTAATTCCTTTGTTGATCTTTATTTCACAAAACTTTTAAAACATGGCTATAACCCAAGGATTAATCTTTGGGCTTCTCATTTTATACTCACTCCTATGTAATGTTCATCCAGTCTCAAGGATTTAAATACCATCAATATGTTGTAGACTCCCACACTTTTATCTCTAGACTTCCTCTTGCCCCTGAACTCCAGATTCATATATCCAACTACCTATTAAATATCCCCACAGAGATAACTAACGTAAGTACCTCAAACTTATAGCATGTCCAAAAGCAAACTTGTGACCCTCACCCAAAACTGGTTCTTCCTGGACTCTTTCTCAAGTCAGTAGATTGATCATTAGCCTTCCAGATGCCTAGACCAAAAATCTTGGCATTATCTGTGTCTTCTCTCTTCTAACTCCACAATCTATGAGAAAATCCCTGATGCCTGCCTTCAAAATGTATCCAGAAGCCAATTCCTATTCACTACTTGTACTGCTGTCACCCTAGTCCATACCACCATTATTTCTCACCTGGATTATGTCAAAAGCCTCTTATCTGTTTACTTTATTTCCACGCATACCCACTACAGTAAATTCTCACAACAAGAACTGTAGTGTTCCTTTCAAGTTAAATAGCTTCACTCCACCGAAATCCCTCAGTGGCTTTCCATCTCACACAGAGTAAAAGTTGAAGGCCTTAGAATGGCTATACTGATCTGTCCTCTTCCTAGATCCTTTCTTCCTTATATCTAACTTCATGTCCTACACTATTCTTTCACTGACTGTTCCCTATATATACACACACAGCTACACACACACACACACACACACACACACACACACACTCCCTTCCTTGTAGTTCCAGAGAAGGGACAAATACCAAAATAATACCTCAAAGATTTTGCTCCAACTCTTCCCTTCTACTTGGATTACTCTTCATCCAGGTATCTATGTGGTGCTCTCTTCCTCTCTTTGCTCAAATGTCATCTTCTCAAACTTTCCTGCTACTATATTTAAAATTTTAACACCCTCTTCCAAATCTTCCTTTTTCTCCCTTCCCTGCTTCATCTATACACAACTTCTCATCATTTAACATTTTATATATTTCTTATTCGTTTATTTACTATCTTCCTCTACTGGAACCAGGCTAGATAAGGACAAGAATTTTTGTCTGTTCATTACTATATCCCTAACACTTAGACAAGTATGTGCTAGTAACTATTTGTTAAATGAAATTGAATAAATGAGAGAAGACATAGAAAACAAAAAGGAAATGCCTGCCGAATTGATTTATTTATACTGCAAAAACTAGACATTCATGTGAAATTTCAGAAAATAATGTCACAGAAAAAAGTAAAATTTAAGCTCAGGAATATTTTTAAATTAAAAGCAGCACTATTTTTAGAGTCCCCAAAACACTCCAAAGTTGACAATATTTCCAAGGTGTGCCTGGCAATTAATAAGAACTCAATAAATCTTAGCTAGAGTCATTATTATTACTGTTATTATATATATGGACCTACCCATGTATAAAGAAAATAGATCCTTAATCTAACAATTGAATAAAATGAGCCTAAGAAATCATCTGCAAAGATAAGATGACAGGGTTTACAGCACATATAAAGTTAAAATTAAACTCTTTTAAAAATTATATGCAGTAAATTTGTTCAATTAAGCAGATTTATTACTAAACATGTTTGGGTCATCATATTTTAGGAACTGAAGGTGCTTATGATTACCAAGTACAATCCTTTATTTTATGCATGAGAATGATCCTATGTGATGTAAGTAAATTGCCCAAGGTGACATAATCAGAAAAAATGCCAGCCCCAGGACAAAAGCTAGAGTTTTCTGATCCCCACTCTAAGTGTTTCTTTAATCTGTATTGGCTTTGTTCCACAATCACTGCAAATTAAATTAATTATTAAAGGGGCTTAAACGACATTATGAAAATTTTAAATCTCCTTTTCACAAAGAAATGTGTCTATAGCTATAAATTTTTTAATTTATATATTTTATAAAGCTATACATTTTTATAATTGTAATTTAATGAATTAAAATTAAATTTAATATTTAACAATTTCTTCTAACTTTTAAAATCAGAGACTCACCACAGAAAACAAAAAGTAAAGTGGATGATTCTTCCTTTAGCATTTAATGAACTTTCTTTATCATGACAAGAAGAAGATGGACAGAAATTTCATAAACAGATTGTTACAACAGAAATGCTTACACAATACTTTAAAACAAACAGGACAAAACCACAGAAACCGTAATGTTTCTCAGGCTAAGGACATCATAATACTGTCAAATGGTTTGTAGTAGGCTATCTAAAAAAAAAAGTAACTATGAAATGACATAATAACATTACTGCAACACCTGTGAAAAATGATTTTGATGAGTATTATGAAAAAGCACTCATTTGACATCTTCTTCCCCAATAAGTATCAGTCCTAATACCAGTCTGAATGCAATCTTATGCATTTAATTTGAGGAAACTACTCCACCAATTGAACTGGAAATACTAACAAAATGTTCTGAAAGTAGAGCAGGAGTATGAAGTATTATGTAAAAGAACAGCTTTTTTTTTTTAATTTTTATTTATTTATTTATTTATTTATTTATTTATTTATTTATTTATTTATTTATTTATGATAGTCACAGAGATAGAGAGAGAGAGAGGCAGAGACATAGGCAGAGGGAGAAGCAGGCTCCATGCACCGGGAGCCCGACGTGGGATTCGATCCCGGGTCTCCAGGATTGCGCCCTGGGCCAAAGGCAGGCACCAAATCGCTGCGCCACCCAGGGATCCCCTAAAAAAACAGCTTTAAGAGTATAAATTAAAATACTCTCGCTATACATAATACTGATGCTGTATCAGAATCAGATGCTCTTAGCATCTTCCAGTAAGTAAATAATCATAGCTCTGTTAACAAATTTACATGCAAAGTGAGGAAAAAGAAAAAAAGAACGAAGCAAAAGAAACAAAAATATAAAGTCCATCTGAAAAAAGAGAGGAAAAAGAAAAAAAATGAAGCAATAGAAACAAAAATAGAAGTCCACCTGAAAAAGACACTTGGATTTGATACTTTGGGAATACTATTCCCAGAACAAAAAAAGAACCAAAGTAATAAAATAAATGGATAAGAAGGCAGAATGTTTTAAATCACAATGTATAAACAGAATGAACTTTTCAAATTCTCAAAAGAGTTTCTGTTCATGCTTTATATAAATTATAAACTCTCTTAAGCAAACTGATAATGAGTCATTCATTCACTTTGTTATAATATTGTAGATGATAACTTTTATAGAAGTTGATATGAATCCTCCAAAATAGGAACCAAAGTAAATGTTACCTACTTCATATTTTCTACTCTCCAGATAAAATAAGAATTTTTGAACACTCAAAAGAGTCACAGGATAAGCAAGCACATTTGTGTAAATTCCCATGAAGTTTTTCAAACTGAATGTATAACCATTTCTTATACTCCTCTGTCACTAAGAATAATCTTTTACAAATTTTGTGGTAATTTTATTGAGGACATCAGTTAAATTTTTCAATCTGCAATTTACTTGTTTTACTAATACATTTCCACTGAGTTCAGGGAACACAACTACAGAGTACATTAAAATGTAACCTTTGAACCTCGCAGTGTAAAACATCACTTCCTGGGCAGAGATAGCACTCCAAGAACAATCAATCACTGTTAAGAAGAATATACACTCAACATTGTTAATTAGTGTTGATGCACTCTCCTCTATGCCCTCATCTGTCATGAAGATTGTTTAAAAATCTGAGTTATTAGTCTTTATTTGGGAAAGGATCTGGTTAATATCTTTAAGAGCAGAAATCATTCATCCATCCACTCTATCCCAGAGCGTGATAATTCCTACCCCCAATACAAGTTACTGATAACCACCACCCCTCCACTAACTAAGAAGCTATAAATCAGGAAGAGGGCAGCTTCTATGCAACCCCTGTTAATTTCTGTTTACAATCTATCCAACTGAGAATGTTAGCTAGTCAGAGGAGAAACTAGCTGATGGATCAGATAGTAGGAAAACATAACAGCTTAAAGATAGAAAATAACAAAATGACAAAACGCCATTGCTTATAAAACATGGATTAAATTTAAAATTAATCTTTAAAAAATTAATATTCCTGAATGTTCATTTCAATGGGAGCCTTTCCTAAAACACTGAAAGAAAAATTAAAACTGTTACTTCAACACAGATGGTTTTTGGAATTAAACACAAAAATTAACCAAAAAAGAGTCAAAACGTGTAGGTTTCTACCATTACATCAAAGTCACATTAGGAAAAGGCAAAATTACTAATTCTTTTATATTTATTTAACCTAAAATCATGATATAAAATCTATGACAGTTTATCTCAAACATGATCCCGCATAATATAACTTCAATATACTACCTAAGAAATACTCTGACATTATGCACCACGGTAAAAATTCAGTAGGCCAGTTGGGCCCGAAAGCCATCTAACAGATTCCCTGTATCTACCCATGTATTTTTCCTCATTAAGAAAACCATTTTCCCTTAATAACACATCTCCGGCCATAAACACTTCTAATTTCAACGGAGGCTTCATGAAAAGGCTTTTATTCATTCATTCAGGCACTGTTTTCAATGATGAGTTTCCTAGGTTTCATTGAGCTTGGAATTAAGTGGGGAAGATAGACAAGACACAGACAAGAACATCAGATGGCACTGAGGCTCCGCAGATAACTGAAACCAAAGAGAAAGGGACTGCAGGGCCTGTTTAGGCTGAGAGGCCAAAAAGGGGAATTCTGAGGGGATAACATTTAAGATGAGATCCAAATGACAAAATGGAGCCAGTCAAGCAAAGACCAGAAGTATTTCAAGCAGAAGAAATCCTATGGTACAAAATAACTTAGAATGTTTCAAGTACAGAAAAAAAAAAAAAAAAAAAGAAATGTGTGCCTTAGCATCTAGTGGATGAGGGAATATACAGTAGAAGAAGTCTGAGAGGCAGGCAGGGGTCAGATCACCTAGTGCTTGGCAAACTTGGATGAGGAGTTTGGAATTCGTTCTAAGAGTGATGAGAAAGTACTAGAAGAGTCATAACAATATGATTTGCCATTTGGGAACTAGATTGTAGAGGAGCAAACCCAAGAGCAGGAAGGACAGTTAGGAAGCTACTGTAGCAGTTCACACGAGAAGTGATAGTGGTGTGTCAGGCCATGACCAGGTCTACCTGTTATAAGCCCAGAAGCAGACAAAATGAAAAACCCTGAGGCTCCATGGTGTAGGCTCTGATCAAGTGAGAGAGCAAGACCTTCAAGGCCAGGAAACCAGGTACCAGACCTGGTAAATCTGGCTCCGCGAATTGCAGATACTGCCTCGTATGGTAATAAAATGTTTTTCAGGTGCTATCAGTTGTTTCCTTTCACATTGGGCTTCGGACACCATCAAACTTCAACAGAACTTCTGTAAAGTACACAGAATAAGTAGATGGCACCCTCTTTCCCATTTCGGAAGTTACTGACCAGGAATTTATGCTTACCTTGCTAGGGAAAAGTAGGGCCTTCCATGAAGATCTTTGACATAATTGTATTTATTAATCCCAACAACCAAACAGAACAAAAGACAGGCAGTCAGATTTTTAGAAAACTTAAAGGGAGCTAAGTAAAATAATAAAATTAAGACTAAAGTTAGCAGGTCCCTATCACTCCTTAAGCACTCTCTTCAGCCCAACCTTCATGCAAATGAACAAGTTAACCAAATATACATAGCTGGCACTCCAGAGTGTTTGCTGAATTAAAATACTCTACCCATCATATGGTATGGGAAGTATCAATCTAAAAAATAAAAATAAAAATATGATGATGACAAAGAAATTCTCTGGGAACCTTTCCCTCTAGGCCACTTTTTAAAAATATGTTTCAGTTCTTTTAATTTGTAATTTGTGATCATTCAAATTGAAGCTATAGCTAGTGTTTTTAAAAGGTTATTATAAGTAATAATAATAATAATAATACTTCTGAGCACTTACAGTGTACAGGCTAATGTTAAGGGCTTTCCATGTAATATCTCATTTAATCTTTACACCAGCTTTCCCAGACAGCAGCTATTATCCTTACCTGCAGACAAGGAAGTTGAGGTGTACAGATACAAAGTAACCTGTTTGTCACACTGATGTTAAGTGAAGAAACTGGGCTTGTAAAAGCAAAATATACAGACATTCAAAGCCCTATGATCTTAACCACAATTCAATACTTCATTTAAAATCAAAAAGAGTACAAAGACACTAACAAGTGTCTTAGAGCCTTTCAGAATAGAATATAGAATAAAAAATTTGTTTTAGGCATTATACACTGAAATAATTTAGTCATTACCAACTCTATTTTGTAAAAGTAAATCTTTTCCTCTACTGGCTACTTCATTAACCTATTCTAGTTACTCTTTATATTTAAACAAAATAAAACACAGTTTTTAATAAAAAATAAACTCATAATTCATCTTTAACCTAAGAATACCTTCAATCCTCAGCCCAAATTTCTGTGAATTTACTATATTTTAATAAAAAACAAATGATTTTATAACATTAATTATAAGTTCTTCCTATAAAACAAATTCACACATACATACATATATGCATACTTCCTCTCCTCTCCCTCCCGCTCTCTCCCTCTCTCCTTCCCCGTCTCTCTTCCTCTCTCTCCCTGTATAGAAATTTTCTATCTTATACTTCTGCTAAACCTTGGCTAAAAATTGGCTACTGTTGGAATACCTGGGTGGCTCAGTCATTAAAGCGTCAGACGGGGGATTTCGGCTCAAGTCATGATCTCATGGATTGTGGGATTGATCAAGCCCCACATGAGGCTCCTCACTCAGCATGGAGTTAGCTTGGGATTCTCTCTCTTCCTCTCTCTCTGCTCCAGCCTCCATGCTATGCCTCCCCCACCCTACTCCCTGCTGCCTACTCAAACATACAGGTGCTCTCGCTCTCTAAAATAAATAAAATCGGGATCCCTGGGTGGCGCAGCGGTTTGGCGCCTGCCTTTGGCCCAGGGCGCGACCCTGGAGACCCGGGATCGAGTCCCACATCGGGCTCCCGGTGCATGGAGCCTGCTTCTTCCTCTGCCTGTGTCTCTGCCTCTCTCTCTCTCTGTGACTATCATAAATAAATTAAAAAATTTAAAAATAAAATAAAATAAAATAAATAAAATCTTCTTAAAAATAGAATAAAATGAAAGTTGGCTACTGCCACCAATATTTTCATAGCCTATACATATTTCTTTTCTTTTTTTTTTTTTTTTTTATTATTTATTTATGATAGTCATACAGAGAGAGAGAGAGAGAGAGGCAGAGACATAGGCAGAGGGAGAAGCAGGCTCCATGCACCAGGAGCCTGACGTGGGATTCGATCCCAGGTCTCCAGGATCGCGCCCTGGGCCAAAGCAGGCGCCAAACCGCTGCGCCACCAGGGATCCCCCATATTTCTTTTCAACATATGCTTTCTATTTTGCAACTTAGAAAGTTGCAAAGAACAGGACACAATGATGAGTTTTTAAAAGCACAGTTAGGTAGATGACTCCCTGTAAATAAGGAACATAATAATCCAATTTCAGATGCCTTCCCATCATGTTTCCTTTGCTTTGCCTTTAATCCATATGTAAAATCTTTGCTTTCTAATATAATTTTGTTCCCCAAAACAGAAGATGAGTACATACTACTACATTGATATAACATTAACTTGGAAACACAGATTTCCAAGATCTTTTGTTACATGACCATATGAAATCAGGCCAGTGACAGAGTATGCAATAAATAATATCCAGGAAAATGTTCACCTTATAATCTCTTCATTTTACAAATGTAACATTATATGTAACTGCACACTTTATTCTATGATCTCATTCTGAAAAAGAGTATTATAAATACAAGGAAAGGGCTAGAGCTAAACCAAAAGCTAAAAAACTCAACTTTTTATGCTATTAAATCTCAAACATAACACTATAATATTTTTTTTGCATAAATTCATATAACTTATATAAATGTTTGTTTTTAAATCTTAGGAATTGCATCACAGCACAGTCCAATAGCCCATCTAGTCCAACAGCCTCTCTTTGACAGTGACCAATGGCAGATGCCTCACAGGACAGCATAAACACATAACATAATGTATATAATTATGTGCCACTATACCATTACTCTAGATGGTAGTCAGATTATGTCTTGAAAGAAATGAAAACAATTCTCAACCCCCATCCTTTTCCTGCTCTACAATTTCCTAAAAGGTGATGAGAAACTGCCAATAAAGCGCAAATTTAACCATAACATAAGCCAGTGGCAACTAAGAAACAATCTCCTAAAAATGAAAAGTTGCACTCAGAAATAGAACTAAGGTCATCAAAACTTATGATTTCTGAGCACTGGGTATTATGCTAGATGTTGGCAAATTGAACTCCAATTAAAAAAAATTAAAAAAAAATTTATGATTTCTAAAGGGGAATTTCAATGAATTGAAAAGCATCTGATTCATTAAATTAGAATCATTTATGAACAGAAGAGCAAAATTCAACTAAAGCTTAAAAAAAACTCTATCTCTTACCCAAGTCATCCATTTCATGATATATAATACTATTTTCTAAAAAAAAAAAGTATTATAAAATTTATATTTTTAACTCTTCAGAGAAATGGTATCCACACCTGTTTTATAATGGTTTTAAAGTAAGGCTTGGATTTATTAAATGTTCATCTAAGTGTGCAAAACCACATAATGAAGAAATTTTGGTTTAGTCCTTCAGGAAGTACTATTTCCTAAATAATTACAGACTAAAAAAAATGCACTATACTTTTAAAGACCTTTGGAGAAGATAATTCTCTTGGTAGTATACTTGGTATTGGTTTAACAATGCTTGTAGTCAGGAAACTATTCCTGACCTAAATCCTCCATGGTATAATTTAAATTCATTTTCTCTTTTTCTGACCTCAAATAGTTGTAGAAGATTAGGTCATATCATAATATTTTATATATTTAAAAACCCTTACTAACGTCTCCTTTTCCAGGTAACTACATTGCAGGACTATGAACCAACTAACAGTCTTGTACTAAATTCAGTCTTATAATTTCATATGCTGTATATTATAGCCCAAGAGACAGATCTCAAAAATTACTTACCCACCATTTTTACCAATCACTACTCCTCCCCAACATACTCTCTTAAAAACATATTTTACAACAAACGCCAAAAATTTAGAAAGAGAACTTTATGAGAAATGAGAGTAAGGAACAACACACACAAAATTCCACTGCTTTCTTTCCTAGAAACAGAGGATCACTAATGAAATCTATCTCTCAAAATCTCTAGGGCAGAGCTGAAGCTGCAGTGCAGTATCATAAAATCTGCAGCTGTGCTGCTGTTCTTAACAGTCCATGCTGCTTCCTCAGACCACAGGAAGCCAAAACACACCATCAGAACAGAACTTACCTGAACAAGAACTGGCCAAAGCAGCAGAGCAGTTACAACAGATCAAGCATCAAAACTGTACTGAAAACATTGTATACATCTTTAAATATGGTCTCCTCCAGCAATGTACTTACTCCAGGAAAGCTGAATCTTTTATGTTTCTAAACATCAACATTTTTGTAAAAATAAAGACTATAGGATAGTCTATGGACAGGATAGCTACCATCCATAAATAAGCATTAATAACTTACTTTTATTGCCCACCAACGCAACCAGCGGCTGAGTTTCTGACTCCTCGCTCACTTTCTTCACCACAGAATACCAGTCTTCCAAATTCTCAAAGCTTTGATAATTTGTAATATCATATACCAAGAGAATTCCCTGTCACAAAAGAGTTACAGAATCTTTGTAAGGTACTTGGCATATGCATGGTAAGTTAAAATAAATTCAAGAAAATTGTATCATAGAGGTAAAAAAGCTTCACAGTCTACAATCCTGCCTGTAACTTTCACGAGGTCAAACATTTAAACCTTTCAATAAATAACCATCTGCTGCTGCTCTTTTTAAATATTTTCAAAAATGGAGATTCCATGACATCCCTTGATAGTCAATTTTAATGTTTAACACAATTTTCTTTAAATGAAATAAGTCGATTTCCTCTGTTGGCCCTCTGTGCATTTGGAGAACAACATGAGAGTATCCTCTTTATAATAACCCTTCATGTACTTGAAGATAGTTAAGTAACTCCTTTACCGTCTCCTTTCCAGAATAAACAAACTCAATTCCTTAAACTTGCCTCAAAGGACCTATTTTCTATCCCTTTAATCATAGTTGTTGGGTTCTTCCCAGGACACACTACATACAGCTTTTTGACATCCTCTTTAAAATGAGCAATGTAAAACTGGACATGATACTGTAATAAGAGCCTGAACAAAGCCAAATATAACAGAGGGATTGCTTCCTGCCTCTTATATATCATATTCCTTTTAATATATCCCATTATTTTGTGTGGGAAGGAGAAGTATGTACATACACAAAAATAACAGTGCCACATTCTTGATTCTCATCCAGTTTGTGGTCAAACACTTAATCAAAGTTCTGCATATAGTGTAAGTCTGGACCCTAATAGCATTATGTCTCCTTCTTCTTAGGTTATAATCATAAATTTTAACTACATTTTTGTACCTACTATGTACCTTGACATATATTTAGACCTTTTCATTAGGCCTTACAGCAATCATGCAACAGTGGTATTCTTATTCTCATTATACTAATAAACAGACGTTATAATAACCAGGTCACACAGCTAGGCAAGTGATGAAGCCAGATATGAATCAAGGGCTGAATGAATATAAAGCCCGCTCATTCGTTCTATAAGCATTTGTCTGCCAACTATATGCCAAGCATTGTGCTGGGTCCTAGGGGTATAAATTACAAACCTCAAGACACTGTCTTGCAACAAGGCCAGGTACGTAAACAGACAAGTATAGAACACACATACCAGTGATATGCTGGTAAATATTAATCAACTGCCTAGGGTTGTGGTAGGGGTACGGAATTTCAGAGTATGATTTGTAGAATTTACCTATTTTTTATGGTGTAAATACTCCACTAGGGCCATTTTAAAGCTACTGAGGTCACTTTACTGAGGAGAGCTGGGTAGGACACCACCATATTACACCTGCACCATACAAATACACTAAACATAAATAATCTCAAAAACATAAATAACAAAAATATATGATAAAATAATTAGTAAATGACATATTTGTGTATGTATCTTTGTTTCTAGCATATTTTATGAGTTTATATATAATTTTTAAACATGAATGTATTCAACTGGGTCACAAAAATTTCCAAAAACTTAACGACTGACTTTCTCAAGCCAGTTATAGCATATTACTCTTATAACTTTCTAATACCATGCTCTTTTATTGAATTATACCTGGCTCCCAAGTCACTTAGCTTCCCTGGATCTCAGGTTGTTTTGCCTCTAAAATTAGATCATTAAAAGTAAATGGTCTGTAAGATCCCTTCCAGTTTAAAAATTCTAAAATTTTTATGCAAAATCACTTGACTGATTCATTTTGATAACTCAGACACCTATCTCTATTTTCCCAAATGCTTTGAAATAATGCCCAACATAGAATTATTTGAAATACTCAGCAAAAGTCCACTTTTCTTATTAAGAATAATGCCACAGGGGTGCCTGGGTAGCTCAGTCAGCTGGGCATCTGACTCCTGGTTTCAGTTCAGGTCATAAGATCAAGCCCCGGGTTGGGCTCCGTGTTCCATGGAATCTGCTTGGGATTCTTTCCCTCTTCCTCTTTCTCCCCCTCTGCCTCTCCTGTACACACATGCATCCATGCGCACACACGTGCACTCTCTCTCTCATACATAAGTACATAAAATCTTAAAGAAAAAAGAAGAAAAATGCCCCAGAACTGGCCTTTGAAGAAAACTAATCTTCAACCTACTGACTCTATGTCCAGTTGACTTGAATGATACAATATATTGTGTTAAAAGAGCTTTGCCCTGAAAGTCAGATTGTTATTGGATTGCAGTTTTGGCCCTACCACCTGCTGATCTTGGGGAATGCTTCTGTCATTCACCTTTATAATACTTGCCATGTCTACACAATTATGTGAAGTATAAAAATAGACTTATTCTTTTTTAAATATTCTATTTATTTATTTATTTATTTATTTGAGAGACAGAGAACAAGAGAAAGCTTGAGTGGGGGGAGAGGTGAATGGAGAGGGAGTAGAAGACTCTCTGATGAGTAAGGAGCCTGATGCAGGACTCAATCCCAAGACCCTGGGATCCTGACCTGAGCCAAAGGCAGATGCTTAACCAACTGAGCCATTTAGGCACCCCAAAACAGACTTATTTAAAAAAAAACATGCTACATAATTGCTGGGAATATCTTATTATTCGAGTAAGAATCACATTTTCAAGGCAACTTTGAGATAGTTTTTACACTCATAGGTTGAGCCATTGACCTAGGATACCTCTTAAACCTTAAGACTGGGATGCCCCTGTGGCTCAGTGGTTGAACGTCTGCCTTTGGCTCAAGTCGTGATCCTAGTCCCAGGACTGAGTCCCATATCGGGCTCCCCGCATGGAGCCTGCTTTTCCCTCTGTCAGTGTCTCTGCCTCTCTCTGTATGTCTCTCATGAATAAATACATAAAAGCTTTAAAAAAATAAAAAAATAAAAAATAATAATAAACCTTAAGATTTTTGTAACTCTTCTAAATCAACATATGAAAATCTTCACCTCAGCATGGGTCAGTATGTGAATATGATAGAATACGCAAATAAAATGTGGTCACCATCCCGTTTGTTATCAGTACTAGAGCAGAACTACAGAATAAAAATTACATACTACTGGGGCACCCAGGTGGCTCTGTTGATTAAGCCTCTGACTCTTGACCTCAGCTCAGGTCTGCATCTCAAGGTCATGAGTTCAAGTCCCACATTGGATTCCATGCTGGGCATGGAGCCTACTTACAAAAAAAAAAAATCAGGGCACCTGGGTGGCTCAGTCCATGAAGTGTCTGCCTTTGACTCAGGTCACTGTCCCAGGGTCCTGGGATGGAGCCCCACATCATACTCCCCTGCTCAGCAGGGATTCCACTTCTTCTTCACTCTCTTCCTCTGCCCCTCCCCCACCACTAGCAGGCTCTCTCTCTCCCTCTAATAAATAAAATGTTTTTAATTAAATACTACAGGAGTTAGTAAACTATGGCCCCAGGTCAAATTTGGCTCAAAGACCATATCTATAAATAAACTTGCATTGAAATATAGTCATACTTATTTGTTTAAGTATCATCAATGGCTGCTTTTATACTACAACTAACTGCAGAACTGAGTAGCTACAACAGAGACAGTATGGCTTGTGAAACCTAAAATATTTTTTATCTGGTTCTCTAAGGAAAAGTTTGCTAATTCCTGATCTAGATCAATGTGTCCTATATTTTTCAGAGAGCAATACTTAGGAATCTTCCAGAACTCATAAGAAAGGGAGAATAAATGCCTCTCATTAATCTAACTATCCACCAACCCAAACATCTGTTCACATACTCCAGTCTCAATAACACCTTAACGTAAAAAAAAACATGATTCCATCTTTGCTCCTAACATGACAATCTTTCATCGGTTCTGACCTACACCAATGAGGTCAAAATCTGAAAAGGGAAAATGAGAAAACCAAAAAGGCATTAAAATACAAAAAAAGTTCTAGAATTTTCAGTTTCAACTCTGACCTGTAAAAAGCCTGGAAGTCATCACGTCTATCCTTACAGTAAGAAAAAACCTAGACAAACTAAAAATCAATGACTTTTCTTGGACAAAGCAGAGAGCTGAGTTTGCAGAATAAATCACCACTCTGAAATATGGGAGTTGGATGAATCCAAAGAGTCAGAGCCAAAATGAACTTACCTGAAGCAGAAGCCACTATGGCCAGTAAAGGGTGGCAACATTTAAATAACAATTTTGATAAACTGCTGGAGGCTGCGTGTGATCCACTTTGAGAATGAAAAACTGCAAGGCAATACTGTTACGGGGATAAACTCATGGATTTTACCTGCAGAAATCCCATCAGATCCTCTTGGTAAAGCATCAAGAAAGATTGTTCACATGGCTCTGACATGGCGAGGGAGAAATGAACCATTTTAAAATACACCCAGAGTACTATCCATTAAAAAAGGCATACTGTCCAGGAAAAATGCTTAGTCGGTGTCCTATTTCACACAGGGAGAGGACTGGTTCCCATCTCCAGGCCCTTCTAGCCATCCTGTCTCACCCAAGTGGGAAGAGCTAATAAATACCTGTGACAGTCACAGCCAAGGAACACAGGTCCACTATAACACTGTGACTTAATCATAAGAGTATAGAATGCTTCCCTGCCTCCATACTTTACCATAACACCAACTGGGATCCAGTGTAATAGTAGTATATTACACTTGAAAGAGCTGCAAAACAAACTTCAAAGGAAGAGTTCTTTGAGAAAGGGGAGAAAAAAACAAGGATATTAGAGGAACTGGATGTCTCTGGCACCTAGAGCCTCAGCAAACATTCAGACAGACCAACTCCTGGCCAATTAACATAAAACCTCACACTAAAGGCCTATTTACCTGAGTTCTTATTACTCTACACATCATATCTCACTTTCAAGAAAAAATTAGAAGACACACTAAAAGGCAGTTTGAAGGAAAAAGCATTAGAACCAGACTCAAATATGATATGGATTTTGGAATCATCAGATCAGAACTATAAAACAACTATGATAAATATTTTTAAAAAGGTTCCAATGGCTAGGTCATTTCAAAAAGGGCTTTGTGGAACTAAAACCAAGGGCTCTTAACTCTGTGACCAAATATTAGAGTTCTCCATAGGATGTAATAGTGCTATGTTTTCCTGAAGAGATACAAGATTTAGCTGCTTCTATCCAGGACTGGTCAAGTAGGAAAGAAGAAATGTCTTTCAAATATACATTTGTCCTCAGGGCTATTTTGAAGATTATGGTTCTGACTTCTAGAGGAACTACAGTGATTGGCAGCAGAAGAAAATAAAAATTTAATGACTTAAAAAGTTCCAATGGAAAAGGTAGACAAAATACAAGAACTGATGGATAATGTACACAAAGAGATGGACACACTAAGAATAATAAAAAGGAAATGCTAGATATCAAAACTACTACAACAGAAATGAAGAATGCCATTGAGGGGCTCATCAGTAGACTAGACACAGCCTAGGAAAGAATTTGTAAGCTTTAAGGTAACAGAAATTTCCAAAACTGAAATGCAAAGAGAAAAAGAATGAATAAAACAGAACATCAAAAAAACTATGTGACAATTCTGAATGGGATATCATACATGTAACTGTACTACCAGAAGGAGAAAAGAGAATAGAACTTAAATATTTGAAGTAACAATAGCCAAGAAATTTCCACAAATCAATTAAAGACACTAAACCACAGATCTAGAAATCTCAGAAGACAATAGGACAAATGCCAAAAAAATTACATGTAGGCACACCATATATTCAAACTAACACAAAACACTACGAGGGGCACCTTGGTCGCTCAGTCGGTTAGGTGTCTAACTCTTGATTTTGGTTCAGATCGTGATCTCAGGGTCATGAGATTGGCATGGAGCCTGCTTAAGATTCTCTCTTCCTCTCCCTCTGCTTGCCAACCCTCCCCCACAGCCTCTCACTCACACATGTTCTCGCTCTCTCTTAAAACGAATAAACTGGGATCCCTCGGTGGCTCAGCAGTTTAGTGCCTGCCTTCGGCCCAGGGCGTGATCCTGGAGTCCCAGGATCGAATCCCATATCGGACTCCTTTAGTGCCTGCGTTCGGCCCAGGGCGTGATCCTGGAGTCCCAGGATCGAATCCCATATCGGACTCCTTGCCTGCTTCTCCCTCTGCCTGTGTCTCTGCTTCTCTCCCTCTCTCTGTGTCTCTCATGAATAAATAAATAAAAATCTTTAAAAAAAAAATAAACTAAGAGAAAAATCTTAAAAGAAGCCTGGGGTGAGAGAAGGGTTGATGAGAGGAACTACTACGTTATCTCTAGAGGAACATGGATAAGAATTACAGAGAAACTATATAAGAAAAGAAAGGAGCGAAATATTTAAAATGTTGAAAAAGGAAAGGACCAATCTAGAATTGTATATGTAAAATTATGCTACATAAGTGAGAGAGAAATAGACTTTCTCAAAATAAACAAAACCTGAGGGACTTCATAGCTAGCAAACCTACCCTGAACAAACATTAAAAGAGGCCCTCAGGGAGAGAGAAATGATATGGGTCAGAAACTGATTTCTATATAAAGAATGGAAGAGTATCAGAAAAGGAGTAAGTAAAGGTAAAATAAAAGCATTTTTTTATTCTTAGATTATATAAAATACTTTTTTTAAATACAACTTTTTAAAGCCATAATAATAACAATGTATCGAATAATTAATTACAGCATATGGGTGAGTGAAATGAATGACAGCCATGTCATAAAGGATGGGGGATGGATTAAGAATATGCTTTTATCAAGTATCTGAACTATACAGGCAAAGCAATACAGTGCCATGTGAAGGTGGACTTAACCTAGTTAAAAATATATATATTTGGAAACTCCAAGGCAATTGCTAAAAAAAAAAAAATTTTTTAAAAAGTGTTTAACTAATAGGCTAAGAGTTAAAATGCTCAAATAAAACAATGAAAATTTTAAAAGAAAGAAAACAAAAGACTAGCACAAGAAATAGAAAACAAGTATGACAGAAATTAACCAACCTGTATCAATAATCACTTTAAATGTGAATGGTCTAAATATACCAATTAAAGGACAGGATGCAAAAATAAAAATAAAAATAAAATAAAAATAAATAAATAAATAAAAATAAAGGACAGGATGCCAGAGGATACGAAAAAACAAGATTGAAGATTCAACTATACACTGCCTACAGGAAATTCACTTTAAATATAAAGACACAATTAAAAGTAAAGGGATCGGGAAATACCATGCTAACACTACTGATAACAAAACTGGAATATTCTATTCATATTTATTTCAGACAAAACAGACTTCGGAATAAGGAAAGGTATTAAGTATAAAACCTGGCATAATGATAAAGGGGTCAATTTTCCAAGAACGTGTAACAACCCTTTATGAATATACATCTAACAACAGAGTATCAAAATATGTAATGCCAAAACTGATAGAACTGTAAATCCACAGATCCATTAGTACTGTTGGAAGACATCAATGCACTTTTTTTCACTGACTGATACATTAAGCAAGCATATAATAAGTAACTCACATGAAACATTCACCAAAACAGACTACATTCTGGGCCATAAATCATACTTTAACAAATTTATAAAACTAGAAATAATACCAAGCATGTTCTTAAACTACAAAGGAATTAAGCTAGAAATCAATAACAGAAAGATAGCTGGAAAAACTCGAAACCTTTGGTAATTAAACATCATGCTTCTAAATAACACATGGATCAAAAAAAAAAGAAGTTTCAAGATAAGTTTTAAAATATCTTAAATTAATAAAAACACAACCTATCAAAACTTGTGGGATATAGCAAAAACAGTGGGTAGAGGAAAATGTATAGCATTGAATGTATATACTAGAAAAGAAAAAAAAAACATCAATAATCTAAGTTTTTACTTGAAGAAACTGAGGAAAAGCAATTTAAGCTTAATAAAAGCAGATCAAAAAATTCATAAAAACTAAAGCAGAGATCAAGTAAATTTAAAAGAAGAAAATAATAGAAAAAATCAACAACACCAAAAGATAGTAAACCTCCATAGCCAGGTTAACCAAAAAAAAAAAAAAGAGAGAGACAGAGAGAGAGGAGGGAACAGAAAATGCAAATTAATGAGGAGCCATCCCACAAACATTAAAAGAATAGCAAGGCAGTAATATAAACAACTCTTACGGCCAAAAATTTGATCACATAGATGAAAGGGACCAATTCTTTGAAAGACACGAACTACCAAAACTCATACAAGCAGGCATTGACCCCCCCCCCCCCCCCCCCCGCAAGGCCTCTACACACCAGCTTCAATATACCAAAGTCAGACCTCTGAGTACTCACCTTTTCAGGAGCCTATAACACAAGCACCCTCAAAGCCCTGAATCTCTCACCACATCCATCAATCAGGACCTCCTCTGACTGCTTCCAGAAAACTATCAGAATCTTCTCAGCCACAAGAAAGTATAACACCCTCAGAAATGTAACAACTTGGCAACAACTGAAGCAATCTACTAGGAACCGCTGGAAGTAATTTTCTTGGCAGCCTTGTGGCCATCAAAACCCATCTCCCAGTCTCATGTCCCCAATGCACTTTTATCACCGCACTTTTATCACCTATCTGCCATTCATCTTTCTCCTGTGTCTTTTCCCCATGCTGCCCCATGCTTGCTCTTCCCAATTTACCCTCCAACTGTTTCCCTTCATCCCAAATCTTTTTGCTGTGACTTTTGGAAATCAGATTTCAAGCTTAATACATCCTTCTATATCTTCAAATTCTTCAACAAAAATTCCCTATATTTTCTATGCCTTAACTTCACCTTTTCCCCTTGCAATTCCTAAAAGATTCCCACCCCTTCTCTTCATAAACCTCAACTTTTAGTAAATATTACATAAAGTTTCTTTATACAGTTCTTTGTTTTCATCTATTTTACTTATCACATCTAACGAACATGATGAGCCATTAACCAGATAGACAGCATCTTCAAAGGAATACTGAAGTCTTAAAGGACAATACTTAACTACTGTAAATTTTTGTATGGATTTAGTTCTGAAATTTAACAGGCACAGTACACAGACAACTACTTAACCTTGCCCAAAATGAAAGGTTCCCAGTTCCCATAATCCAGGTACCTTTTTTCTCCCTGATTTGTATGACAATCTACTTTAGCTTTTAATAATATGTGGAAATAGGTTAAATCATATAGATGGTACCATAGTCCTTACCATATATACACTTTGCTGAAAAAGTACAACTTGTAGGAAGAAACACTAATGCAAGAGAGGTCTGTATAATCAGTTATAAGCTGGCAAATATCCAACTAAAAAAATGCACAGTAAAAGACAGCAGAGGGTCTCAGAGAGTCCAGCTTTGAGATGCACTCTCCGCAGCTGCCATACAGGCAGCCAAATCCTTTTGTTGGTAGCTAACAGGCTGCCTCATCTGTGTGGGGCACTGGCACACAATAGTAGTTATGTTCTGCCTCACAAATGACTACACTTCATTGAGTTTATACTCAGTAGGGCAGTGTTTGCAAACCACTTAGATTCCAGGACGGAAAGAGCTACAAAAATGAAACACCCAGTCCTTCTCTGAGGTTTGTTATTAGCCTCTGTTAGCCACAGGTTACAGGGCACTAAACACTATGTACTGTGTGTTTGCTCGTAACCACTATGAAAAATAGCCTATAACATCTTTCTGAAGACTCCTAGAAAATTTTAAGTTAATTTAAAATCTGGGAATTTAACTGGGAAATACTTCAATTCTTAGAACTAGTTCTTGTCAAAATACCTCACTAATTCTTTCTTGGGTGTCAACCCAATTTTGTTTCAACCAACACTATTCAATAGACGACTGCTAAAGTTTAATCCTACTGGGGGGAAAATATGAACAGGGTACAATAATCAGTTCTATTTGAATCTAAGTCCATTCCCAGCCCACCAATAAACTTCTTAACGTTAAGAAATGCTTTAAGGAAAATAGATTCACTAGCTTAATAGCCCACATATGCATATGATAATTCTTTCTATATACAATACAGAGAACCTAAAGTAAAATCTTAAATAATACATTAAACTGATGTCCTCAAAACAGTCTGTCAAAACATCATTTCTTGGCAACCTGGGTGGCTCAGCGGTTTAGCGCCTCTTTCAGCCCAGGGCGTGATCCTGGAGACCCGAAATCGAGTCCCACATCAGGCTCCCTGCATGGAGCCTGCTTCTCCCTCTGCCTGGGTCTCTGCCCCTCTCTCTCTCTCTCTCTCTGTCTTTCATGAATAAATAAATAAAATCTTAAAAAATCATTTCTGAATGATCTCTATCCTGTGGCACATAGACCAAAATGCAAAGGACTCATGAATAATATAAGCATCTACAAGAACTCTAGAAGCAGTAGCGATCAACTTTGAGGAATAATTATATGATTATGTAATATAAAGCTATTAAGTATAGTTTAATATTGGAATGTTTTTGAAATCAATGTTTTTGAAAAGTAACATCCTCCCCCTCCAATTTACAGTAGTAAATTGTCATCAGAGTTTCTCTGGTTTAGATAAAAAATTTACCTATATTTTACAAAATAAACTGTTGGTAAATGTATTTTATGTATTTTCCATAATCTAATTTAGAATCTCTGAAAAGCAGAGAAAATTTATTATATTATCATTAATTTATGATAATTAATTTTATCATCTCAGAATTCCTAGTTTCCTGGTAGAATTTCATGAAAATGTTCATGAACTCAGAAATACTGTACTTATGTTGTTATTCAATAAAACAGGGTATATACTCTTATTATATCCACAGAAATTGTGAAGTATAAACAATATAAGGCACCATCAAGAGAAAAAATCATCATATGTACCTTCAAAACAGAAATATTAGACAAGTTATAAGAAGGAATATAACATGCTCTTTCTCACAGGATATGAGGGACATCAGAAGAGAATATAGACATTTTACTAAACTCAGGTCCTCTCAAAAAAGATGAAATTTTTTAAAATTTCTACAAATTTGACCAATAATGTCTGCTGATTTTAAGCAGTTACATAATAGCATAAAATACTGCAAAAAAATGATTTAAAAGAATGGCCACCTAACATTGTGAGTTATAGTAGGTAAAAAACTATACATTAAAAGAATGGCCACCTAACATTGTGAGTGCAATAAATGTCACTAATTATATACTTTTATAGTGGTTAATTTTATATCATGTCAATTTCACATCAACATTAATTTTATATACAATTTTATATTAAGCAAATAATAAATAAATCAAATAATAAATTTTTAAATGATGTAGAGGTAAAATTAAGAGAATCCAAATCACGGGCATTATATTCCCTCAATTTTTAGTGAAAAAAAAGATTTGTTCATTGAATTTTATAGTACTATTTGCTTTGAGATTCATAAAATCTTCCTGTTCTAGAAGAGGAACTCGTTCTAGATCATCTATAAACAATAACAAGTTATTTTATTTGACATTGAGAGTCAAATATTATGAGAAGCTTGACTAACCTAATCCATTTTTTTAAATCCAATACGAACCTTTAAAGGTAGACTTTAATGGACAAAGAGGAAAGAGATTATTTTATCAAATAGGTGAGTGAAAGAAAGAACTGTGACTTCCACAAATCTCTGTCCAGCAATTTTTCTTTATCTTAATATCTACCTTAAATTAATCAGTTTAAAACAGAAAAAATTAAACAACGAAAAAGCCAGACACAAAAATTTGAGGTATATCTTTTAAGAGAAAAACAAACATGCATAAAATATCAAATCTTATGGTCACAAGCAAAAATCCTAAATGAGCAGGAAGATTTTCCAGGAGACAAAGGACAGCATAGAAATGGCATAGGAAAAGTAATCCTAAGAGCCAAATCTATTTGTCAATAATGCAAAAAAAGGAAATTCTGGGGCCTTCACATATGATTTAGAACCATATAAGCTTCATTTATCCTCCTCTAAATGTTTTAGAAAATAACTCAGAATCTATTTTCCATCCAAAATTAAGGCAATCATATAAGTAAAGCATTAAACTTCATACAGAACAGTGCTTAACATTCTGTCTTTGTCTCCTGGACTCCTCAGAAACAACACAGTTTCACAGAAGCAAGGTGAGACTCTCCCACTTAAAACATTTAACTCCAATAAAGACCTAAAGAAGGATTATGACTATTATCCCCTCTAATGCCTCATGACGGTGTGAAAGACACACAGTAGAGTAGAAGAATAAGCAAAAATAAATAGCAGGTCAATAATTAACTTTTTGAAGTATATCACTATCATGCATATTTTCTGTTGGTATAATAATTTAACAGCTTATAAATTATGTCTATATTAAGCTCATGCTGCCAAAGAATTTTGTCATATTATTATTTAAGCAGTTTTTCTCCACCTACATAGATTTTCTTCTGAAAAGACATCATTATCATGTAAAAACATTGTTATGTGCTTCATATATAGAATTATTCATAGTTTGCTGATGCAATATACTGATATGTATTAAATCTGAAGAATTATAAATATTTAGTAAACTAATTCATAGCACAAAAATATATAAATATGCTTTTTGTCCTTATAACTTAAAATGAAATTTCCCCTTCTATATTTTTCATTCAGTTTACACATTCTGAAAGCAGTCTCTATAACCAAATCAGCTAATAAATATAAAATATCACCTATCACTACATTTACTGAACTGCTGACAAAAATATCTAGCAATATAAGGAAGCACAGGAAAGCTATTAGAGTCACACCAATTCCCTGACCCAAATCATTTCAACTATAATCTGGGGAGGATGAAACCAAAGGATTAGCACAAAGATAAAATCAGTTTCTCTAACATATCAGATAAAAATCAAGTTATAAAGAGTGTGTGTATGTGTGTGTGTGTACCCAGTTATATGTGCTTGTGAGAGGAGTATTTTCAGTATTGGAATAATCATAGAATTTACATCGTACCTGTGCTCCATAGATATATTTATCCAACATCTTGCCTCCTATTGTCTGTCCTCCTATATCCCAAACTTGAAGAGTAACATTCAAGTTTCCTTAAATATAAAAACAAGAATACAGAAAAGGTAAGTAACGAAATAAGAAATGAATACAGTTTCAGGAAATACTAAGTCACAATGATAAACTGTGGAGCTAATTTGCCTTTTATTCTGCATGGTCAGATATTTGGAATTGTGAAACAATATCAAAAGAAATCATAATGGGGAATTTAGGTTTACGCATTTACCCCATTTCTATAGAACCAAATTTATAATCACCTTCAAAACAACAACAACAAAAAGCTTTAATTCATAATCTACTCAAAACTTTTTTTAAAAAGTTCTCTTAAACAGAGAACGGAATGATAAAACACTTGTACAGTGGGTAAAAAACTATACATTAAAAATAAACCTTATATACTAACCTACCCTGTAGCACATAATGAATTTTACTATAAACTCTAAACTCTATAGGTTCTAGTACAGATTAATAAGACTACAAAAATGGACCCAGAGTTTCAACTTAAATTGATGAACTTCTAAAATTTAAATGTCACTTATGATATGCAATAGAAAACATAATTTTTAAAACTACATGTTTTCAAATTTAACCTATAAAATATAAACACATACGATAGCCCTCTTCCTAACAAGTATAGGATACATACCCAGTATATCACTAAATATTATGAAGCATTTGTAATCGTTCAAAGCATTTCCATTGAAACAAATTATAACATGTGCTTCAAAGCCTTCATAATGCTGGAACAAATCTCCACACAATCATTACAAAAGCATTTAGAAATACTAAAAAGCAATCTTTAAAATTCTTGTGTCTATTTTTTAAAATATTTGGATGATATAAAAATTTACTAGATAAGCTATTCTCTCTTATAAATGCATAACCCCAGAAATTAAAGACCATGTCCAACATACTTTTTAGTTTAACATTTCAAAGTATTTCTCCTAATAAAATAATGCAATTTTTTCCACAAGTAGACAAAGTCTCAACTAGCACCTTCAAAACAAACTCCCATACTAAAAAAGAAACCTTTCTGAATGATTTGCAATCAAGAAAGCTTAAAACAAAAATGTAAGGCACTAAAAAAAAATGTGTTTGCTTCAAAAACAATAAAAAAAAAGATTATAGACCTGAATTTTTATGCCAATGCCAAACATTAAAATCAGAGAATGTTAGTCACACCATTTAACTGAAAAGCAAGTACAACACTGGATTAACCAGGCAAGTTTTATACCCTTAATTCTAAGTTGTGTTGGATTTGTATTACAATCTTTCCATTATTTTGAGATAGGTCTCTGCTTCAGCCAACGTGCTGAGATTTACATGAGGAACTTCCATTAGCATTAATGAGAGTTCCTGAAGTTTATCACCCATCATCATTCCCACATACACTTTCAACGCTCACAGAGTAATGCAAAAATGTTCTTAAAGCTCTGTGAAGACAAAAACCAAAATGTCACAGATCAAGTAAGACTTATTCAACAACTGGGATAAACCCACTTACTGAAAAAATCTAAATTTTTCGCGTTTCAAAGCTGATCTCATTCTCCTATGACACTGTCTCAAATTAAGCAGGTGAGAAAGGACTAGCAGTCACTAGCAGTATGTTAAATCTCTTCTGAGGCCCCCAGATAAATAGGCAGTACTCTATTCATTTTATTTGCACACTCTTTACAGTCATTTGTTTACTTCAAAAAAAAAAAAAACAGTGCTTAACAATATAACTTTCTTACAGTAAGACTGTAGGCAACACTTCATAAAAGGCACTGACTCCCATTTTCTTCAAGGCCAATAAATCTTATCCCTTAGCTTCATATCAAAAATTAGAAAGCTTTTCTTCGTTTAAATTCTGACAGATCCCATCTAAGTTAGTTATTGTGAACACCTTAGCTACAACTTTACAACATGATATTCATATTTCCAAATCCTGACTACATCACTTCAAGACTAAATCATTTATTCAGTTGCCTCCCATCTGAGAAGTTTATATTTATATCATGTGTTGCAGGGGTTTTTTTTAATTTATATCTTTCTAAATAAACACTGTTGTTGTTGGCTTATTTTTTTAATATACATATTCTAGTGCCTCAGAAATAAAAATAGTTATGTATTACTGATAACCCACAAAACTAGCCAAAAAAAGCACTTTTGCCATCATTATAGCTTCAACAAATGATACTAACTTCATAGTTATTTCATATGTCTAGGAACATATTTTTAACTTCCACATTTGAATTTTAGACTTATTAACACATAAAAATAAAAATAAACAGGGGTTCTCTATTTGGGAAACAAAAATCACATAAAGATGGAACTCCAATCAATATTCATTTTAATTTCCCCAAACATAAATATAAAACGTCTCCATGTATATTTTCAAAATGACATAGCTAATAACCTATTAAAGAGTATTCAAATAATCAATACTATAAAATTTTTAAAAAATCAAGAACCCATCTAATATAAATTTCCAACTAACAAAGAACATTAAGGAAACAATGTTCACAATGTCCACAATATAATCTCAAATGCAAAATGCTACAAAATTCCTGTTTCTCGGTAAGAAATGACATGTAACCAAGGGGAAAAAAAAACAAAATAAATGAGGTGACAAAATACAGGTAAGTTGCTTTTGGTATGAATCAAAGCCACCAAGAGGATTCAACAGTGACCTTGTAAAAGTACACTTGGTGCCTTGGTTAACCTTACTTAAAGTGCTGCATAGTCAAGATGGAACTAAAAACACAAGTCTGCCCACTTCTTGTGCTAAAGACTTAGAAATCCTTTTCACAGTAGAACGCTGTTTACTGGACTGTACCCACAAGCTTCCTGAAAGTATTTTGACTAAAGCTCTTAAGAAGCTCTATCAGCAGAATCTCTGACTAACAGATACACTATTTTAAGCAGTAAACTCTGCACAGTGGTTGCATCCAGACTATACAGCATACCGGAACATGAAATATACTAAAATGGATGAATATTTACAAAGTAATGACCTTGAAAACTTGCATGAAGAGAATGTCAATAGATGGACAGGAGGTATTCACCTCTAACAATCTAAATGGACAGAAGACTTACTAGAATACTTAACAAACATTAGATTCACCCAGTATGCTCTTTAAATTCAATAATGCTGCCTCTGATGTTTTAGCAAATGATACAAATATTAATCATCCTAATTTGACACTTACAATGAATTAAAATTAAGGTTAAAATACATAAAGTTTATACTATGCACCTTGTAATTTATTTATCTCATTTCTCAATGTACTTACTATATAAAATCAAGTCACATTAGAACAATTTTTTCAGGCAGCCTAGGTGGCTCAGAGGTTTAGCACTGCCTTCAGCCCAGGGTGTGATTCTGGAGACCCGGGATCGAGTCCCACGTTGGGCTCCCTACATGGAGCCTACTTCTCCCTCTGCCTGTGTCTCTGCCTCTCCCTCTCTCTCTCTGTGTCTCTCATGAATAAATCAATAAAATTAAAAAAAAACATTTTTTTTTCCTACTGATATTGCTAACACAATTTTGAATCCATTAAGTAACATAAAACCAATTGCCTTAAAAAAATTATTTTTTTTTTCTGGAACTTACCCATCAAAATAAAACTTAATCAGGAATTCATTAAAATATACATTTGTTAAGAATATAAATTTCCTAACATTTTTAATGCAAGTATTTTCTAACTCTAAAATATTATACTATAAATGTTGATTTCAAAAATACCAAATATTTTTTACAAAGTAATCAAAACTTTAAAATGGGTAGTATTGTGCAACAGATTAGAAATCAGTATATGTATCACCTACATAAAATGTTCAAAATCTGTCCTAAAATAGTTTTAATGATTGAATGGTACTTGTTGCCTTTGAACTAAAAAAAGTCAGAAAAATGAAATAATATTAATGGTACAGAAAGCTGATGCTCTTGCTAATTAGCAACAAAAAACAACAGTCAATAACTAAATGTATATATTAAGGTTCTCTGTGTACAACTAGCATCAGTTGACAGCTGTTGCAATAAATAAGCTTTCAGCATGTACATTATATATTTTGTGCATGTATTCTTCTAGTGACCTCTATAAATACTCTGAATGTAGCATTAACCTATCCAAACAAATGAGAATAATAAAAATAAAATGAGATTTTTCAGTTTTGAATACATTAAAAGGAAATACAAATGAAACAAAATATACATATGCTTCTCATTAAGCCTCTTGCTGAACAATAACATAGTAATAGAAAGTTGGAATTCTTTTCTCATACTGTATCTTTCAATTTATTTTTCATTGGTAGCTGAATATAGACAATCACAAAATATAATAGAGCATATTACTAGTAAGATATGCAGAATACTTTCAATTACCAAGAGTTTTCATTAGCTGCTCTAAAACTTTCATGGAGAATTTTCTGACAGATGGGGTGTTTGAGAGGTTAACATATTTCAATAATACTGGAATTTATTAAACCCCTTCCCACTATATCACTCATGCTCCAGTATATGAATCTGACACTACACTTGCAACCGTTTTTATTCAAATGTGTTTCCTCAGAGAGGAGAGGGATGGACTGGTTTAGAAAGTCAATCAAGATAAACTGCTTTTAATAAAATACTTTAAACATATAATTTAACCATCACAAATGAATGGACAGAGCATTTTAAAGCCCCAATTGTTCAGAAACTAACTTAAAACAGAAACCACTCTCTTTTTGTTATTATTTCCCTGTATTTCCCACAAAATGTGCTGCAACTGGCATCTAAATAGTTTCTTTGCATGGTGAACTGAAACATCTTGAATGCTCAAACTGTATTTTTATGAGTGCCTAGGGACCCTAAATTTTAGTGGTCTATTAAATGCCAGCAATTTCATGCTGCCTTGCATAAAACAGCATTCACATATTAGAGCACAGAAGTTCCATAGCTACATTATACTTCTGTTCCAACTTTCACTCGAACAAAAAACTGAAGCAGAGGCTAATCAAAATAATATTTTAAAAAAATAATCCTTTCCAGTCTTTTCACATTTAGTTTACATGATATCTGTTTATAACTGTATAGCATTTGATTTTTTTTAAACTTCTTAGAATTTTATAAGCAACTATTGTTTATCCTTGAAAAATGCGTGGAGTGGTCAAAAACAGCGGGAAAGTAGGGGAATATATAAACTTTTCTCTCACACCCATGGACAGTATGTCTTCATGGTAGATGCTAATTAAAGCTAATCTAAGATGGATTTGCTAATTATATATATTTTCATGCAGATGCAGCCCCCAAATTTATTTTACACATTTCTGTTATTGTAAGATATGTACCATTTTCTATGTTAAGAGTTTTTACTCTCTTACCTGGAAGTGTTATCCTTCTCAAAAAGAAATCCAGTCCTATAGTTTGTTTGTACTGTTTCCCAAAAGTTTCTTGAGCAAAGCACGTAGCTAAGGAGGTCTAAAAAAATTGATGCACAGAATATCAAAATTAATGACTCTGTTTTAAAAATATAAACATAAAATCATTACTAAACCTTACTAAGTAACCTTAGTAGTTACACTACCATTAATCCAACAAACAACTTTAAGCAGTTCTCATCAGTTACAAAGGGAGGAGAGACTTAACACTCCACCAGGTAAATTTCACTTGCCAACAGCTATGAGTGGGAACAAAAGACTAATCTGTTAGATCTCCTTAAATCCCTTGATAGTCAAGCTCCTTCTCCTTGCTGGAAATTAGAATTTGAGATTTATCAACAAGAAAAGTAAAACAACACAACTAAAGATCTGAATCCTATATATCAATATAAATCAGTTCCAACACAAATTTCAAAGAACTCTAAATTTCATGTCTGAGGTTAAATATTCTGAATATCTGTGCTCTCAGCCAATAATAAGAAGTACTAATTAAAAGGGGAAAGCCTATTTATATAATTTTTCTTTTTTCCCTACAAAAAAAGTATCTTTAAATGTCTAATTTTTCTCCAAATTAAAGATGTTAAATGAAAATGATCCTACAATATGATTGAGATATTTATCTTTAAAATTTAAAAGTCAGTACTTTTAAGACTAATATTAGCAAACAAAGTAAGTATTTTCCATCCAACAACCATAAAGATTAATGAATACTATAACCAGAACACACATACATATATCTACACTTTTTTTTTTAATAAAGTTGTATTCAAAACTCAGGAGTACCGTTTCCTATCAAAGAATTAAAATCATTCTGGTAACAACTGAAATAATAACTTAAAAGCTTCTTAAACATTTGAAATGCACTATCTGTAAACTTCACCAAAAAGAAGAAAGGCAGCTTCAAGAGAAGCTTTTATGCTCTTTAAGAAAGACTACCCAAGTGAAAATAGCCCTTTTCTATTTTAAAAGTTAAAATTAGATGTCAATTCCCAAAATAATGAAAACTAAAATAAAATTTCCAAAATAGCTTAGTATAATTAATTATGACATAAGTACAGCAATGCAAAAGAAAACTTGGCCAAATTTCAATTCCTTCAAACAAAAAACCTAAAATTCCTTTGGACACAAAAGTCATATTTTTCATACAGATGACAATTTGTACACCCTAACTCCAATTCTTTTATTAAATATTCAGCATTTGTAATAATTAAGATACACTGTCAAATATTTATTGAGCACCATAAGAAAGATGTTCTCCTAAGCACTTAGAAATAAACTCACTACACCCAAATGAAAATTTCTTTGGCTTCCTGAACCATGTAACAATAATATAAAAACTAAGAGACTGGAATAAAAAAAGGTAAGCATTCTTTTTTAAAACTTTTTGGGTTTCATTTAGCTTTATTTATGCCATTGAGCTTGTTTAACTTAGGGTACAAAATCTTCTGTTAAGAGGCTCAGAGTTACAGAGAAAAATAATTGCCACTATTTATTACAGATATTTCAAAATGTTTAATATAGAGATGGTAGATAAAGTTCTACAAGACAAAGAGAAACTCAAGGTACAAGTAACAGCATAGTGCCATTTAAATAATTTTTCACTTTCACGTAAGGTTCTCGGAGTTCAGTACTTTTATATTAATGAACATTTTAAAAATCCAAAGGTTCTTTTTTTGGAAATAGGACTTTGAGATTCTGAAAGCCTTACCTTCACACTATTGAGGCAAATATAAAACTAAGATTTTTGATTAGAATAAAGTATAATCTGTCAAAAGTAGGGGGCCTGGGAACACAGAATATTAAAATGGGTTCTTATACCATTTCTGGACATACCATAAAAATTAAACAGAGAATCAACTGAATCTGTGGTAGGCATTTCCTCTTTAATACTCTAGACTCTCTGGCCTCTTTCACATTCAATAATTTCTCTCAAGTCATTATATAAATACCCTTCTTAAATAATTGTGAGGTGAACAATCATCTACCATATCTGAAACATCTTTATCTGATCCTTTACATTGTTTTGCTTGGTGAGCTCCTGCTAACGATTTTTACCATACTACATTTACTAATACAAAAAAAAAAAAAAGACCAGGAAAGAATATTTTGCCTCAAAAAAATCTTAAGAAATATGTAATAAAATCAAAAGTATGAATCAAAACAGAAAGAAACAGAAACACATGTTACTAGGAGGAGGAGCAAAATTTCTCTTGGAGAAACTATTAATGATGATTATCTCAATACTCGATTGCTTCCGTCAATGTGTATTTAAAGTCAACATGTACTTAAATGTCATAAGTTAAAACTGACAAGAAAAACTAATGCTAGAAAATATAGCCACGAGTTCAATCAGGATACAAATAAGAATGAAATGAAAGAGGCTGAATTCATATAAGGATAGTAAAGGAAATAGAATGGGACTGTTGGTAGCTGCCAATAACTTGAGAGCTGAATAGGGTATGGCGAAGAAAAAAGCTTGATACACAAATAATGAAAAAAGGTTAGGTTTCTGATTTTGGTATCTGAAAATCTCTGGCAGAAAACGCCTTTACAGTTTTAAAAGAGATTAGTTAAGATGATAGAAACTAAATCAGAACCCCACAGAGAGTTATCACTCTTACCCTTTTAAGCAGAATGATAGTCCTAATTCAACAATATGGAAGGGGAAAAAAATCATGTCTTGTCCTACACTAGACAGAATTTTAGACAGATGAAAACCCACAATTATTCACACTAAATTAGCAAAGAGAAGAAAACATAGGACAGCCTAAATAAAAAACCCAGATACAAGGTGATGAACAAACTTCAACTGAGTAACACGTGTATGAAACTGATAAATACTGGGAGAAAAAAGAAATTAACAGAAGTTTAAAGAATTATGACAGAATGTAGGGTAATGGGCAATTTTTGTCTCTTTTAACAACCGTTATCAGTGCTATTGACTGTCGTGGTAATTTTAAGCAGAAAACAAATTCATTTATGAGTTGACCGTAAAAGGATTTAGGAAATGAAAAAATCAGAAGGTATTCGAAAGAAAATCGAATAATAAAAATACTGTGCAAATACACCTTAAAGTTTTTATTGAATAAGAGTGTTAGAAACAATGGTGATGCATCTAAAACAACAGAACCATTCAAAAAGTTGCTTCCCCAAAACCTTTAAAGGTCATCAGAGCATGTTAGGTTTGCTTTCCCTCAGCAACAAAAAGCAGTGACAAAATATCATCCGGGAAGGCAAGAAGGACATAACACAATGCTCCCAGCTCTCCCGGGTGCCCTAGGAACTCCAGTCTCAGAAGCCACGACAGGAGCGGCTCTGCAAGGGCCGGCCGCCAGGGAGACGCGAGGGGCAGCCGTCACCCCAGAAACCGAGGTCCAGGCTGCACCAGGAACGGGGAATCGTGACGCCGGAAACCGGTCACCACAACAACCTGCGCTTCTGGGGACTCTGGCTGGGAAAAGGGAGGGAGGAAGAAAAGGAGACGGACTTTAGCAATATTCCCAGAAGCAGTGTTGGCGCCTGGGGCAGAAGCGACAGGTGTGAAGACACCCCGGGCAGAGGCGCTTCACTCCATGGGGGGGGGGGGCGGTCGTTGACCCTTCCGAGGTCCCACGGACCCTCCCCCAAAGGGCCAGCGTCGAGACATGAGGATTCCATTTCCGGAGCTCCACAACCCAGAGTTAAAGACCCTATAGCCCAGCATGTAAGCAGCCCGATGTCGGAGAGTCCCAGGCCCTCAGCCTCCTTTTCTCAGCCAGCAGGCACCACCCCCAGGCCCTAAAGTAGGCCCCCCCACCGTCAGGAGCGCAGCTCTACCCGCAGCATCCAGCCCCCCAGCTGGAGCTCGACAGGTATCTGCGGAATGAATGCTTGTGCCGACAGGTGCTGTGCCAGGAGCAAGGACCAACAGGTACGATGCCATAAAAACAGCAACTAGCGTTCACTGAGCGCGCAACCATGTCCTGAAAGCTTCACGTGGGTTTTCGCGTCTCACGTGTACTTCTGCTCACCTCGCCCCTGGAGGCGACCCCTGGCAATACCCACCGGACCGCTGGAGCACAAGGAGGTCAGCGAGTTCGCCCTCCAGTGTCCCGACCCGCTAGGTAAAGGAGCCCCAGTGGTCCCCCAGGGAATGGGACTCCGGAGCCAAGTCCTGGGGAGCTGCCAGCGCGGGGGAGGTGCGAGAAGCCGTAAAGGGGCCGGGGGGGTGGGGAGGGGGAGGGCCCAGGCACCGGGGCGGGGGGCGGGGGGCGGCGAGGTGTGACCTGGACTAAAGTAAAAGGGGTGAGATGCCTTGGCAGGTCCTCCCAGCCCCCGGGGGCGAAGAGCTGGGAGCCTCCCGGGAGGGCGATGCTGGCCCGACTCTTGAACAAGCAGGAGTTCGCGCTCCACGCGGGGAGGTGGGAAGTGACTTTTTTTTTTTTTTTTTTTTTTTTTTTTTTAATGTAAGGAGAGCTGGACAGCTCTCCTCAGCCTTCACCGGCGCCGACTGGATGCCTGGCCCCAGGCCACCTCCAGGCAGGCGGGCCCCGGCCCCGGCCCCGGCCGTAAAGAGGCGACGCCGAGCGGCGGGGAGGAGGCGGGGGGTGCCGGGGTTCCTGCAGCCCGGGACGGCGGGCCCGCTGGAGGACTGACCTTCCCGGAGGTGCCGTCCCCCAGCACGACGATTTTCAGTTGCCGGTCCTGGCTCTCCTCCTCCGAGTCCGACATGGTGTCCCGGGAACCAGGCCCGCTCCCCCACCCCCACCCCCACCCCGAGGTAGAGGGAGGAAGGGTAGGAGGGGGGGTCCTCCGGGGGCGGGAGGAGAGGAGGACGGGCGGCGGTGGGGGCAGGACCCCCCGCCCGGGTGTCTCAGCGGCCGCTGGACGTAACTAGGGTGAATCACTCTCCGGGCGCCATCTTGCCCGCCTCCCCTCCCCTCCCCCGCGCGCGCCGCCCCGCCCCCCGCGCGCTACGTCCGTCGCGCCCCCCTCCTCTGCGCCCACCCGCGCCGGCGCGAGCCGCCCTGGCAAGCCGGCCCATTCGCCGGCCTGGGATGGGGGAGGCGTTCGAACCCAGCAGGGCGACACGGGCGTTACTCCCTCAGGGGCGGCTGTGAAGAAGAAAAGTAAAATGTGGCACTCTCACCAGGTAGGACAACAGGAGCCGAGTAGCATTCGGATGTTCTATCATATTCCCGTGTTTCCATCACCCCCTGAGCAGGTCCCCCACTGAAGCGAATGGTTTAGCCCGACGGGGGGGCGTGGACGCCTGGGACGCGCGCCGCGGTTGCCATGGAAGCCGGGAGGAGGAGGAGAGGCGGAGGGGCGGGGCCTGTCTCCGGGCACCCGGGAAGCGGGGTGCTGCGCGCCCAGCACCGGCCAGGGGCGCCTGGGGGTCGCGCCCCGGGAGGAGCGTGGCCGCCGCGGAGGTTGCTGAGGACCTGTCCGCCTGCGGGAAAGCACCTTGAGTGGCCTTCAGTTTAACAGAGCTCTGGCTCTGCCTCTGGTTTTGACGTCTCAAACCGTGGATTCTCTGGACGCAACAGAATTGGATGGTTCATTCATCAAGCAAGTAACCTAGAGCAGCAGTTCTCAAAGTGTGATCCGGAGAACCCTTGGGGGGGGGGGGCTCCAATAAAGTAAAAAAACATATATTATTTTCATAATACTACACTTTTTTTTTTTTTTTTTTTTTTGCCTTCTTCGCGTTCATTCTCTCACGAGTAGAAGTTTTCCTGGGGATGCATGATGTATATGATGTCATTACTCTGGCAGTTAAGGAAGCAGGTGCTTGTTACAGAGTTAAGACTTTTTTTTTTTAAGATTTTATTTATTTAAAAAATAAAGAGAGGCAGAGACACAAGCAGGCTCCATGCAGGGAGCCCGACCTGGGACTCGATTCCAGGTCTCCAGGATCAGGCCCCGGGCTGAAGGCGGTGCTAAACCGCTGAGCCACCCGGGCTGCCCAACTTTAAACATTTCTTAAATACTAATTTAAAAGCAGTAATGATACCTATAACTTACGTAAACAAAAACTTTTTGAGATCTACAAACATTTAAGAGTATAGAGAGGCCCCGAGCCCACAAAATGTAGGACCTGCTGTCCTGGATGATCTCGGTCCAGTACGGTAGGTAAAAGATGTCAGAAAAATTGAACAGAGTGAGATAAATTCTACAATAATAATGCCAACCTACTATGCTTGTCTCTTGTTGATGACAAGGATGACCACAGTTCATTCCTCATGAGAACCCTGTAAAGTAGGTAGAATTATCTCATTTTACAGATGAGTACGCTTAAGGCACAAGAAGCTTAGCTCAGAGGTGGTGGTCTTGGAAAGAATGTAGGAAGTAGACTAGGAAAGCAGTACGGTTTTAAGAAATGCCCAGCCCTAGAGGGAGCACTGGAGTTTAATCACAGGTACCTGTGCTTGCTAGGTGTGTGACAGTCAACCTATAAAATAGAGGTACTACCTCCTTCACAGGTTGAAAATTAAATGAAGTAATCAATGTAAAGCACAATGCCTTATTAACAGATGTAATTATCAATTTCACCATTGTCAGTAGATATGGTCCATGTTGGGGCATCACTGCTTCTTAGCCATGTTACTTTAGACAGGTTTCATATGTAGATTACATTTAATTATACGTTAATAGTTCATTCTCCTCCTTACATATTATTATACATTAATGATATGCCCCATGCATATAAGCATGTATATATTATGTATGTCAGCAGGACCCCCATGTATTGTCATACATTAATGATACACCCCATGCAAATAAGCATGTACATACAATTATTAGTCTTGCATGAGACATTAAGCTAAACTAATCTCCATTAATACTTAAATTGGAATGCACTTCACTTATCCAAAAAAGACCTGATCAGCAAGCCTCGAAAAACCAGCAATCCTTGCACAAACGTGAACCTCTCCTCACTACAGACCCATAACATGTGGGGGTTCCTATATTAAAACTATACCTGGCCTCTGGTTCTTACTTCAGGGCCATGTAACTCTACTCCTACAAATCCTCTCAAATGGGACATCTGGAGGAACTAATGACTACTCAGCCCACAATCACACATAACTGTGGTGTCATGCATTTGGTACCTTTTAAATTTTAGGGGAAGAAAGCGCTATCATGTTCACCATAAAGGTCTCGATGCATAGAGCCTAGGTTCTTCATCTATAGGTGGGATTAGTCCACAATAGTAGCTACCCTATTACTGTTATTAGCTCCCAGTACTTTCCCTACTCCCAACCATCACCACTAACAACTTCCTACATTACTATGTGTGTTAACGAGGATTGGCAGGAAAAAGTACCTGAAAGGGCTTTGCAATGTTTTTTGTAAATGTTAGTTTGAGGAATCTGTTTCTCATGAAGACAGATTTAACCCCTTCTTGTCCATGAAGAGAGTTACTATTGCAGAAATTTGCTTTTACATTCGTCCTTAATGGAAATGATTATGTAACCCAGCTCTGACCAATGAGGCAGAAGAGGATGTCCTTTGGGAGACATCTGGAAAAGATTTTCCTCCCTGATTAGAAAAAGAAGAAGAGGAGGGGTACCTAGATAGCTCAGTTGGTTAAGCATCAGACTCGTAATTTTGGCTCAGATCATGATCTCAGGGTCATGAGATCAAGCCCCAGGTCATCGGGCTCCAATCTGGGCATGAAGTCTGCTTAAGATTCTTTCTCTCCTGGGCAGCCCTGGTGGCTTAGCAGTTTAGCACCGCCTTCAGCCCAGGGCCTGATCCTGGAGACCAGGGATCGAGTCCCATGTTGGGTTCCCTGTGTGGAGTCTGCTTGTGTCTCATGAATAAATAGATAAGATGTTTTTTTAAAAAGATTCTTTCTCTCCTCTCCCTCTACCCACCTCCCTCGCCTACATGCTTTCTCTCTCTTTAAAAAAATATAATAATGAAAAAGGAGAGATGCAAAAAGAAATATCTTCCCCTCACTTCCCTTGCTGTCAGTTTTTTGGGAATTGCCACAGCCTTCCAGGCTTCTCGTAATGGTGCACTTTGGCTATGTATTCTATTACCTGAAGATAGAAAAATCCCAACTGGCACAACTACTTTGCCCCAAAACTAGACTTAGCTAACTAAGGTCATAAGACCAATTTTCATGTGTGGTTTCATATGAAGGGAAATTTAGAAGAAAACTTTGCATTTTCCTATCATTAATTTCCTAGATAACTGCTTTGATGGAGAGACATCATTTATTTGGATACGGATTCATCCCTGGGCAGTGCTGCTACATGAAACAAACCGATTGCATTATTTTAGTGATCATATTTTATACATCTATGGCAAGATTCCAGGCTGAAAATTAGATTTGAAGACTTGGAACCATATTTGTAAATTAAAAAGATAAAAAGGGGGCACCTGGGTGGCTCAATCAATTAAGGTGAAGTCTGCCTTCAGCTTAGGTCATGATCTCAGGGTTTTGGGATTGAGCCTTGCATTGGGCTCCCGGCTCAGAAGGGAGTCTGCTTGTTCCCCTCTCTCTCTCTCTGCCTCTCACCCTGCTCATGCCCTCTCTCCCCCCTCTTTGTCTCTCTCTCTCTCTCTCTCTCTCTCTCTCTCTCTCAAATAAATAAAATATTTTTTAAAAAATATTCCTCTTGTGTAGAAGAGCATGCTAGCACTGAAAGCTTCTGGTACAGTGCTTTACCATTCTAAAGAGAAATAGAGCTGATCCACAGAAAAGGAAAATGTTCCTGTGGAGCTTATGTAAAATACCCACAACAGGATCATAAACCAAGGGAATCGTTTTTGGTGGTCATAAAACCAACATATTAACAAAATGCTTAAAGATGAATTCTAGAAATTTCAGGAGATTGGGGTTCTTTAGATATGAAGAAGTAACAGTATTTACATAAGATAAACCTGACTGCTATCTACTATCACCTTCCCACCTAATTTTAAAATATCTTCTCTAGCATTGCTAATAGATGATAATCCAGACCCTGTTGGGATACATCTAGATGCAAGTTTATACCCTCACGAAGCAACTTGGGCTATGGACAGATAAGCCTGGTTATTAGAACATTCTTTCTGAGATGAACTGAAGCCCTTCACTACAAATTCCAACTAATGGCATCAGGTAGGTCTCTAGGAGGAACACAGAACTCCCCCATTCTGAAAGAAGGTCCTCAAATTTATTCATTATAATTAATGATTTATTTGACAAATATTAAGTGAATGCCTACGGTGTGCCAGGAATTCTCACTCACAGCTGTTTTAACCAATGAGAACACACAAAACATACAAAGGCTCTGCTCCCATGGAACTTGCAATTTGGTGGCAAGGTACAGTAGACTGAATAGTGGCTGGCCCACAGATAACAGGTCCCAATCTCTGGAACCTATAAATATTACCTTATTCAGAAAAAGTATCTTCCCAATGTGATTATATTAAGGATCTTGAGATAGAGAGATGACCCTGGATTATCAGGGTAGGCCTTCAGTGCAATCACATGCACCCTTAAAATAGAGAGACAGAGGGAAATTTGACCCAGACAGAAAAAGAGAAGGTAATGGGACCACAGAGGCTGAATGAGTGATACAGTCACAAGCCAAGGAATGCTGGCCCGACAAGAAACTGGAAGAGGCAAGAAAGAAACTCTCCTTCAAGAACCTCTGGAGAAGGTACAGCCCTGTCAACACCTTGATTCAGTCCAGTGAATACGGATTTAGCATTTGCTGACTGCAAAGCTGTAAGAGAATAAACATTGTTTTAAGCCACCAGTGGCTTAAATTTGTGACAAATTACAATAAATTATCACAATGCCCACAAGAAATGAAGAAGGAACACAGAAATTTCATAAATCAACAGGAAAATTTTAGATTTGGGTAAAAAAAAGAGTAAAATGGTCAATGGATGGGATAAAGAAACTATCTGAACATTTGTATTTATCAACATAAAGGTGAAAAAAAGGTAAGTGAATCAACAAGCAAACTGATTTCAAAACCACCAATCTCTGCTATCATTTTAAATACAATAAATTATCCATTGGTTTTCCATCATCTTTTAAATATTTCATAATTTTTAAGATGTAGACCTTAGGATTAAAGCCCAAGTGAATATGGGACTTGGAAAGAAAGATAAAATATTGTTGAGTAAAGCAGAATAATGGCCATGCTTTCAGTTCATGCACTTGACATTGCTGTATATCTGCTGAAAACATAAGAAAAATACAGAAATGGTCCATAAGATGTATTGGTTGATTGAACTCCTACAGGACTAAATAAATAAATAAATAAATAAATAAATAAATAAATAAGGCTCTCTTCCTGAAATTCTCTTCTCCTTCGGTTATGTGTGTGTGTGTGTGTGTGTGTGTGTGTGTTGTGTATGTTGCATGTGCATGTAACCACCATTTAGATTAACATATAGTACAATTCAGAATCCCAGCAGGCTCCCTTCTGTTATCTCTTAGTCACCACCTCCTCAAAGATAACTGCTATTCTGAATTCTAGCACCATAAATGAATTTTACCTGGTTTTGAATTTTATGTGAATAGACTCCAGACAGTATGTACTCTTTGGAATCTGGCTCCTTTCACTAAATATTGTCTGTGAGGGTCATCCATTTCATGTGTAGCAGCTTTGCTTTTTCGTTACTGCATACTACTCCATTGTCTGAATTAACCACAATTTGGTTATCTGCTCTACCGTTGATGGACAGATAGATGGTTTCAAGTTTGGGGATATTGTGAATAACGCTCTTTAGCATGTTTCACCCCTCCCCCAAATAAAACCCCAGTCCACAAATAACACTCTTCTCATACATTCTCACATGCTCACACATGTGCACATACAAGCACATACACACAAATCATCCATCTACATTTTATAGCCTGGAGGTGTTTGGATCATTTCATAATCATGGAACTGGTTTTTGGATATACCTTTGTAACATCTAGATTTGTTGATTTGCTCTTGGAGTGACTCATCCATTGTATCTACTGGTGTCCGATGGAACTTCAGTTTTCATACAGTGTTTTGTTCAGCATTATAAACATGCCAGTTCCACACAAACAAATTAAGCTCACTTTTAATCAAAACCTCCCTGACGAGTAAAGGGGAAAGGAGAAAAAATGGGTGAGAAATATTAGAAAGGGAGACAGAACATGAGAGATTCCTAACTCTGGGAAACAAACTGGGGGTGGGGGAAGAGGAGGTGGGCGGGGGTTGGGGGTGACTGGGTGACGGGCACTGAGGGGGGCACTTAATGGGATGAGCACTGGGTGTTATTCTATATGTTGGCAAATTGAACACCAATAAAAAAATAAATTTATAAAAAAAAAAACCTCCCTGACTTTTTTAAATGGCAAATGACATTAAACTTCATCCAAAAGAATAAACAATGAGGAAAATTAAGAGAAGAAGCAAGAAATGAAAGGATCAACAGTTATTTTTCTAAATTATTTTTTAAAGACTGTTTTTTTCTAAAATTTTTTAGAAGACAATTTTTCTAAAAGACACTATTTACATAATTTTTCTAAAACACAGATTTTACAATTGCAACTATACCATGTAATACCTAGGAATTTATCTTAAATATGTATATGGAAAAAATTATAAGACATTGAAAAACATTAAATAAATGCTAAATAATGGCAAGATATCCCATGTCAATAAAGACAATATTGTAAATAGATCAGTTCTACCAAATGACCTACAGTGTCAATGCAATTCCAATAAAATTATTCATGGAATATTGAAATGATGCATATGGAAGGCAAAGATCCAAGAATATTGAAGATATTCCAGGAAAAGAAAGGCATACAACTTGCTTTACCAAGTTGTATCAAGATACCAAGACTTTGCATCAAGTTATAATAATTAAGATAGAATATATTTATTATTTCAGGGATAAACAAATTACCATGATAACAAAATAGTCACAAAATTGACTCCGATATACACGAAACGTTGATATATGACACTAGCACGTAAAAAGGTAGTAGTTAGAAACCACATAGAAAAAGAAATGAAATTGGAATGCTACATCTTATCCCTCTCTCTTGCTTTCTTCACAACTCCATTGGAATCAAGATTCTAAATGTGAAAGTCAAAATTTAAGTAATTTGAGGTAACTATCTTATCTTGAGATAGAGAAGAATTTCTTGAAAAAGAAAGAGTTAATCATAAAAGGTTATGCATTATATAAAAAAATAGAGAGAGAAAATTACATTAAAATTAAAAACGATTCCATGAAAAGAAACCATAAAGAAAAGGAAAGTAGAAATTACAAACTGGAGAATATACTTTTAACACACTTAAAATTTACAACCAGTTGATATTCAGAATCTACAAAGAACTATAAATCAATTAATAAAAATCTAGGGGTGCCTGGGTGACTCCGTCAGCTAAGCATCTGCCTTTGGCTCTGGTTATGATCCCAGGGTCCTGGAATAGAGTCCCTCATCACGCTCCCTGCTGATTCTCCCTTTCTGCTGCTCCCCCTGCTGTGCTCGCTCTCTCTCTCTCTCTCTCAATCTCTCTCTGTTAAATAGATAAATAAAAATCTTAAAGAAAACAAAAATCCTGAAGAAAAATGAGCAAATTCATGAAAAGTTGTTTCACAGAAAATGAAATACAAATAATAAGCTTATGCAAAAATGTCCAACCTTGAGGCACCTGGGTGGCTCATTCAGTTAAGCATCCAACTCTTGATTTTGTTCCAGGTCATGATCTCAGGGTCATGAGTTCGAGCCCATGGTGGGCTCTGCACTAAACATGGAGCCTGCCTGAGATCCTCTCTCTCCCTCTCCTTCTGCCCCTCCCCACTCACTCTCTCTCATAAAATAAAATAAAATAATAAAATAAAATAAAATAAATTTTTAAAAAATATCCAACCTCCTTAATATACCATAGAAACACACACACACATACACAAAGAGCTGAATGAGATACCATTTTATGCCTAGTACACTGGCAAAAAATAAAAAGGCCAACACTATCTTTATCAGTCAAGAAAATAGAAGCCACATATTATGTCTTCAGAGAGAATTTAACATACGGAATCAGTTACATGCTGTTAAAGGACTGAAAAGAACCAAAAGGAAACACTGAGGTAATACAAAGTTAGTTATTACAGGAAGCAGTTACTACCCCCAAGACCCAGAGGACAAAGGGAAGAGGTCGGGAGTTATCATAACATTGATGCTGAAAGGAGAAGGCCTGGGGAGTTGGGGTCCAGCCCACTGCCTCACTGTTGCTATGCTTTAGGGACACAGAGGAAGAACCCATGGAGCTGAGAGTCAGAGACAGAGTTCCACTGGCTGCTACTGGCAAAGCACTGGAAGATCTGCACAAGGCTCCCCAGAGCTAGAACTGTCTGCTGAGAAGAGAAAACTGCTCCGGTGCTGTGGTGTCTCCATGTGAGCACAACGAGGCTGATTCTAGGAGTGTGGAAAGAAGTGGGAAGCCAGAAAGAACCAACTTCTGCTGCTGAGGTGAAATGCCATTGTTGGAAGAACATTGATAGGACTACCCCAAAAACACGGGGAAAAAAAGGCCCTTCTGCCTCCTCCTACCTTCCAAACTCTCTCTAGAACCCTCTGCCATTGGCAGAAACTAAAAGAAAGCAAATGAGCAAAAGAAAAAAAAAGGGTAAATATTTATAACCTTGAATGGAAATAGATCCTGTAAGCATCATACAAAATTTGAAGTCAAAAATTAAATAGTGATCATTTGTGTACATCCAATTTGAAATATCCATATGGCAAAAAGCACCAATGGGATCAGATAAGCTTCTAGCAAAAATAGATTTAGATGGTTAGGACCAATCTTCCCACGAAGGAAAACTCAAAAAGCTAGCCATAATATTTATTAAATCTGTTTGATGTTATCAGAGAGTTTCCTAAAGGTCTAAGGGATAAAAGGAAGTTCAAAAAGCAGAATCCAGCTTTGGGCCACTCTCCTCAGAAGGTATCTGCTGATTCAAGAGGCAGCTGGAAAGATGCGTAAGTAGTGCTCTCAACAGTCTCCTGGACTTGGGAGCAGAGAGCTAAACAAACATCACAGTTAAGCACACATCAAGGAGAAGGAGCCTTGGTAAACCAACTCCCATCTTTTTTAAGACCCTGAAAAGCTATGTTTTAGAAGGAAGGGTGAATAAACCAGGAAGAAATCATCTCCACAGAAACTAAAGTCAGTTTTTGTGTTATCTCAATCCCTCATTGAACTCAGGTGACTGGGGGTTGCTGTGCCATACGTGAACTACCAGAAGCAAAGTCATATCCTCTCTGGAGGAATATTAGTCTTTACAATATTCCATAATCAATTTCTGGCATTCAGTTAAAAACTTGGTATATGAAGAGCAAGACTCTGTGACTAAAACTCAAAAGAAATTATGAAATATAGAAGGACACCACAGAGGTCCAGATAATGGAGCTGTGGAACATGGACTTTAAATTTTATGTCTGTGGAAGGAGCCATTAGGTCCTTTGACAGATGAATGGATAAAGAAGATGTGGCATATACACAATGGAATATTCCTCAGCCATCAGAAAGGATGAATACCCACCATTTGCTTCAATGTGGATGGAACTGGAGGGTATTATGCTGAGTGAAGTAAGTCAATTGGAGAAAGACAATTATCATATGGTTTCACTCATCTGTGGAATATAAGAGATAGTAAAAGGGACTCTAAGGGAAAGGAGGGGAACTGAGTGGAGAAAAATTAGAGTGGAAGACAAACCATGAGAGACTCCTAACTCTGGGAAACAAAGGGTTACAGAAGAGGAGAGTCTGGGGGGATAGGGTAACTGGGTGATGGGCACAAAGGAGGGCACTTGATGGGATGAGCATTGTATATGTTGGCAAATTGAACTTAAATAAAGTATTTAAAAAATAAAAATAAATAGCTAGTATATGTAAGTGTTTATATGAGAAGATTGAGAACTCTGTTAGGGAGATGGAAACCATAAAAAAGGGCCAGATGGAAAGTAGCAATAAAAAATATAGTTTTATTGCTGAGGGACATCTGCGTGGCTCAGCTATTGAGCATCTGCCTTTGGCTCAGGGTGTGATCCTGGTCCAAGGATCAAGTCCAGCATCGGCCTCCCTGCAAGAAGCCTACTTCTCCCTCTATCTATGTCTCTGCCTCTCTCTGTCTCTCACAAATAAATAAATAAAATCTTAAATTATATATATATATATATATATATATATATATATATATATATATATAAAATAAATGAAAGTAACCCAATGAGTAAGCTTAATAGTAGGTTAGACATAGTGAAAGAGAGAAGTAAGGTATAAGTCAGAAGACAATATCTAGACCAAAGGACATAAAAATAGTGAGATAGAAAATACTGAGAAGACTATGGAATATGTTCAATATATAATTGCAGTTCCAAAAGATATGCTTTTTCTTTTCTAAAGATTTTATTTACTTACTTACTTACTTGTTTCTTTGGTTGTTTGTTTGTTTGAAAGAGACAGCACAAGCAGGGGGAGAGGCAGAGGGAAAGGGAGAAGCAGGCTCCCCATGAGCAGGGAGCCCAATCTGAGGGTCCATCCCAGGACCCGGGGATCATGACCTGAGCTGAAGGCAGATGTTTAACCAGTTGAGCCACCCAGGTGCCCCAAGATATACTTTTTCTTGATTCATCATAAAAGTGGCACTCCAGAACACTGAGAAAAGGAGTATCTTTGCAATAAATAGTCCTGGGCCAATTATCCATATGGAACAAAAATGAATCTTGATTCCTACCTTACATCTATTAAAAAAATCAACTCCAGGCATTTTCTAAAGTCTAAAGTAAGAAAGCTTTCTGAGTGCCTGGCTGGCTCAACCAGTAAAGCATACGACTCTTGAATCTCAGGTTTGTGAGTTCAAGCCTAACTCTTAATCCTGGGTCTTGGGTTCAAGCCCCACATTCAGCATAGAGCTGAATAAAAAAATAAATAAATAAACAAACAAAGTAATTAAGAAAGCTTTAGAAAGGGCACCTGGGTGCCTCAGTTGGTTGGGTTCCCTGCCTAGTGGGGAGTCTGCTTTTCCCTCTCTCTCTGCTCCTCTCCCTGCTTGTGCATGTGCACACACTCTCTGTCTCTGAAATAAATAAATAAATAAATAAATAAATAAATAAATAAATAAATAAATAAAATCAAGAAAGAAAAAGAAAGAAAGAAAGAAAGAAAGAAAGAAAGAAAGAAAGAAAGAAAGAGAGAGAGAGAGAGAGAAAAGCTGTAAAAAGATAACACAGGGAAGTATTTTCATGATCTTGGGCTAAGTGAAGATTTCTTAAGACACAAGATAAACCAACCATTAAGGAAAAAGTTAATTAAATGAGTTACAGTAAAATTTTAAAATTGCACTCATCAAAAGACATCTTTAAGAAAATAAAATATGAAAACCCCAGAGTAGGAGAGGATATTTTCAATATGTATAACTCACAAAGGATTTGAATCTAGAATTGGAAAATATACCTACTTCAATAAGAAAAAGACACAAATGACCCAATAATATATTGGACGTGAAGCTTGAATAAATTCACAAAACAACCAATAACATAAAAAAAAGATTCTTAACTTCATTAATAATCAGGCAAATGTGAAGGAAAATCACAATGAACTACCACTACACCCACACCAGAATGGCTAAAATCAGAAAGATCAGCATTACCAAATGTTGGAGATGTGGAGCATTTCAACTTTCCATTCACTGTTGGTAGGATAATGAATTTCTATAACCATTTCAGCAACTTCTTTGGCATTATCTACTAAAACTGAATATATATCCAGTAGTCCAACAATTTCATTTTGGTACCTATCCAACCAAAATGCATCTAAACACATGCACAACAATGTTCATAGCAGCATTATTCATGATCCCCCACCCCCCGCAACTGGAACCATTCCAAATGTCCACCAACAGTTGAACTGCAGTATATTCATACAATGGGAAATTTGCAGCAGTTAAAATGAATGAGTTGCCACATGTTACAAGGTGGAAGAATTTCATCAATATAACATGGAAGGAAAAGAAGCCCAATGCAAATGAGTACATCCTCCATGATGAACCTCTGGTACTCAAAGTGAAATTAATGGCTACCTCAGGAGAGGAGGAAGAAGATAGTGATTAAGACCAGGGCATAAGTTTTTGGAGTACTGAAAATGTTCTATTTTTTTTATTTGGGTGGTGATCACATGGGTGTGTCCACTTTCCCAATTCACTGGGTATATCCTTGAGATAGTGCAATTTTCTGTAAGCATATTATTCTGGAATTAAAATTATATATTTGGTGGGATGCCTGGGTGGCTCAGCGGTTGAGCGTCTGCCTGTGGCTCAGGGCTGATCCTGGAGTCCCGGGATCGAGTCCCACATCGGGCTCCTTCCATGGAGCCTGCTTCTCCCTCTGCCTGAGTCTCTGCCTCTCTTTCTGTGTCTCTTGTGAATAAATAAATAAAATCTTTAAAAAAAAATTTTTTTAATTATATATTTGGAACACCTAGGTGCCTCAGTCGTTGAGTGCCTGTCTTTAGCACAGGTCGTGATCCCAGAGTCCTTGGCCTATGTCTCTGCCTCTCTCTGTGTCTCTCATGAATAAATTTTTTAAAATTATATATATTTAGGGGCACATGGATGGCTCAGTCGGTTAGGTGTCCAACTCTTGATTTCAACTCAAGTCATTATCTCAGGCTCCTGGTATTGAGCACCAGATCAGGCTCTGTGCTCAGTGGGGAGTTTGCTTAAGATTCTCTCTCTCGGGGTCCCTGGGTGGCTCAGAGGTTTAGCCCCAGAGCGTGATCCTGGAGCCCCAGGATCGAGTCCCATGTCAGGTTCCTGGCATGGAGCCTGCCTCTCCCTCTGCCTGTGTCTCTGCCTCTCTCTCTCTATGTTTATCATAAATAAATAAGTATTTTATTAAAGAAATTATATATATGTGTATGTATATATATATATAGCCAATAGAAAATAAATAGTAAAATTACATCTAGAAGAATAAAACCGTGTTTTTAAGATTATATTTATTTATTCATGAGAGACACAAGAATAGGGAGGAGGAGCAGGCTCCATGCAGAAAGCCCGATGTGGGACTTGATCTCAGGACACTAGGATCACCCTGAGCCAAAATTAGACACTTAACTGCTGAGCCACGCAGTCATCCCAAAAACCATGTTCTTAACAGCGATTGAGAGTAATGAGATGATCAAGAATTGTCACGTTCCATGTTATCTAAACTGCAGCAGACAAGTTTTTATAGTGAGCATGAATGTATGTTATAACCAGAAAAAAAAAAGAAAAAATATATCATCAACAACAGAAGACTAGTTAGCTACAATTCTTTTCACTGAGGGCAGATGAGAACTTCGTGATGTGATAAGTAGATTCCACTAATATAGAAAACCTGTTAGCTTCATAATCAACTAAGAGCCTTTGTTTGAAAAGAAAAAAAAACCCCTCTTGCTGGCAGCAGAACCCGGGACTGGTGTGTGAGCTGCAATTTCCAGCTGTCCGCAGTTCTGCCTCATTGCTTAGGGACGTGCTTCACTGATTCCTCAAGCATAGCTCCAGACAAAACCAAAAATTTGTAAAGCAGGAGAATTCTCAAATCACCTCTACAGCTGTGAAAACCAGACCTATCACAACTTACCAGTGAGTCTGACATGGTTAAATAAGGTTTGATGTGATATGTAAGAAATATCCTCCTGAAAAAGTAATTTAACTAAATTCAATAAAAACATGTGATATAGGCTCTGTTTACACAAAGCTGTGGATTAATACTACATACTGTGTGATGGCTAATTTTCAAAAACTGAGGTTTCCTGAAGAGGAAATTCTACCTCAAGACGGCAAAATGGAAATCCTGGCTGTTTCCAGTCCACCAACCTACCTACAAATTTCATACTTCACAGTCTCCCACAATCATGTGAGCCAATTCTTTAAAATCTCTCTCTCTCTCTCTCTCTCTCTCTCTCTCTCTCTCTCTCTCTCTCTCTCTCTCTCTCTCTCTCTCTCTCTCTCTCTCTTCTCTCTATGTTTATCATAAATAAATAAGATTTAAAAAAAAAAGATTCTCTCTCTCGGGGTCCCTGGGTGGCTCAGAGGTTTAGCCCCAGAGCGTGATCCTGGAGCCCCAGGATCGAGTCCCATGTCAGGTTCCTGGCATGGAGCCTGCCTCTCCCTCTGCCTGTGTCTCTGCCTCTCTCTGTGTCTCTTGTGAATAAATAAATAAAATCTTTAAAAGTAAAATAAAATCTTTAAAAGTAAAATAAAATCTTTAAAAGTAAAATAAAATCTTTAAAAGTAAAATAAAATCTTTAAAAGTAAAATAAAATCTTTAAAAGTAAAATAAAATCTTTAAAAGTAAAATAAAATCTTTAAAAGTAAAATAAAATCTTTAAAAGTAAAATAAAATCTTTAAAAGTAAAATAAAATCTTTAAAAGTAAAATAAAATCTTTAAAAGTAAAATAAAATCTTTAAAAGTAAAATAAAATCTTTAAAAGTAAAATAAAATCTTTAAAAGTAAAATAAAATCTTCAGGGGCGCCTGGTGGTGAGTGGGTTAAAGTGCCTGGCTCTTAGTTTCAGTTCAGGTCATGATCTCAGGTCTGGGATCCAGCCTGTCAGGCTCTGTGCTCAGTGGGGAGTTTGCTTAAGATTCTCTCTCTCGGGGTCCCAGGTTAGTATAAGCTTATCAATAACACGTAGACAGGGATGTCTGGCTGACTCAGTTGGCAAAGCATGCAACTCTTGATCTCAGGGATGTGAGCTCAAGCCCCACTTTGGGTGTAGAGATTACTTAAAAATAAAATATTCAGGGTACCTGGGTGGCTCAGTGGTTGAGCGTCTATCTTTGGCTCAGGTCGTGATCCCAGGGTCCTGGGATAGAGGCCCACATCAGGCTCCCCACAGGGAACCTGTGTCTCCCTTTACCTATGTCTCTGTCTCCCACTCTCTGTCTCTCATGAATAAATATAAAATCTTTATTTTTTTAATAAAATCTTTAAAAGTAAAATAAAATCTTCAGGGGCGCCTGGGTGGTGGAGTGGGTTAAAGTGCCTGGCTCTTAGTTTCAGTTCAGGTCATGATCTCAGGTCTGGGATCCAGCCTGTCAGGCTCTGTGCTCAGCAGGGAGTCTGCTTGTCCCTCTCTGCTCCTCTCTCTCTCTCTCTCTCTCAATCTCTCTCTCTCTCTCTCTCACTCTTTCTCTCAAGTAAATAAAATTATTTTTTTAAAAGAATGAAGAAATAAAATCATAAAAAGAAAATATATATACAAGGCTTCACACACCACCAAATCTACATTAGGACCTATTACTAAGGGTCTCATTTTGATATCCAAGTAAGCACATTAGAATATAAATATTCAAATGAAGTTTGCCAGAAAGCAGTCACCATGGCAAGGTATACAGTTAAGCCAATGATGCCAATATTTTTTAAATATCTTTTTTGGAAGGTGAGCAAAGAGAGGCGGTAAGCTTTCTGACTGAATTTGGATAAATTAAAGTTTGATGTGATATGTAAGAAATATCCTCCTGAAAAAGTAATTTAACTAAATTCAATAAAAACATGTGATATAGGCTCTGTTTACACAAAGCTGTGGATTAATACTACATACTGTGTGATGGCTAATTTTCAAAAACTGAGGTTTCCTGAAGAGGAAATTCTACCTCAAGACGGCAAAATGGAAATCCTGGCTGTTTCCAGTCCACCAACCTACCTACAAATTTCATACTTCACAGTCTCCCACAATCATGTGAGCCAATTCTTTAAAATCTCTCTCTCTCTCTCCATCTCTGTCTACATAGACACATGCATGCACACTAGTGGTTCTGTTTCTCTGGAGAACCCTGATTGATACATGCTATAAGGGATACAAGATGAATTATGACCTCATTGGATTAGCACTTTTACTTTTATTGTAAATAAAATAACCCACAAATTCCTATTCTTTTTTTGAATGCCCATTATGAACCAAATACCTTATGAGGAATTTTGATGTACATCATCTAACTTCATCCTCCTAATGATCCAAGTAAATCTTTTTTAAAAACAAAAGTTTTTATTCATTTATTCATGAGAGACACAGAGAGGGAGGCAGAGACATAGGCAGAGGGAGAAGCAGGCTCCATGCAGAGAGCCTGATGTAGGACTCAATCCCAGGACTCCAGGATCATGACCTGAGTCAAAGGCAAATGTTCAACTGCTGAGCCACCCAGGTGCCCTGACCCAAGTAGATCTTAAACTATTATAAATTGCAATTTGTGAATTTCTGTATAGAACATAAGATCCTAAAAGAAACAGTAGAAAAGTAGAAAAATAAAGCAATATATAGTTTTTTTAAAAAAGGAAGTAAGGAAAAATAAATAACTGAAAACCTGTTGTAATTTGGAAGAAATATTTGGAGTTATCTTGGGCTGAGCCTCAATAGCTTTTTCCAAAGAAAGTTTAGTTTTTAGAAAATGGAATAAAGCACATCTTTCCCTAATTACTCGGGCCTCCACTATCCCATGGGAAATACATGAAAATTATTTAAGGAAATATACCAAGAAATTATAGAATAGAAGGAGAGGCATACAACATGGGGGTATTTTCAGCTCTACACCTTAGGTAAGTCTCTGAGCCTCAGTTTTGTTACACACAAAATGGAAATAAGAGTAAGTACTTCCCCAAGATTACTATGAAGATCAAACTAAATACCAGGATGTTAAAGAACTCTGTAAACTACACAAGGATGTGTAAGCTCTTGCTTTCGTTAATTTGAGCTTTCTGGCTATTACATTTTCTTCTGTCTGACTATTTATTATAGCAGTGACAGACTTGCAAAGAAGCTGAATTTCTGGGTCTATCAGTTTTGCAGACTATAAACCCTCTAAAGTCCTCCCAACATACAACTAAGTACTTTTCAAAAATGAACACTTGGTCTTTGGGGTTTTTTTTTTACGTAACTTTGAGAAATGAAAACTGCAGTCACTGAAATTGAAGTCCTAGTGAATGGATTCAGTAATACATTTGAAACAGCTCACTAACTGGAAGGTGGATATAATGAAATTATCCAGAATGTAGCACAAATATTTCAGGAGATTCAAAAAATGAAAGAGGGATTAAGACATGGAGAATCCGATGAAAAAGTATAACATTCAACAGGACTCGGGAAAAGGACAGGATAAAGATACAGAAGTGATATTCTGCAAGGCAAAGCTTGAGGATTTTCCAAATTAATGAAGGGCATTAATGTGGATAAATAAAAACCACAATATACTAAGGGAAGAATAAAATTGTATTAAAACTTCATAACCTGCCAAAGACCAAAAAAAATATGGTTTGCATGTTATATTCTATTTGCTAATCACAATTGATTTCCTTGTAATCAGGAAAGTAAGTGTGAAATAATATGCTATCATGATACATTTAATTGCTATTTTTAAAACATTTGGAGTTTTTCTTGTGTTAGTTTTTTTTTGTCTCTCTCTGTATCAGGCCAATTCATTACCTGCTGGAACTCATACCACAAAGCATTTTTGCCAACTATTTATGTTCTTCTCTTACTTAGGTAAAGTAAATCCCATACTTTCTCAGTGGGGTTAAGGTCAAGACTCGGAGGGGAGCCACTCCTTCCTAATTAGTTCCCCAGACTCCTCTCTTTTTTCCCCCCTTTAAATGGCCACAACAGTTTAGAAAAATGTTTGGAGTCATAATCCTCCTGATAAATGAATCCTTGATCAAGCAGCTGGTTTCCAGAAGGGACTCCTTGCTGTGCTGCAATTATGTTGAATCTGAGCTCTGGTAGTTCAGGTCACAGCTAAAGTACTTGAGGGAAAAATACCTGTCTCGGAGCTCCCTTATATGATACACTAAGCTAAGAGACTCCAGCTTCTCCTCTCCAAAGCCCTCACTTAAAATATCAATTTTTCTTGTTAGCAAAAGAGAAAAATACTTACTGATGTGAGTGCATGTGAAGATTCCCCTCCTGGTGACGCAAGGTGGGGGAAGAGCCATGCTTTTAGAGATAATGGCAACACAATACTTACTCTAAAAATCTTGAAAATAATTTTCTATTTAGATAATGCACTTAATTTTTGAACTACTGCATAGTGATCTATTTACAGTGATGGCGTAGTAACTATTAGTGGCACCATATTATCTGCTGAGAGTTTCTAAGTTTAAGTCCTTTTAAAGGGAAAGGTTAAATAAATAAATAAATAAATAAATAAATAAATAAATGGAAAGGTCTATAAAAACAAAGCTATATCTCAGACCAAGAAAAGAAGGTATGGAGATTACAAATGGCTACATCTTAAATACCATAAACAATGACACTAACATACACACATGCACAAAAGCACATAGAACTTTTCACCTGCATACATGCTGAATTAATAGATTTCAGCTAATTTTCCATACATCTTATAGATTTATTTTTCTTCTCTGATTCTACTAGAATAACAAAAATGTTGTCTTCTTGTTCCATGAGAAAGTGCAATCCTTCCTTATTTTGGCACCATCAATAATGTTATAACAACTTCAAAGTTGATTTGTTTTTGCCTAGAGACTTCTCTGCTGTCAGTGCCTCTAAGGAGAAACATACCTTTCCATGACACTGCTGACTCTACCTTTACCTTAATTACAACTAAATAAATAAATAATCTTTCTGGAAAAACATCAGAGACATTCTAGAAGACAATGGGACTCACTGTGTGAAAGAGATGATGATCACCTATATGCCATTAAAAAACAAGAGGCTCATGGAAGAGGTTGGCAATGTATAGAACAGATGAAGAATTAATAACAAGTATAAATAAAGAATCCCTAGTGTGTTAGTTTTCTAGGAACATCATAGCAAATTGCCCCAACAAATATTTATTGTCCCACAATCTGAAAGCCAGAAGCCCAAAACCATATTTTCTATAGAGCTGTACCCCTCTAAAGACCCTAGTGTAGAAAACTTTCCTGCCTCTTCTGTTTCTGGTGGCTCTTAGCAGTCCTTGGCTTAGGGCTGCATGATAGAGAGGAGAAGGCCACATAAAGAATCCACCTTCCTCCTCTGTATGTCTCATAGAACAACACTTATCACTGGATTTAGAGTTTACTCAGATAATCTAGCATGATCTCATCCTGAGATCCTTAATAACATCTGCAAAGATACATTTCAAATAAGGCCACATTTACAGTTCTCAGAGGTTAGACTATGGACATACTTTTTTAGGAGCCACCTACTACACCTATCAATCAGACTTCTAGTTAAAATAGTTCTATAAAAAAAAATAGTTCTATAAACTTTTGCTTTGAGGCAATTTCCTATACTGTATACATATAAAATTGCATAGATAAAGTATAAAAATAGAATTAAAGTATAAAATTACAATTAAAGATACAAGTCATGTTGAATCAGAAGATTAAAGCCAGGATCCCTGGGTGGCTCAGCGGTTTGGTGCCTGCCTTTGGCCCAGGGCGTGATCCTGGAGTCCTGGGATCCAGTCCCATGTCGGGCTCCCTGCATGGGGCCTGCTTCTCCCTCTCCTGTGTCTCTGCCCCTCTCTCTGTGTCTCTCATGAATAAATAAATAAAGTCTTCAAAAAAAAAAAAAAAAAGAAGATTAAAGCCATAGACACAACTGAAACTATGGGCATAAGTGACTTCAGGTCTTAAACAGACAAAAGAATTTATATTTTTCAATATTAGAGATACCAAAAGTACATTTAGCCAGAGTCCATATTAATTAATAATTTTTTTAAAAACTCTTAGGAAACATAGAATAGAAGGGAACTTACATAATCTGATAGAATAACTCAAAATCTTCAAAACTTTTGCAACCTTCATCATACTAAATGGAAAAACTATTGAAGCATTCCTAAATTCAGGGGTTACACAAGAATGCTGGTACACCTGGGTGGCTCAGGGATTGAGCATCTGCCTTCTGATCAGGGCATGTTCTTGGTCCAAGGATCAAGTCCCACATCGGGCTCCCTGTGAGGAGCCTGCTTCTCCCTCTGTCTATGTCTCTGCCTCTCTCTATATCTCTCATGAATAAATAGAACCTTAATAAATAAATAAATAAATATTTAAAAAAATAAAAGAATGCTTACTATTCAATACTTTTAAGTGGAATAAACATTGAAAAGCAAAATGCAAAACCGCAAAACCCTGTAGATAATATGATCAATTACATAGACGTGCCAAGGAAACATTCTAAAAAACTTACAGTACTAAGTTTATTAGAATGTAAACTAAAAGACTTATAGTACTAAAAAACTTATGGTACTAGGGACACCTGAATGGCTCAGTTGGTTAAGCATCTGCCTCTGGCTCAGGTCCTGATCTCAGGTCCTGGGATGGAGCCCCACCTTGGGCTCCCTGCTCAGTGGGGAGTCTGCTCCTCACTCTGCCCCTCTCCCCCACTCATGCTCTTTCACTCTTGCTCTCTCAAATAAATAAATAAAATATTTTTTTAAAAATAAAAAATTTGGGGTACCTGGGTAGCTCAGTGATTGAGCATCTGCCTTCGGCTCAGATCATGATTCTGGGGTCCTGAGATTGAGTCCCACATTGGATCCCTGCAGGGAGCCTGCTTCTCGCTCTGCCTGTGTCTCTGCCTCTCTCTCTCTCTCTCTCTCTCTCTCTCTCTCTCTCTCTCCATATCTCTCATGAATAATTAAATAAAATCTTTAAAAAAATATTTTTAAATAAAAAATTTAAAAATAAACTTATAGTACTAAAACATTCTAATAAACTTAGAGTTCATTAAGGTTGCTGGATACAAGATCAACATACAAAAACTAATGGTATTTCTTTTTTTTTTTTAAGATTTATTTCTTTGGGGAGAGCAGAGGGAGAGGGAGAGGGGAAGCAGACTCCCCACAGAACATGGAGCCCGATCTCCTAGCCCAGAGATCAAAACCTGAGCCAAAACTAAGAGTTAGATGCTTCACCAACTGAGCCACCCAGTCATCCCTACTATTTCCAAAGACCAGTTAAATCAAGTAGAACGTATAAAGATTAAAAAAAAAAAAAGACACCATTCACAGGCAAACACAAAAATTACAAAGATAATGAGGAATGGAAGGTATTCAAGAATTTTGTTGAGAATATTATAACACATCATTGAAGAAATACATGAAAATATATACCATATTTGTAGGTAGAAAGACTTAAATTTTTTTAAAAGTCATTACTGCAAAATAGGCCCAAATCTACATAAATTCTACCCAATTTCAATTAATTTTCAAACAGGTTTTAATGTAGTACTTGACAGGATAATCCTAAATTTTATTAGTCAAGTAATTTTGAAAAAGCAAAACAAGGGGCGCCTGGGTGGCTCAGTTGGTTAAGCATCTATCTGCCTTAAGCTCAGGTCATGATCTCAGGGTCCTGGGATCCAGCGGCTTTGGGCTCCCTGTTCAGCAGGGAGTCTTCTTCTCCCTCTCACTCTCCTTCTGTGCTCTCCCCCACCCACAAATAAATAAATAAAATTTAAGAAAAAACAAAAAGAAAACAAGTTAGGCAGACAGTGGGGAGATAAAGGCACCTTTGGAACAGAATAGAGAACCCAAAAACAGATTCACACATAACCCAAAACATAAATAAATCAGCAAGAAAAGGATGCAATATCTAGTAATTGGCACTTCAACTACTGGATATTTATTAGGAAAAAAATAAATGTTCTATCTCACAGTATAAATAAAAATAATTTACAGGTAGAAAAATCAAACTGTATAGTATTTTAGATTAAAAAAAAAAAAAAAACTTAGAACATATGACTTAGAGTAGGAAAAGACCTCTCAGGAGTAAAAACAAAATAACAAAGGAAAATTTTAATGCTCTCCTTAAAAAAAAAAAAAAAAAAAAAACTTAAGTTCAATTAAAAAAAAAAAACACTGTAAATAGGAGCGCCTGGCTAGCTCAGTCAGTTGAGCATCCAGATCTCGATTTCTGCTCAGGTCATGATCTTGGGGGCCTGGGACTGAGCCCCACACCAGGCTTCTGCTCAGCAAGGAGTCTGTTTGTCCCCCTCTCCCTCTGCCCGTCTGCCAGTGCACAGTCTCTCTTCCTCTCTCTCTCTCTCTCTCTCTCTCTCTCTCTCAAATAAATAAATAAACCTTAAAAAAAAAAAAAAAGCCACTATAGGGCAGCCCCGGTGGCTCAGCAGTTTAGCACCACCATTGGCCCAGGGCACAATCCTGGAGACCCGGGATCCAGTCCCATGTCAGGCTCCCTCCCTGCATGGAGCCTGCTTCTCCCTCTGCCTGTGTCTCTGCCTCTCTCTCTCTCTCTCTGTGTCTCTCATGAATAAATAAATAAAACCTTAAAAAAATAAAGCCACTATAAACAAAGTTTAAAGGCAATCTATGAGGGAAGACCTATGCCACTTACATAACTGATAAAATTCAAGCCATGAATTTAGCTTAAAATGAATTTCTAACCTTAATGCTCTTAACACATGAATAAAACAAATAATTTCTGGAGGTAGACACCCATGTCCTGTGCCACAAAGCATCCCCACAATTGGTTTTCAGAGAAAAATAAACAAGTCAGAAAGATATCTTGCAACACAAAGAAATAAGGCACTATAAATGACAATCAGCTGAAATGACAGCAAGCAGATAGCATAAACAAACCTACATAACTAATATAATTGAATTATTGATACAGACTATGAAGAAAATTTGGTTGGTATGTTTAAAGAGATAAAAGGTAAGCTTGAAAGCTTTAATATATTTCCAGGAAAGAGGACTTTATTTAAAAAAAATAACTGCAGATATACAAAAAAATCAAATAGTATGTCTTAACATGAAAAGTAAAATAATTAAGATTAAAAACACAATGAAGGGGATCCCTGGGTGGCTCAGCGGTTTGGCGCCTGCCTTTGGTCCAGGGTGTGATCCTGGAGTTCCGGAATCAAGTCCCACATCAGGCTCCATGCATGGAGTCTGCTTCTCCCTCTGCCTGTGTCTCTGCCTCTCTCTCTCTCTCTCAGTCTGTGTCTCTCATGAATAAATAAATAAATATTTTTAAAAAACACAATGAAGAGATTTGACACAGATGATAAAAGAGGTTGTGAATTAGAAAACAGTCCAGTTCACAGTATTCAGGATGCAGCACAGAAAGAAAAAAGATAAAACATATGAAATAAAAATTGCAAAACATAGAAGATAAAGTGAAGAGATCTATCAAGTATCCAATCTGAGTCTAGAACACAATGAAAGAGGAAACAGGGTGGGTGCTAAGGGGGGAGAGTTGTAGTGATAAAGGGGGAAGAATTTTCTAAAAACTGATGCATAGCATTCATCTACTGATTCAAAAATCACAGTGAATCTTAAACAAATTAGATAAAAATAAATCCATACCCCAATGCATCCTGTGAAAATACAGACTTTCAAAGACAAAGAGAGGATCTGAAAGTTATCACCAGGAGAATAGTCTATTGACCCTTGACTTCTCAACAGCTGTCCATAGTTGAAGTCAGAAGACTGGGGAATGGATCCCTCAACGTTCTACAAGAGAATAGCTGTCGTGCTAGGTTCCTATACACAGAGAAAATAATGTACAAGGAAAAAGATAAAACTAATATATTTTCATGCATTTCCAAACACCCAGGCAGAAGTTGCAAAGCTTCATCTGGCCAAGCCTCAGAAGTCATATGATGTCACTTGTGCTGCGTTCTACTGGTTACAGCAGGTCATAAGGCAGGCCTGTATTCCAGGGAGAGAGTGTTATACTCCTTCTATCAGTTTGGAGGAGTGGCAAGTGCTCCCTGCAGGACAGTACCTAGAATAGGAGACACTTTGCTGCCTTTTTTGGAAGATATGAGTTACAATATCCACAGTTTAGGAAACATTTGTCTGGGTGCCTGGCTGTCTCAGTCGGTTAAAAGTCAGCCTTCGACTCAGGTCATGATCCCAGGGTCCTGGGTTTGAGTCCCTTGTTGGGCTCCCTGCTCATGGAGAGCCTGCTTCTCCCTCTCTTCTCATTGTGTGCACTCTCTCTCTCTCTCTCTCTCTCTCTCTCTCTCTGTCAAATAAATAAATAAATAAATAAAATATTTAAAAATAAATAAAACAGCATTTTTTAAAAAAGGCATTTGTCTACTGAATAATGAAGCATATATTTACACACAACCCATTTGGGGTTGAATTGTTTCCCCACTACCACCACCAAAAAAAAATTTTGAAATCCTAACCATCTGGCTCCTGCCTCCTCTCCACCCCCCACCACTTGTTAATGTGACCTTTTCAGAGATAGGATCTTTGCAGATGTCATCAGGTTAAAAATGAGGTCATTGGTGTGGGCCTTTATTTTCTTTTTAAAATATTTTTATTATATATTCATGAGAGACACACAGAAAGAGGCAGAGACTCTCAGAGGCAGAGGCAGAAGCAGGCTCCATGCAGGGAGCCTGATGCGAGACTCCATCCTTGGACCGCCGGATCACGCCCTGAGCCAAAGGCAGACGCTCAACCACTGAACCAACCAGGTGTCCCAGTGCAGGCCTTTAAATTAATTAATATATGAAGTATTCTTATAAGAAGAGAAGAGAGCAAAGATAGAATGTCCTGTGAAGACACTGAGACACATAGAGAGGGGAGGCCATGTGAAGACACAGGCAGAGATTGGAGTGATCATTCTATAAGCCAAGGAACACCTAGAGCCACCAGCAGCTGGAAGAGACAAAGAAAGATTCTCCCCTAGAGCCTCCAGGGAGAGTGTGGCCCTGGGGACACCTTGATTTTGGACTGCTCACCTCCAGAACGTGAGAGAATACATTGGTTTTAAGCTACTCAGTTTGTGCTACTTTGTTACAGCAGCCTTGGGAAACTGATACACAAAGCCTCCATTTTTTTCACACAAATATGACATATGTCATTCTACATTTTGCTTTTTTTTATTTATAAGTGCTCATATTTAATCAGATTCAAATGTAAAATTGGCTTTGCTTCTTCCTAACATTTTCTTCATCTAAAGACATAAATATTGTTATCAATTCACTTCCTGAACACTTTTACCTGGATTCTCCTTTCCATGCCCATTTCTTTTCTCTAGTGGTCTCTAAGGGAATTCGTGAAATGGTTTTCCCTTGATATTTTTCCTCTTCCCGCTGTAATCATTAGGCAAATTTGTATAGTTGCATGTAAGAAACTCAAGCTACTTTCTTGTCCCACTTTAGAGAAGTCTTCATTATTTACTTCATTTTTTTTTATTTATTTATTCATGAGAGACACAGAGAGAGAGAGAGGCAGAGACACAGGCAAAGGGAGAAGCAGGCTCCCTGCAGGGACCCTGATGTGGGACTCAATCCCAGGATCCCAGGATCATGACCTGAGCCGAAGGCAGATGCTCAACCACTGAGCCACCCAGATGCCCCTTTACGTCATTTTATATCACTTCAACTGAACCAATTCTACAGGTTCTCTAAAGGGCTATTTTTTGCCACCCCACTTCTGGTACCAACATCCTTACTTAAGACTTTTTTATCGATATATAACTGACACATAACATTATACTAGTATCAGGTATAAAACATGAGATAGCCACCACAATAAATCTAGTTACCATCCATCACCTCACATAGGTGATGCAGTAATTCTTCTCATATGAAAACTTTTATGATCTACTCTCTTAGCAACTTTCAAATACACAATCCAGCATCATTAACTATAGTCACTGTGCTGTACATTGCATCCCCAAGACTTATTTACTTTACAACCAGAAATTTATACCTTTTGATCTCCTTTACCCAATTTAGCCACTCCCACCTCCCACTTTTGGCGACCACCAATCTGCTCTCTGTATCTATGAGTTCCGTTTCTTTTTTATTTCTTTTGCTTTTTTTTTAGGTTCCATATTCCATATACAAGTGTGAGATCATACCATATTTTTCTTTCTCTGTCTTATTTCAATCGGCCTAATGCCCTCCAGGTCCATCCATGTTGCCACAAGTGGAAAAATCTCCTTCACTTATATGGCTGAGTAATATTCCATTGTATATATATATATATGCCACATTTTCTTCCTCCATCCATCAATGGACACTTAAGCTGCTCCCATGTCTTAGTTATGATAAATAATTCTGCAATGAACATGGGGGTGCAGATATTTTTTTAGTTAATGTTTCCATTTTCTTCACATAAAAACCCCAGAAGTGGAAAACTCTTCTCATTGAAGTAATAAAATGTAACTTGGACTAGACTTACTTTATTATCAGGATACAAGAGTGTTCTATAGAACCAAAGAATAAGAGTGGAGCTGACACAGACTACTCTAAGCAAAACCTAGAAATCCATAAGGAAGACAGAGTAGTCAGCCTATATCTCATATTCTCTGTGCAAGTAATGTCTTCCACTCCAGTTAGCCTGGTATTCTTTGCTCTTGTCTGGAAGACAGCCATGCCTCAGCTCCCAGGCTTACATTACTGCAATTCCAACTGCATGCAGAGATGAATTCTCTGTCTCTGAATCCCAATTCCAAACTTCTGACTGGCCCAGTTGGGTTTGGGGATCCATTACGGGTCTAATCAGTGGAAGCTGGGGGGCAGGGTCATAGACAGGGTCCTTGGTAAGGGAGGACACTTACCTGAGGGAGAAGCTATCTTGAATCTCATAGTCCATAGAGAACAACTTAACAGAAATCCCTTTAGACTCTCTTATCCTTCAATTTCAGCCTCATTTCTGCCCAGGTCCCAAATCCTGTTGACACTCCCTAGTTCTGAACATCATTTCTTGTCCTGCCTCTGAGTTTCCAAGTTCCTATTCTGGGAAGATGTACATGAAGCCATATGGTTTCTCAGATGAGGTTCCCTGAAAACAGAATTTGAGCCAGAGAATTGCATGCAGAAGGTTGATTGGTGAGTGCTCCAGCGAGAGATTCCTGGAGGGAAGTCTGGATTGGGCAGCATGAGCAGCTGACCCTGAATAGGAATAGGACTGCGCTGAGGCCTCAGCCCACTCTACACGGTGCTCTGGAGCTGGTGTGGCTCTTCAGAGTTGCCTCAAATTGAAAGAGGAGAGCCAGATCTTTGTATTCTTAAATCAGCCAATCATTCACCATGAGACACTCTCTGGGAGGGAGGCATAACCTTGGCCAGAGCAGTTTCCTGCAACAGAGGGCAGTTCTCTGTAAGGAATGCAGCTGTGAGCTGCCAGAAGCTGCTGCCCCAGCCTCTGAGGAGGAGAACGTTTACTGTGAACAGAGGATTTGGGCAGAGCCTCTGAGGAGCCACCATATATGGTGTCACAGAAAAGTCAGTAAACTACAAATCAGGAGACCTGAGCTTTGGTTCTGGCTCTGCCAATTCTGTGGGTCTTTAGGCAAATCATTCCATCCCTATGGACCCTACGTGCCACAATTATAAAATAAGAAGATTTCAGCACAGTCCAGTTATTTACTCTAGAGCAATAATCGCACATGTATGTAAAGAGGGCAAAGGACATAGTTAAAAGAATGAAACATTGGGAGGTGCTTAATAGGGTGGGTTTACAAGTTCCAATCAAAAAGAATTAGGTATGTCTATATGTACTAACATGGAAAGCTTTTTTAAAAAAATATTTTCTCTTAAGTATGTATCTTTTTTTAAGATTTTATTTATTCATTCATGACAGACAGAGAGAGAGAAAGAGAGAGAGAGAGGCAGAGACACAGGCAGAGGGAGAAGCAGGCTTCATGCAGGGAGCCTGACATGGGACTCAATCCCAGGTCTCCAGGGATCAGGCCTTGGGCTGAAGGCAACGCTAAACCGCTGAGCCACCCGGGCTGCCCACGTGGAAAGCTTTTAAAGTAATATTATAAGGTGAAAGGTTGCATGAGAAGTATGGTATGATTCCATTTATGTTTGAAATAAATCACATAAATCAAAATCATATACGAAAATACACTTGCATTGGAAGGACCAACGCCAAAGTAACATCAGTAATCACCACGGGGAAGGTTCTAGGATTGAGGGGGATGAAGGGAAAGCAAATTATTTTACTTTATATAACATACATATTTTTAATAGTCATATATTACTTATGTAACTTGAAAGAAAGAAAGGGGAAAAAAACATGAAGTTGGTTCAAACAAAGTGGCTAAATGTGAGCCTTGAAATTCCAATTCTGACATTCTATGATTTTAAGGCCACTTGTCCATGTTTATTCCACCTTCCTTCTTGGATACTATCCACCAAAATATTGGTAATCCAAACAAGACAGAACTGGCCTTCGCAGAAGATCCAGCCAGAAGTGATAAGGGAAGAAGAGAAATCACAAATAGAAACATTCTCAAAAGTACCTGCCTCTCAAATTTGAACATACAAGCGAAGGAAAACATAAGAACCATTTGACTGATATGTACTCAACACTAGTTTGATTCAATAGATGAAGCAGGAACAAAAATTATTAAAATTGGAAGAGCTTGGGGGCAGCCCGGGTGGCTCAGTGGTTTGGCGCTGCCTTCAGCCCAGGGCCTGATCCTGGAGACCCAGGATCGAGTCCCACATAGGGCTCCCTGCATGGAACCTGCTTCTCCCTCTGCCTGTGTCTCTGCCTCTCTCTGTGTGTCTCTCATGAATAAATGAATAAAATCTTTAAAAAAAAATTTTTTTTTAATTAGAACAGCTTCAAGTAGTATGTTAAGGTCTTGAAGAAAGGATTTTGACTTTGAATATGGAAAGGAAAGTTAGCCTCCAAAGATGAGATTACTATCTTAGGAATCACCATCTTTAAATATGTACAAATTATTATCATAAAGCATTCTTAATTTCTACCACTTTAAAAATGAGCTGTTGAGGGATGCCTAGGTAGCTCAGCAGTTAAGCACATCTGCCTTATGCTCAGGGCCTGATCGTGGAGTCTCGGGATCGAGTCCCACATCGGGCTCCCTGCATGGAGCCTGCTTCTTCCTCTGCCTATGTCTCTGCCTCTTTCTGTGTCTCACATGAATAAATAAATAAAACCTTTTAAAAATACAAAATAAAAATGAGCTGTTGATACTCTGAGATTAAAATAACTGCTTGACCTTATCCCATAAAGTACCCTAATAGTAAGATCTTTTGAAGAAAGATTCTATGCACCCACCAAATAACATTTATAACTTATAAATGCTAAAAGTTGCCTAATGCTTATATACTCACAGTGCTGAAATTCGCCCTTAGCTACTTTGATCGCATATAGAACATCATAATACTCTCAGAAATTTAGTCGAAGAAGGGCTGACTGTCTTCTCTCTTTCTGCCAGAATGGGAATGTTTTGGGGGGCAGGGAGAAAGCTCCTTAAAGGGAAGGGTCAGACCCAATTAAAACTGCAAAGGAAACTTCGAAAGGACGAATGCCATTAGCCCAAACTGGAACGTGGCCAAAACACCGGGTAATACTTCAACTCTTAGAGAAAATGCCAAGGGGATATTTAACAACTGCAGGTGGCCAAAAGCCTTCTCGTAAGTCTCATCAGAAAAGTCACTTATGGCAACAATGTTCACCAAGGTAAAATAATAATTTGACAAACTGCATATTTAAGTACTATGTTTAAATTCTGACTTTTGTCAGGTTATCTATTGAAACTACTTGTCTATAGGACAACAACTAGAGAAAGGAAATGTTTCTGTTAAGAAGCAAGGTTAGAACGTAGGAAACAATTGTTATTTAAATCTAGCATCAGCCTTCCTTAAATGAAACACCAATGATCTTTCTGTCCAATAAACCGAGCCTTGATGCATGACTATTTTTTATTTTCCTTCTATGTTTTAGAAGTTTTCAGGGCATTTTAACCAAGATTTCATTCCCCACAATATTTTCTCACTGTATGTTTATATGACTTTAATCAGGTTTATATTTTCCTTAATGTCCAGGAGAAGGAGCTTGACTGGTTTAAAAAAATGCATCAATTCACATTGTGAAACATTAATACGATCCACCCTCTTACATTCTTCATTTATCTTTCTTTTTTAAATCTTGAATTTCATTATTCCCTTTTAAGCACCTACCCCCTCTTTTTCTCTTATCTCCCTCCCTCTCTCCTAGGGTTGCAAGGGAAACATTTTGTGTGCTGTGATATAAAGGCAGTGGAAAATGCAAGCCTGTTAAGTGACATAACACACCCATTCTTGAATCCTGCAAAGGATATTATGTGAGCAAATGCACATAGTGAAACCCGAAAAAAGGTTCCCGTTTTAAAATGCTGAATGCTTGAGAGCTCTGCTTTTACCTGCTGTGATTTAAAAGGCTAGAGGCCTCATTTTGAGCCACTAAAATTCAAAGTGACAGAAACCTACAAATTTTTATGGCTGTGCATTTAATAAAATTTACATTTACAAGCTGTCAGTTTGAAACGTTGAGTAACTGGTACTTTCACATTCAGACGAGCAGATTTGGTTGTACTGGGGGTTCATTACTACCTACTTACACGTTCTTGAAATGCTCAGAATAATCCTTCAATCTATGACTTTTGATATCTCTTAATTCAACACTGCACAAAAACACCATTGAGCTTGCAGTAAGGTCAACAAAAGGAATTTATTGTGCTCCCATAAAGCAAGGTGTAATTAAGAGCCCCCTTTCTGCTTGTTTTAATGTGCTAATACGAGAACATTAGAACCAAGGAACAGCCAATTGCTAGGTGTCTGCAACAGCTGCCTAGGTTTTTGGTAATTTACTTACTCAATTATGTCGACTCTCTTAAATCCACAACACTGGTGGGTGGTAAGGTAGAGGGATAATAAAAAAACATAGAGTAGGAAACGCCTTTAATGCATGTTTTATGTGCATCTTGGGTAACATTTTTTGTTTGTTTGCTTTTGAGAACAAGAATTAAAGATTGTAACTTTAGGAAACTCAGCACAGGAATAACCATGCATGGGTTTAAGACACCTCTAAAAATTATGACATGTCTAATAATCCTATGATTATGTGGTCTGTTCTGAAAAAGAATATTAAACCAAATGTTTGACTCAGTATTACAAAAACAGATTATCTAATGGCTTCCAAGGGGGAAATATGAGAAAGACCATTCATAAAGTTCCTTAATAGTAATAAATTACACACACTTCCTTATTCTCCACGTAAATGGAAAGACAAAGAGAGACTGAGAGAGAGGATGTGTTCTCACACTTTTACAAGGGCCACACTGTAATAAAATCTCTTAAAATTGTTTGCTATTGATATGAATCTGATATTCTTTTGAAGTAAGCACCAGAAAAATGCACATTACACTTGTAAAGTATCTCATTTTTTAACATTCCAAGAAGCCTTGAATGCCAACCTCAAAGTCTTCGTTCTTTTTAGAATGCATTTCTTTTATATGCAAATCAAAATGCAAACTGGGAAAAAAGGTCCAAAGTGTAAAATTCATCCTAATTTACCTTTGCCTTATTCAAATATTAAAAATTAAATTATTGAACTAAATGCAAATCACTGACAATGAAAATTCAAATGACCTCATTTTAAACTTTCTTTAAATTATCTCCATAATTGCAGCATTCATATAAAAGGGCACATCCTTACATGATGATAGAAATTGATACTTGAAGGAAAAAAGTTAAGTAATTTTCTTCAAATGTCAAAATTTACTTAGCATGCATCATCTATTTTCTTTTCAATTTAAGCACAAAATGCCTTTGATAAATCAAATAATCTCCATGTTACAGCTCAAAAATTGCAAAAGAATTTCCAAATACCAACCTAGTAATTTTGATTGAATATTAGATATACTTAAGCTTTCCTCCCTGGAACTTTGCATTCTCTCTTAGATAAGAAGACATAAATTTTAAAATAAGAAAGAACACAAAAATACCCTATTTTAGTCATTGTGTTTAAAATCATTTTTATCTTTTGCCTCGAAGAGAACATTTTTTTTTCATTTTGGTCTCAAAGGAATTGAAAGTATAAAATATTATACTCAATTAAGCCCTATACAATATTATGCTCAGTAATGCAGGTACCTTACTAGGTTTTCAAAAGCAATTTATGCCTCATTTTTCTTTTTAGTTGCCAGAAGTGAATTAAACAGTTTGGAAGGGAGCCTATGAAACTTTGTTTTTAAAATGAAAAGTGAAACCTGAAAATGACTAGGAGGCTCCAAATGACAGAAGAATATATAAAAGTCATCTTTTCTCTTTTTTATTTTCCTAATAATGAAGTCACTGAGCTAGAGGGACCCTACTGAGTTTTCACTGTACAAAGATCACTGAACTAGCCTCTGAATTCTCTGTCCCATTGAACCACTCGATTCTGTGTTGATAAGTCCGTTCTGAAAGATTACACCCTGCTCAGAAAATATAAACAAAGAACCTATCTCTAACAGAGCAAAACAATTTCACCTCTCAAAGAAAAAAACCTGACAACATAATAATTTCATGGTAAACATTGCAGTGACATAGTTAAGATATAACTCACCTACTACAGTCTAGAATTTGGAAAAAGGATAGTTTGCCCTCATTCAGCAGCTCAGAGCAAACTCAAGCTGAAGGTAAATACTTACATGCTGCCCCTTCCTCGGACACTTAGTTTCAATGTCTGTTAAAATGCTGAAAGGTTACTGGTGTAGCGTATCCATTGGATATATTGGGTCTATAGTAGTTGACTGGTTGCCTTCAGATAACTGAACTCTTAGTAACTAAAATAACACCAATATTAATATAATTGTATTTACTAACCTCTTGCTACACCCTCCTGCCTGGCATAAGTGTTGGAATTACAAGTCAGACGGCGCTGAGAAGCAATCTTCAGGAAAATTGCTTTAAATTGGCCTTCATTAGCGCTCACAGCACTGAAAAACAACTCCAAGTGCATGCCTTATGGAAGGTAAGCCAGTAGCAATAGCTCCCTATTAAAAAGGCAGCACATTAACCTGCTCAACCAGCACGCACCGCATTCTATAAATACTATTAAATAAAGAATCTTTAACCACAAAATAATTCTGCTATTTCTAAATATTGGGACAATTAGGAGCAAGCTTAAAATTCCAGCCTTCAATGGTGTGTATGTTAATTCCAGTTTACTCTTTTTCCATTTTAGAGAATTGGATATTGTAATTGAAATGCTAAATTTCCTATACATGATATTGTTGCTGGGCTATATAAAAAAAAAAAATCAGTACCACACAGTAACAAAGAATAAAGAAACTAAACCTTTCATAGGACATTCAAACTTAGATACCAACAGCAAGAAGAAAATATATTTCAAAGTGAAGGAAAAATTCTTCTGTTTCATAGCTTTGCTTTGAAGAGCATGCTCTTTCTTGACATCTGCATAGTAAAAGGGAGTTTAATTTCCTTGGTCAACTATCCTTTCTGAAAATCCCGCATTGGCAGACTTGGAAATGGAAGGAATTTGTCCCAGGGATTAATTCACAGCTCTTCTTAACACTCAAAACGTTGAATATCTTCAGTACACAAGCCAGGGAATTTGGCGCTTGGAGTTACACTTTTTAGCAAACAAATGTTAAAGAAAAAAATGTTTTCCACAGAAAGAGGCCATGTGAAATCTGTCAGATATATGAAGTGGTCTGATATGAAATTGGTATACATAGTAACTCCCCCACTTGAGCTCCCTCTGGTTTACAACTTGAGAAGGTGCCAGCATTTCATCCTTTATATTGGCATTTCCATTTCTGAACTTTACCACTGGTTTTGTTCCAAAAAATAACATTTCTAAACAGAACAGTAAAGTAAAACATTTTAGGCCTAGCAAATAAGACCACCTTCTGGAAAGCCAGGTAATTTTTCTCAAAATCCAAGTTCATAGCCAATTCTTCCATTTCAACTTGAACCATTTAATTTAGTAAACATTAAAAAAAAAATACAAGTTCTGTGAATTCATGTCTGTTCAGTGAAACATGGTTATTCATATCAATGGAGGGAATAGTTTAGAGTTGTAGCTTAAATTTGGATCTTAAAGTCAATGGATCCCCATTCCACTTTTTACTATCCATACCTCTGTCAGGAAGTTAATTATACTCTCCAAGGCTCAACCTACCCATCTGTTAAGTGGGGATAATATCAAATATTTTTCATAAGAAGGAAATAAAATAATGTTTGTGAGACATCAAGCATAGTGCCTAGCACATGGGAAGCCCTCCATAATGGTAGTTTTCTCTATGCTTGACGGGATCATTTAAAAAAATTAAATAGAATAGTTTTAGACCAAAATGGCCAGTCACATCTTTTAAAACTTTATCAGTACTCAGTTCAGATTTCAATCAACCCATCACAGACTACTTATGTCCACCAGATAAAATGTGAAAACCTGGATCATTCATAAAATACTCCTACCCCCTCCACACATACACAAATGTCAAGTTTTTCCCTCCAAAATATCTGGTTATCTGTTTCTGTAAACAAGACTGAAAGGGACAAATAGCATTTTTCACTCTCCTTCAGAGCCTTTTGCCATCTTAAAATTATATTTTAAACATTTATTTCAAGATTTATCTTGAAGCTGACTTTGAAAGTTCTTCCCACTGTCTGCTGTCAAATAGAATTCTCGAGCTTTGTTCTTTATTCTAATTCCAGATTCAAACAAGCTACTTTTTTTTTTGCTAGTATTGATTTAAAAAAACAAAAAACTGTGTGTGTGTGTGTGTGTGTGTGTGTGTATACACACAGAAAGTAGGGGGATATGGGTTTTTTTTTTCAGTTCTCTTGCAGACACAAGCAATTATTTTTCAATCTGGGTAATACAAATTTTCTTACACTGCAACACCAATCAGGTGCAATAATCAAGATTACTGATTTCTACGCCAATCTACCTGTTCTTTACTGAGTAAACCACTTCTAGAGCTCTACTTATCTTATGAAAATTATTTTCAGTTCCATGATTTCAAATAAAGGAGTAGAGAAACCCATCATAAAAGCCACAGGTGGCTCACTGTCTGCATGGGGTGTGACAGTTATTTCAAACTCATCTGCTCTCAAGAAGAGAACTGGATATCCTGTTAGGGGAGCAGGCCAGTTTCAATGTAGGCTTCATGTTTGTAAGGTGAAGTTGGGAGGACAGCTGTGGCAAACCAAGGGCAAAACAAAACAAAACGCCCAGACACCACCTCCAGTAGAATGATGGACTTGCCACATGGTCTCTGAAAAGAAGACTGCGGAAAGGTGCCCAGTTTCCTGAAGAATCAAGAGCTTCCATGCCAGGACCAAGGCCACTGTGGGGACCAGTTGTTAGGCATATAGGACAACACAGACTCAGCCGGCTTACCCCCAACCAGGTCATTTTCTACTTGCCTCCCTCTGTCCTTGGAGGTGGGGACTAGAGAAGTCAATGGGAGTTCAGGGCATGTGAGCCTGTGTAAAGCAAACCCATACAGCCCAACCAGGCCCATAAAAGCCAGGAAATGAACAAGTTCAAGTTCTCATAGTGTGTTAATGTGCCCACAAATGTACCTACTTTATACATTTAACAGCTCATGTAGTAATGAAAAATGCCATGTAGAACATATAGCTGCATGTGCAAGGTGGGGTAATTAATATGCCTATATGTGCTCCTTAATTGTTTCATTCCCTGTTTTTTGGGTTAATGTAACACTCTGCAAACTTTTATATAAATAGTTTGTGTTTTATATGGAATTCCACGTAAAAGAAACCAAGGGGGAATGACGAATAAGGGAAAATTCTAATGGTATTCTTACTGAATTTCATTAGCTCAGTATTGTACCTTATTTTTCTCCCCTATAAACTGCCAATATATTGACACAAAATTTTCAGGGTCTAGCATGGTCACTCGGCTTGGGAGTGATGGCCGGCTTAGGAAAAAAAAAAAAAAAAGGAGAGTCCCATAGCTGTCAGAATTAACATTTCACCTTTTCTGTCATTTCTCAGCCAAGCCATCTTTGTAAAACAGCCAGATATCAAGTTTGACATTTGAAGTCCAAACATTTTGAGTTGTCAGTTGAAAACCGGGGAAGCATGGGATAAAGAGCTGAATTTTAAGATTTTCACTATTACTAGTGAGGTCTGGGTTTGGGTTGTTTTTCTAGGAGAACCCAAAGGCCACTGAAGATGTTTTTCCATCAATTTTTCATAAGCATTTAAGCTAAAGGGGGGGAAAAAGGTGGAAAGATGGGAGGACATGGTTTTCTTTGGGGGAAGGAAATTAGAAGTCACCGCAAATAATTCACCTGGATAGGTAAAGGCGAGCAAACAGTGTTTGCTTGTGAATCCCTGACAACTTCATTGCCTTGTACGCAGGGGAGGAGGCTCGCTTCATTTCAGACCGGCCAGGAAAGGGCTTTGAGAAGGGAACTGGGGAGGGGCACGTTCCAGGTGTGGGTTCAGCCCGGCCCCCGCCAGCGGCCTCCGCAGGTGGCTCTCCTTGGCAGCAAGGCCCGGCGCGAGCCCGCTGGCTTGGGAAGCCTGACGTGACCCCCGGCCAGGCTGGCGGGCAGCGGCGCTCCTGCTCCCTGCGACGAGAACCGGCCTCCGCGAGCCGGCGGCAGGGGGCCCAGTTGGCTCGCCTGCCTCGGGACCAGCGCGAGGCCCGGGTTAGGAACAGCTCGGCCCCAGGCTCACCAGCTGGTGACCGCCGCGCACCCCCCGCCCCCCAAGTCGGCGGAGGCCCCGTCCCCGGAGTGAGCGTCGGCCAGGATGCTCGCCGAGGCGCCCGGGGCCCCGCAGAGCTGCAGCGCGCGGCCGCTCCCTCCCCTGCCGGGCCCCGGGGACGCCCGCGTAGCCCCGGACCCGCACCGCGTGCGCCCCGAGGCTCAACCGCGCGAGGCCGAGGGGGCCGCGGAAAGTGGGGCTGGGGGCGGCAGACTTGGCGGCGGGCGGCCTCGCCGGAGGAAGGGGCCTCAATGCAGAGCCCGGGCCCAGGTCTGACACTCAGCCTCTAAAGCGTCACCTCCCCGAGGGCGGATCTCTGGCTGTCCCTGTGTCCGCAGGGCCCCGGCGCCGTGGCTCCCAGCCCGGCTGCCCGAGCCCAGGCCGGACTGCCCGGCACGCGCCACCCGCCCCGCAGCCCGCGGAGGCTGCCTGTGAGGTCCCTGGGACCACGTGCACCGGGACAGCACCCCCCGCCCCCACCCCCACCCCCGGCTCAAAGTGCGGATTCCGGGCCCCACCCTCGCCCACTGAAGCCAAGCACACTCCCTGCTGAATTTTTACTCGCGCCGAAAGTGGATGCGCACTGGGGCCTGACCGTCCTCCGCTTCCTCGTAGCCTCTCCACGAGAGAGGTACTATCAGCCCCGTGTCACGGAAGAAGGACCTGCAGCAAAAGAGGGATGGGGGCGCCCAGAGCCCCACGCGGGCAGTGGCCCTGGACGGCCGGGGCTGTGCCCGCACCAGCGCGGCCCCGCGGAGCACAGGGTGCTAGGACTGGGGAGATCCCCCCTCCAGCTCCTGCTCCCGCTTCCCGACCCCCTCCACCTTCCCCTGCCCGCCCCCGCCCGACCTCGATCGCCGGCGTTGGGGAGTTCTGGGCGTTCTGGGGGCGGGAGCGGAGAAGCAGCGCCCAGCTTGAGCGCAGAGGCTGGGTCAGCACCTTCGCCCTGGAGAGCAGGGCGTCCCTTAACCCCATCCCACCCAACCCAAGCTGTGCCAGCTCACTCCACCCGCGCCAGGCCTCCGCGCCCCCCACCCCGGGTTCCAGTTCACTCACGTCGGGTGTACGCCCCCCACCATCCTACCCCACTCCAAACACCACCCCGGACAGCTTCCAGGCCTAACGCATTTTGCCTGCGTTGCTAGGGGCGCGCGGACAGGATCGCTGCAGCCGCTGGGTATCCCCCCACCTTCGTGCACGCAACGCACACAAACACACATACACATGTGCACCCCGGCTCTCAAGCCTAGGCCTCCAGCACCCTGGAAGGGCGCAGTGTTGGGGGGGAGCATCAAGTCAGTGGTAATGGGGTGACCTTCACTGGAGAGCTCAGAAATAAAACTTAATCAGCGTCCTCTGCGCGCCAGGCAGAGCATCACAGAAGCTCATGTTCCTCTTGGGACCGAAGGAGGAGGGTACTGAAGGCCCTTGAAGGGGTGTATCAGGCTAGGGGCCATGCTCCACGTCCTCGAGTCCACCTGGGACGCAGACGAGAAGACACGTGCAGCGCGGCCTCAGACCCCTTCCTGCCAGAGGTTAGGTCCGCTCCGCGCGCGTCTGCCGGCTCCGCCGTCGGGAAGGCGAGGGTAACGGAGCCTTCCTCTCTCCAGGAATACTCAGGGAGGGGACCACCTGCCTTCAGGCGCCGCTCCCGGCCGAGGCGCGCAGGAGAGAGCCCCGCAGAGGCTGGTTACAGACGCGCTGTCAAGGCTCAGATCCAGCCTCTATTCTTGGTTAACTACAGAACGAGAGAAAAATCCAGCTCTCCGTACGGCTGTCCTCATAGCTGTGGAATGGGGACGATAGCCGTACCTCCCGCAAAGGGGGATGCGACAAATTATCGATGGACATAGATCGCTTGCCGGGGTGACTGGCTCCTGTGGGAAGCTCCACAGATGGCGAGCTGTCACCCCCGACACCCTGCTTCAAGTGCGGCGGGATGATACCCGTCGGGCCCGACAACAACCTTCCCTAAGGGTCCCAAGGAAGAGGTGCGGAGGCGGCGCACACAAAGGAGCCCGCACGGGGGACGCTAGCCTGGCGGATGCCAACCCTCGGCCCCGCCGAAGCACCGAGAGCCCGCTCGCCCTCCAGGCCCTCGGGGTGCTCAGCCGCGGGGCGAGCCAGCAGGGCGCCGGGCGGCGCCCACCGGGTGCGCGGAACGAACCCCCAGCGCGGACGCTGAGCCGCCCAGGCGAGCGCAGGTGCCGCCGCCCCCGCAGCTCATCCAACCTCCTCCCCCCGCAACTGAGCAGCCAGGCAACCGCACTGGGTACCGGGGAGCCCGAGAGTTGCAGCAAGTGCCACCCGAGGCCCTGGCTGCGCGTCTTCCGAAATGAGTTGCTAGATAGACTCCCGTCTTAGGGGATTCCAGTGGAAAAACCGTCTCACCCTCCGGCTGTCCTTCAGTGAACTGGACAGAAGTTGCACCCCAAGCGTCTTAAAAGGCTCACCTGGGAAGGCTTAATAATGCACCACGAGCCTTCTGGTGAATAAGTCCCCAAAGGACCTTCTTAGGCCCTTTTACTTCGGGCATTTATGATCTGACTTAATAATAGGGGCTCCCATTTTTCCAAGACCGTGTGCTAGGCACCTTGCCAAACATTTTACATGCTCTAATTCTAAACCTACAAAATAGATGCTGAAGCTTGTGGACTTTTCAAACCCTCAGGCATAGGGTGGCCCAGGTGGCTCAGCGGTTTAGCGCCGCCTTCAGCCCAGGGTGTGACCCTGGAGACCCGGGATGGAATCCCACATCGGGCTCCCGCATGGAGCCTTGCTTCTCCCTCTGCCTGTGTCTCTGCCTCTCTCTCTCTGTGTCTCTCATAAGTAAATAAATAAAATCTTAAAAAAAAAAAAAACTTGCAGGCATATTGAAAGTGGGTCCTAAGATCTAGTAAGTAATCAGGATTTCTGATTAACTGTCCTGCAGGAGTCCCAGAATCCCATCTGCCCTTCTGCCGGCCTTTTGTGAAGGACTAAGTATCAAGTCTCCCTCTCAATCAGACTTTAATCCATCCTGTCTGCCCCCCACATACACACACACAGACTGGAGGGACCACAGTAGGAATTTTGCTCTTTAGGAGTGGACTGGGCGGCCAGGGCAGCTAGAGCCATGGCCTAGCAGTGTCTCTTCCAGTGGATCACAGCGTCCAATCCAAGTCAAGAGCCTACCTGTTCTGACACAACACCTTTAGGACAAACTTCCAACTGACCCAAGCCTCCACAACCCATCCTATTGGGAAATTCTGTAGTCTCTGCTGCTAAATGGAAATGATCATCCATCTTGGAGAGGTGGCAAGCTGGGCCAAAGATTCCGTAGTGGGTGCAGAGGCCACACAGCTATGAGTGGTCATGTCAACCTTGAACTCTGGTCCTCTCTAAAGTCCTTGACCCTGAACAATCACACAGTTACCAGAGCATTAAACAATTGTGTCACCTCCCTCTATAATCGGAGTATAAGCATCTGTAAAGGGCAGCTCATATACCAAGAAGGAATAGAGCTAACAATATCGAACTCTTGCTGAATGTTAGGCAGTGAGATAAATGCTTTATATCTACCTTTAAAAAATCATTTTACACAGCAAGAAACCAAGGTACAGACAAATTATCTATTAGTGTAAGGTCACCGGGCTGGGAAGTTGCAGAGCTAAAATTGACATCCAGGCTACCCTCCAAACTGCCAAACTCTAGGCAATACTTGCAGCATCTTTTTGCAGCATCCGTAGGCTTTCAGTTTATGGTAACCTCTATCTTTGGTTGCTTAAATCCAAGCAAAGACCCTAGATTCCTTCACATGTGAGCCACCGTATCTGAAAATAGCTAACATGTATTGATCGCTCATCATACGTGAGGCACCAGGAACTGAGCACTTATTATATATCAGGCACTGTTCTAAGTTTTAACTCATTTAATGCTTAGCAAAACCCTTTGGAGTAGGTTCTATTCCTATCCCCAATTTACAAATGAGCAAACTGAGGCCCACTGTCATACAACTAGTACAAGGCAGAGTTCGGTTTGACTCCCAGGTATACTGACTATAAATGATGCTATATTGAATGTGAAAATGTAAGCTCCCTCTGCTCAGAATCTCCTGCACCACTGCCTACCATCTCTTTTCGTTTGAATTAGAGGGATGTCCTCTCTGATGTAATCTCTCTACTGAGCTAAAGAGCTTTTCCAGCCTAAAGGAAAGAGGAGTGTCACCATCCCCAAACTTGGCCTTAGTCTCTAAATTGGTAAAATGAGCAGTTGATGCAACTCTTGTAGGTTTGAGGCTTGCAGGCTGTGCCTGGAACCTGGATGACAGGAAGGCCAGAGGGGCTTTCTGCTGTCTCTGGGTAAGTTTTTATAGGTAAATGTTGATCAGCTACATCCCAGCACTCTTTGTATATTCTGGGGATTACCCAGAGCTTTCGAACCCACACTTTCATTTGTGCCATCCATTGAGGAAGGTGGAGGGGGAATCTGCTACTCCTTAACTTTTAATAAGAAACCAAGACCCAGAAATCACAGTGGACAACACCCACTTGGATTTAGGCTGGCCTAGGGCAAGAGCAAACAAGCTCCCAGTTGTCCTAATAGTTACCTTCAGCCTTCCTCCATGGAAGCCTCAAACTTATTTGTGTCTTAAAAAAAAAAATGTATTCTTAACACATTTCCTTTTAATCAACAAAAGCTGACTCTGGGAATAGGGTGGACAGGTGTAACAGAGAAGCCAGCTGCTTCAGCATTTACACTAGCAGGGGAACCTGGGCCCCATTCTCTTCCCACCCCTTCCCTAGGCATCCCCAAAGTCGTTGGGTCAGAAACAACAGTTGAGGCTGTGGCAGTGACAGAATGGAGTGCACAGCATTGTGAGGGAAAGAGGTGCCTGGCCTGACGACACCTGTGGGGAACCATGGGGCAGACACAGGTGGTAGGCACAGCAGGGAGCCATGTGCACCTGGATGGGCGCAAAAGCGGTTGGGATAGAGCAAGGTGGAGGCAGAGAAACTGCACCCTGCTTTCAGATCTTGGTGTATTGGTTTTTTTTTTTTTTTCCCCTCCTCTCCAACTGTTTCTCCGAGTGGGTGCCTGGTCTAATTGACCCTACTGGGTCTACATAGCTACTGCATGCTTAGACCCTAGAGGTGTCTGCAAACTCAGGTGGTTCCTTCCAGAAGAGATTTTGCAGGGAGCAATCAGTCGGGGCTCATCCTCTTCTGGGCCTTCGTGCCACCCTTGGCTCAGGACTGCGTGTGCAAGACAGATAACCCCTGGGATGCACCTGCACCCCCTATGGAAGCTCAGGGCTCCTTTCATGATTGGGTTGCATTCCTTAGCAACAGCAGCATCCCCCTTCCTTAGCAACAGCAGTGTCCCTCACCCACCACCGCAGAGGTGGCACGGCAGTTTCTCGGGATTGCTGGAATGGAGCCTCAGTGAAGGTTGGCTAGACAAGAGGTGCCTGGACCAGAGGCCTCTACCAATCTCTCAACCATTTTGGAAGGGGGGTATTTTCAGCTTCCTCTTACAGAGGATGGATCTGAGGTTCTGTGACACGCTCCCAAGGCCAGGTCAATAAACTGAGCAGAAGTTCCTCCTGTCCTTGGACCTTTGCACTTCCCTAGAAGGAAGTGTGTGGAATATCAGGTCCTTCAGGTCTGTGTAATGAGCGACTGTTAGTGTTGAACCCCTGGCAGAGGGGCTGTATCTCTTCACTTCTCTATCTTCAGGGGCTCCCTCAAACCCACACTTGAAATGGGGAGGTGGGAGAAGCGCAAGGGAGTCTACTCTTGAGCAAACTGGAGAATGTTGGCCAAAATCGAGGTACGCTGGGGGTACCGCGCAACACTCAGTGAGCAACACCTGACCCATGGACAGGAGAACCTTGATTTCAGCTTCCCGCCTGCTGGCCTCAATTTCTTCACAACCCAAAGTGATAATAATAATCTGCACCTAGCTGGGGGTGGACGCTGAATCTGAGCAGTCAAGGTGAATTGGATCAGCTTGGAAAGCGGTCAAGAGCGCCATTCAGTCTCTACCAACCCTGCTTCTTGGGCTGATAACCTCTCTGTGCTTCAACTCCTCCCTCTGCATTGAGCTCACCACAAGGTTCCCTAGAAAGATCTGCCTCACTGCTTTTGAGGCTTGCAAATAAAGGAACAAACCATGTCCCCCTTTCTGGAGCTGAGAGACACAGCAGCCGCCTTGCTCAGAATACCAGAGATGGTTTTGCCAGAAAACTTCCCCTCCAAGGACCAGTCCTGACATCTTGGACAAGATACACTCCCCCCTCTGCCCCTCTGTGTCCCCATTTGTTAAGTGGGTCCCTAAAACGCATCAATCTCTGAGGCCTCTGCCAAGTTCTGAGTTTTGTCATTGGTAGTTGGGGAACCTCGTGTCCTCGGAGGGAGGGGCGGGAAGACTAGGACCAGGCGGATCCATCCCTAGGGCCCCTCCAGCTCCACCCCCGCGGGCGCGGCTAAGCGGGTGGGTGGACGCACCAGCCGCAAGATCGCCTTGCCCCGGCGGGGAGGGAGAGCCATGGGGCCCAGAGTTTCCCGCTGCCACATATGGTCTGTGGATTTAGGTGTCAAAAACCGGAGAATTAGAAATGGTAATTTTCCGTCATTATGGCTGAAACGCGATCTGTCACAACAACTGGAACATGTCTCCGTGCTAGCGAAAATAATGTTCGTGATTAGGAATCATTACGCATGTCAAGCCGAGTCCATTAAGTTGTAGGGAGAAATTAGGCTTGACGGGCGGAATCAAACTACAAATATACAGGCCTCGCCTTCAGGCCGCCGAGCAGCAGCCCTGGGGAGGAGGTGGGCCAGAGCCGGGTGTTTTCTTAATAGGAAACTGCCCAGAGAATTAATACTCCCTTTGTCGCCCCCCCCCCCCCACCATTCCTCCTCCTCTCCCCACCGTGCAGACCCCACCCCAAGAGAGGGAGTGGGGTGCGGAGGTGTTGCAGGCAGTAGCTGGAAGCTTTGAAGTCCCACTGGCCCCCTGGGTGAGTTCCCAGTTCACTACTTGCAAGCTGTGTGACCCTGCCCTAGTCACTTGACCCTCCTGAACTTCGCTCTCTGTCCGTAAAGGAGACATAATCCCACCCACTTCATGGGGTTCTCCTGAGGCTCCTGAGAGCAAATATGGTCATCACAGAACATTAGAAATCCTCAGACCCGTGGGATGCCTTCTTCTTTCCTGGAAAACCCCCGCTCTGCACTGGGGCCCCTGGAGATACTGCCCTGCTTGCTGCTGGCTGCTGCTCCTGGTGTTGGGAGGGGTGGAGTGGCAGGAGTTGAGAAGCTTTTGCCAATCCGGGGGCGGGAGAAAGGAAGCCAGAATATCTGAAAAATCGCTGAGGGGTAATCTCAGAGCAACCCCTCTGCCTTGGGTCGTCTGTAACTCCCTTCCCTATCACACGACCAAAGAAAAGGGTCACTGAGTCCTCCACCAGCCTCCCTGGGCCTGCCGCAGCCACCAGCCCAGAAGGATCCATGGTGTCACCTCGAACCACACTGTTACCAAGAAGAGGTAAATGGGAAAGGGAGCCAGGAATAAGAAACCTTCCTTTACAGGCAGCTGCCTCATTCCCCCTAGGATGAAAAGGCACTTTATTATTCCCTGATACCTTCCCTGTAGGGAGTTTGGGAAAAAAATCTTCCCCTTCTGCAGGTAATGCAGACAGGGCATTTGGATGGCTCAGTGAGTGGCTGAGCATCTGCCTTCAGGTCAGGTCGTTATCCCTGGGTCCTGGATCGAGTCCCGCATCGGGCTCCCTGCATGGAGCCTGCTTCTCCCTCTGCCTGTGTCTCTGCCTCTCCCTCCCTCTCTCTCTCTCTCTCTCTCTCTCTCTCTCTCTCCCTCATGAATAAATAAAATCTTAAAAAAAAAAAAAAAAGATGGGGCAAAGACCAATGTGAGTCTAGGAAAGCTGGCTCCTGTTCTGCTATGGACCCTTCTCACCTCTGAGCCCCTGCCCTGCACCAAACACCAACTCCAAAAGGCTCTGGGCACATTGTCTCCCTTTACCTCCCACCAAGCCTCGGTCTCCGTACTTCCCTCCCCTGGGAAAGTCATCCGGGGCCCGGAGGGTGGGAGCAACGGGAGCCAAGCCTGCTCCACCTGCGAAGCCTTAAGCCCGCGCTGCCGTTTCCACCTCCGCCGCGGGGGCCCGCCGCCCCTCCCAGAGCTGGTTCTCCTTCCTCTCGCTACGATGGGGAATCCCGCCTCTCAGAGAAGTGGTGAAAAATGAAATGAGCTAAGGAAGTAAAACATTTAGTTGGGGCCTTGACGGAGCGCATTCTTTCCGGGCCTCATTCTTCTCCTCTGTAAATGGGATCCTCGGGGCCGCGGCTCTGCGGTGGGGAGCAGAACGGAAATACGGCCAAGCGCGGAGCAGCTTGGAGCCAGACAGTCTGGTTCGAGCCCCATCTCCGCCAGCGAGAGCCGCGGCGTACGGTCGGTCCCCAAAGCGGGGCCCTAGTAACGGAGCTGCCAGGAGGAATGAATGAAATAATTCAAGGAAAGCACTTAGGGAAAGAGATTAAGCGCTAAATAAAGCACTGATTACCGGAGCGGCGATTGGCCCGCGCAGGCTCGGAGGGCTGCTGCCGGGAGGGGGGCCGCGGGGGAGGAGCTGCGCCCAGGCCCCTCCGGAAGCTTCTCCGCGTTTCAGCGGGTCCCAGCGCCAGGGATCGGGCACTCGGGAGCCGCTCCCCAGGGCTCCCGGGTCCTAGCGCTGCGCCCCCCGGACTCTCCCGCAGGCCTCCAGGAGACGGACGGGCTGGTCCAAAGGGAGGATGCGCAGGAGCTCCCGGCCTATTCTCCGCCTCCGTGCACATGCAGAGTAAGGCCCGCTCAAGGGAGGGAAATAAACGAGGGGACGCAGCAGGACAGAGACTTAGCCCGCGTAGACACCTCCCGGTGGGGTCAGGCCAAGATGCAGCCCCAGCGATCTGCACACACCAAAAGCGCTCTTGCATTTAACATTCCTGGGGTGCCTGGGGTGGCTCAGTTCCGCTCAGGTCGTGATCTCGGGGCGGTGAGACCCAGGCCCCATTTGGGCTCTGTGCTGGGGGTAGAGCCAGCTTAGGATTCTCTCTTTCCCTCTCCCTCTGCCCGCCGCCCCCTTAGAAAAATTATCATTCTAGTGACCTTCCTCGACTAACCTCACAAACGACGCCCCATGCCCCGTGCCTGCCTTGCGCTAACTCACCGCTGATTTTATTTTCCGCTTCGGCGCGTCTATCCCTGTCTCCTTCTAGATGGTAAACTCCACGAGGGTGGGGCCTTTCTCCTCTGTGCTCCTGGCACCGAGGAGCAGCCTAACAAATATTGCTGAGTATCTGGACAAATGAATGAAAGAGGAAAGAATGTCAGACAGCAGTCCCACAAAAAGATTTTGCTCTTAAAGAAATCTCCCATTTATAATTCCCCTCCCAGCTCCTTTGAGGTCTCCCCGTGGCCCTACACCTGTGAAGGGTAAGACCCTAGTCCTCCTCCCTCGGTATCCCGTGGCTGTCTTTCCAAGTGTGTCCTGCATTGCCTTCTCCACACGGAATCATAAAGCAGGACACTAGCCTCCCACAAAAACAAGGACCGGCATGTGTGGGAGGCCCTTCCCTTAGGCAGCACCGCAGAGAACAATTAGTGTGAATCAAATAAACAATATGCATCTTATAATTAATTTAAGAACCTTTTCTGCAAGTTGTTGTGGACAGAAGAAATTAACTGGAGGGGGCGACTGGCTGGCTCAGTCCTAGAGCATGCGACTCTTGATCTTGGGGTTGTAGTTTGAGCCCCACATTGCGCACAGAGATTACTTTAAAAAATAAAATCTTTTTTTTCAAAGAAGTAATCAATTGGAAAGCAGTTGATGTACTTCTTTTTTACTTTTAATTTTTAAAAGCTTTTATATCTTTCAGAGAGAGAGAGAGCAAGAGAGCAGAAGCAGGGGGGAGCAGCAGCAGAAGAGGGATCCCTGGACCCTAGGATCAAGACCTAAGCCAAAGACAGATGCTTAATGGGCTGAGCTACCCAAGGGCCCCAAAGTACTTCTTTTTTAAAACTTAGAAGTCTATATACTGAATTTATTTTAAAAGAACAACTGTAGTTGCAAAAAACGCATAAAACCTATTGCATCCAAGGTTTCCAGGGAGGGAGTAAGTACTGTTCCAGTGAGTACTGTTCTCATTGTTTTGGTTGCTTTTACAGTCACTCAACACTTCTTGTCCACAGATACGTTTCTTTAAATGGTTAATGTCTTTATTTAACTTGGCAAAAAATATATATTATCAATTAGGCTATAAGCATTTCATGGTGCCTGCTGCTCAGGAAGCACTCCATTCTTAGGCAACCCCATCTTTGTGGGTATTTTCCATATTTTCAGCAGAGAAACTGCTCTGGGTCTTCATCAACTGTCTGGTTCCAAATCCAAGCTCTATTCCCTTGGGATTTTTTCAGGAGGTAGCTTTTAATGTCTTCCCTCCTGAAGGATCAAAACAACCTCATGCTTGAATGCCTGGGTCAGTTTCTCCAGCTGGGCACTCCCCACAAACACCAGCTTCTCCCTCTTTGGGGCTACCCTTGGAATCAGAACTACTTGCCAGTGAGAATCAATGGAAATGGGCTGGAGAATACATTCATGAAACTTAAGATGCTGTAGAGTAGGAACCCTTCATCTAAAGATATGGAAATTCCAGGCCCTGAGTTGGGGAATCCAGAGAGTTAGAGCCCTTTATCCAAAGCAGCTATCTCAACCAGCAGCACTGCCTTTAGGTGGCGATCATAAGCCCATAGGGGGGTAGGAGCCGATCTCACCTCAAGGCCTCTAGGTGAAGCCGTTCTGCCCAGGACCACTGAGGTCCAGCACCCCCCTGAGCTCAGTCCCACCACCAGATCCACCACAAATATATCTCCAAGGATGTCCCCATCCACCAGGCCTGGCTCTGTGCTCCGAGGAGCCGCTGATGCTCTCCAGACCACTGTCACTCTCCAATTTCCAAATTGGACCATCCTCCCACCCCAACTCATACCCCCATATAAACCAGAAGCACAATGAACATTCAGGATATGGTTTTTCCAGTCCTCAGCTGGTCAGGTATTGTGTACATTTTAATAGAATCAAGTATGAGATGATGAGATGATTTGTCAAGTTTGTGTGAGGGATTTGAAGCCAAGGCTCAAGAGCCTGACCCCGACACCTGAGGGGGTCTCCTGCTTAGCCTTTCCCCCAGGACTGGTGCCCAGCAGGCTGGAGAACAAGACCTTGGGGAGGTCTGAAAAAGCTTTGCTAGCCCTTCTGTCCTCTACTGGCTTCTGGCTTCGTTGCCACAGGCCTGTAGATACATACTTTGATCTGAGGGGGAGTGATGTGAGGGCAGACAAGGACAAAACAAGGGTTCTAATCCTCATTCATGGGTCCTTCAAGTTTGTATTGAATATCAAAGAACAACAGGCTCCGTGCTAGGTGCTTGGGGCCACTGTGGGGGCAAGTCTTCCCAGCCTGTCCTCCCAGAGCTTGCAAGGCCAGGTCAGATCATGCCAGAGCAGGACACTGAACCCAGTACCACTTATCACTGCAGCAAGTGATAAGGTATGGAGGCTGGGACAGCCCTGGGAGGGAGGGACATTTAATTGAAACTTGCCAGGAGGGTGGACTGGGGGGAGGGGGGAGGCCCGGGACCTGGAAGTTGAGGCTTGAAGGGATAGGGAACCTGGGCAGGCTAGGTCCTCCCATTAGCCCGGTCTTTTTTCTCACCTACCCTGTGTTCTCTAATGTCTGTCTACTCTTGTCACTACCTTATTTGTGTGTTGTGTCCTTTCCCACAGCTGGGGGTGGAGGGCAAGGGCCAGTCACTCAACTTCCCCCAGAGGGGCAGCAGCATCCAGGTCCTCCTCCTAGTGACACTGCTGCTCCAGGTATAGGACGCGTGTGGACCGAACCCATGTCCGCACGCACCTGCAGGAATACTCGGGACACCTGCGCAAGAGCAGTGATTTTACTGTTTAGTTTTTCAGTCCTCAGGGAGGAGGATCAATTTCACTGATGACCACTGCAAAAATGTACTAGAGCGGGACAAAACCCCAGACCTGCACATTCCTTGAAGCCGCGGACACTTCGGTGCCTCATTGGGTCACTCCTTGGCGACCTCTGACCCTATGCAGCCCGGCATCCATCCGTGGCCTCAGACTCTCAGCTGGTGCAGCAAGGCAGGGACCAGCGGGGTGCACCGAGGTCCTGAGAGAAAACTGTGGGCGCCGCCAGGCAGCCCCAGCCAGGCCAGCACCCGCTCCGTAGCCTGCTGGTTTTTGCGTAAAAAGCCCGCCACAGAGCTCCAGGACGCGGAGGGAGGCCTTGGCGCACACAAGGGGAGCCATTCAAAAATGTTAATAAGCTTATTAAAATAATCGGCTTTACTGGCTCTTGTTTTACAACATGCTGCCCACCCTTGGTGGACTATGGGAGAAAAAGCACTAGTGGCATTAATTTTTTTTTCCTTAACGTGTTTTTCGTCCAAGGACAGGGGATTCTCTGGGGCTCAGTGCGGCCACCGAGGAGGAATAGCCTCAGGTCTCCCCGCTCCAGAGCGCCGTGGGTGGGGAGAAGTCCAAGCCCACGAAGAGCTGGGCTTTCCAACACAGCTGCCCACCCAGGTTCGGGAAGTGGACAGACGAGGCCCAGAGATAACAGCCTTGGAGAGAACTGCGGTGCGGCAATTGAGGGCCCAGCTCCTTGTAAAAAATAAAACAAAACAACTCCCTCCAAAAACCTGCTCTGGAAGGGCATGGCTCATTATTTAAAGTAGACAGGCTTTGTCTTCTACCTCGACTCCCAGCCAGACAGAGGTCAGTGTGGACTCCAACCTTACCCAGATTCAAGCAGCATCTCATACCTTTAGGTAGATAGATGATAGATGGATAGATAGATGATAGATAGATTAGATAGATAGATGATAGATAGATTAGATAGATTGATAGATAGATAGATGATAGATAGATGCAGAGAAGAGAAGTTAATTGCCTGCGATTCATCGAGTCAGTGGCAGAGCTGCCTTCTGCCTGCAGACTCAGGGCCGAGGCAGAAACACTTTATGGGTCTAGGAGGTTGTTGAGCCCGATTTGACCACTTCCCGCCCTCGGACGTGCTGGCTGGAGGGAGAGGCTCTCACCTGCATCTCCCCGATGTCCAGGGCGCACTCCCCTAAGGGACAGGGCGCACGCAGGAGCGCTGCTTGGCCGGCTGGGAGGCCTGAGTGTGATGACCAGAAGCAAGCCGGGCTGGGGAAGAGAGGGACTCACCGAGAAGCCCCCAGGAGTCCCCAGGAGTCCCCCTCACGCCAGAAGCTCTTGTTGCAATTGCGGAAACAGTAGGGAGTGGTGTAGGTACTCCGTGAAGACCGTGAAGACCGCGAGGCCTAGGCTGAGACCACGGGCTCTCGCTCCGCGCGCTCTAACCGCGGGGCTGCGGGGCCTCATCCGGCCTGTGGGCGGGGTCCCCGGGGGAAACCGCGGATGCTCAGGGAAGCAGAGTGTAGTGAGCGAGTGTGGGGGGGGAAGCAGCGTGTCACGCACACTTCTGCCAGCCTGGGGGAAAGGGTGAGCCCAGGACGGGCTCACCTGGACCCTCCCGCAGCTACTGTGCATTATTCCCTTTGAACCTGACATTCCAACAGGAACCCATAGGTGCTATTCGCTTGTGCAGCGCATACCGGGTCAGCTCCCAATCGGCCAGAAGCCAGGCGCCTGTCTTTCCCTGCCCGCCTCAAAGCAAAAGTAAGTAACAGCAGCGCTCCTGGCGGGGTGCAGGGTGGCAGGGCCACTTGCCAGTTTTCACGTCCACAAACTGCCCCAAATTTGAATGTTCGACGTTTCCTTCATAGGTGTCACAGCCTCATACACACCCAACAGGTTTGAAAGAAGTTCATCGTTCAACAACAACCCCGACTCCATACCGGACCACCCTTGCTTGCAGGGCCTTGGGAATCAATCTCTTTCTTTATAAATGTTTTAATGAGTTGAGCAACCCAGTTTATGTTGAATAACTTCTATGTGTAACTACAGAAAAAAATTAATTTATTACATGTTGTAACCATTTACAATATAACACAATTTTTCTGCAACCTGCTTTGGCATTTCTTCATTTTAAAAAACATATTTATCAGGAGACTTTAAAACTGGCCAAGGCCAGGAGTTTCTATACCTCTAAAGGACCCTTCGTTGAGCACACTGCAGGTCACTTGGAAACTCCTGAAGGGTGCAGGAGTTCAAGGAAGATTGTTTCAGATCAGCTCACTAAGCATTGCCCAGAAGTTCATAATGAATAATAATAATAGTAATAATAATGGCAACAGTAGTAAGTCCATACCAGCTGTACAGTGCTTAATGGTCTTCAAAACATACCCACCCTTAGTAATCCAACCACCCCAGAGCCAAACCTGGAAATGCCAGTTCTAAAGGACCATCTATCCACACTGCTGGCCCCAAATACTAAAATATGCTTCTGAGCTTTGAAAGACTCTGAAAGGCCTCCTTACAGCTGGTGATTTTGAGCACTATTTTTCCATCTGTAAAATGGAGACTATGTTCGAGCTGCTAAGGCGGCCTCAGGGAAATGCTGTAGAGGAGGATGCGGAAGCACTTTTTCACATGTGATGTTCCAGACAACAGAAGGTATAGATATTTGTTGTTATTGTGTATTGTTTGGCTGCTCCTCTGGGCCGCCCACGGGTTAGGAACCTCAGCTCCTGCCTCCTTCATGGGTCTAGGTGAAGCCCTCACTCAAGGCCAGGGCTTGTGCACTAGCCACGTGCCACTAGCCTGTGTCACTACCTGCCCTCAGCGCTTTCCGACTTACAAAGCGCTTTCAAGCATTTGCTGCTTCCTACAGTCCCCACGCAGCTCAGTGTAATTCCCAGTTAAGATTGTCATCAGGGTGAGGCTGGTGGCCTGCAAGATAAGCCCCGCAGCCCCTGGGCAGTGGGGCCCCAGTTCGAGGCTGTCTCTCTTCCCTCCCCATCCTTTGTGGACCGGGAGCTCCTCCACCAGCATTCACGTTCCGGAGATGTCTAAATTTCTCTGCTGCTCAGGCTGGGTCGGCAGCAGCTTTCCCCCCGAGGCAGAAGCCCTTCTGTAAGCCCAGCTGATTTCTGGGGGCTCCTTGATTTCCAGGGGCTCACGTGAGGCCGGATTCTACCTCCAACCCCCCCTGGCAAACAGTGAGGAACCACGAAAGGAGTGGCATCCGGCCAGGAGAGAGCTCCGGGGCTGACTGGGGCCGCCGAGTCACAGCATCCCCGCCCCTGGGATGTCTGCAGGCCTTGGAGGACGCCTTGCTTCCGTGGGATGCTCGGTGTGGTGCTTCCAGGCTTGCCAGTTCCGAGTCTGCAAAAGCTCCCCGTTCCCCCGAGCCCTCAGACACCGCCCTTCCCTGGGCCCAGCCCCTTTGGGATCAGGGATCGCGACCAGGTTCTCAGAGGCAAGGTGACACCTTGTTTGAGCCTCCCTCGGAACTCTCTCGAATGAAGTCAGATTTGCAGTCAACCTCTCCCCTTCGCCAGCGTGGAGGAGTGGGAGTGCTCCAGGGATTCTCGGTGCCCTGGAAGCCATTTATTTCCTGAAATGGAACCCATTCCCAAACTCCCACTGCTTGGCCCAGCTCTTCGGAGACACTCCTGGCCCGTGAGGTCCTCAAACCTAGTTGCTTGGAGTTAGAGGCAGCTTGGGAGACTCAAGGCCAATAGGCTGGGGTTTGAGTCTCTCTCTCTCTCTCTCTCTCTCTCTCTCTCTCTCTCTCTCTCTCACACACACACACACACACACACACACACACACCCCAGAGACATTCTGCAGCCCATGGATCTCAAATTTGCTGCCCAGAGTAAGATTCGTGGGCTGAGCCTGAATCCTTGGGTTCAATTTCAGTGCAGGTCACAGCGAGTCCCCTCCCCAGCTATTCCTTTCCCGTGGTTTATCCGTCTAAGTGTGCGGGTCGTAGCCAGCTATCTCCAAGGCCAGCTCTCAGATTTGCTAAGGGCCCAAAAGGACTGAGAAAGATGAAGAGGTCTAAAGGCTCAGCTGGCAGCTTACTCCAGAAAATCAGGCCCCCACCCCGGGAAGCCGACAAGGAGCACTGCACCCCGGGGTTGCAGAGAGTGGGTGGACTACAGTCCCCTCTGTCCGGAAGTAAGGCGGGCAAAGAGCCGGACTGACTGCTTTTTTTTTTTAAAGGCAGGGCTGGGAGTGGAGAAGGAAAAGAAACTCAGAAAGTAATACCGCAGATTTCCAACAGGACCCGTGTCTACAGCCTGGGGCCCAGGTAAAGATACCCCTCTTGGGTCTCCAAATACCAGGAGAAATCTGCTGAAGGCCTGCTGGCCCTGCAGGCTGATTCCAACACCACGAATCTCATCTCAAGGCGCTGGTGCCAGCGCCAGCTCCGGGGCAGCTCATAGTGAAACTGCAACAATCCGGGGCAAACTGAATTCATTTGAGTCATTTTTCCCCGGGCATCTGGAGCCAGCCCAGCATAAGTGGCCGAGGCAGGGAGCAGAGAGGGGATGAGGAAGGGAAGGGGAGCCACCCGGCCTCCTCCTCGAAAGAAAATCCCAGTTCCCTCAACTCCAAATCCGCAAGGATGGAGGACAAACTTACCTCTTAGGCCAGCGTCGCAATGAACTGCCATTTCAGAAGGGGGAAAAAAAATCGACACCCCCCCCAAAACCCCTCAGGAGTGGCAATCTCTGCAGAGAGGAAGGGAGAGAATTCTAGCATTATTGGAAATGTTCTAACGTTCTACAAGGAAAATGCATTCACGATTAATTATGGTTTGAGTGGAATTTTTAAAACATGCCAAAAAAGAAACAAAATAATTGCAGGAACAATCTAGAAGGAAGATGGACTTGGGGGTAAGGGTGTGCGTATCCAGAGGGCCTTTGCCTTTCCCTTCGCGATTTGCTGTTTCCACAAGCAGGAATCCTTTTTGAAAAGCCGTTGTTGGGACTCTCCACTCTGCCGGGATGTGGGGCCTCAGACCCTCGGGCCGTGGACTTTGGGGTACGGAGGCCTGGGGGCCCTGAGGCGGGGAAAGGTCTCAGGCCTGGGAGAAGGCCTGGTCAGCCTTTCTGGTCTGGGTAAAATTGAAAGTAGCTGGGGCCAGAGTTTGGCGTCTCCGGCTCCGGCTCGGCTCGGGCTCCACCGGGGCACCAAGGCCTTGGAGCCAGCGACGTGGAATTAACTCTTCCTTGCTCAACCCAGACCCGGCATGAGAGCAGTGCGGTGGTGAGCATTTTGCTCTGGCGAATTGGTGAGTCTGGGGAGTCATGGAACATGGGGCGGGCTGTGTTCCTCTGTAAAATGTAAATAATAAATAACCCTCTCTCTACTCACCCTCTACTTCCACCTTAGGCTTCTGTGTGGATCAAATGACACCGGGTCACAGAGAGAGGAAATGCTCTGGAACAAGGTAGAGGGACATTTGCACCTGGCCAAGGGTCAAAGCTCAGTTGACTTTCCTTGAGACACCTCTTATTATATAACCTTGCTTATTATAGCCTTCAGATTTTCAGCGAGCTTTTGTTAGCCTGTTCTCCAAACGAAATGAAGGCAGGGTCACTTACAGAAAGGCTGGGAAAATCACAGAGAGGTGATTTCGGGCAGGTGGAGGAGTCAGCAGGTTAGGTAGGGGTTGAAATTGGCTGTGGGTTCTAGGGATGCTTTCTGAGCTCTGAAATCAATCCCACGAGGGAGAAAGAAAAAGAAGAAATCCTAGGCATTTGCTTCCCATTCAGTGGGATTCATCTGTGACTTTTACCAAGTCCCCTACATCGTAATTCCCTGAGCTGTGCAGGTTTAAACACTTTCTGCGTGGCGGGCAGCAGAGCGGCTCCCTAGGAGGAAGAGGCATCCTTGGTGCGGGACTGCGAAGCGGGTGGGAAAATGAGCCCCAGACATTTTTATGGTACTGGATTCCCCAAAACCGGGCGGAGGGAGGCTCAGAGAAAACACTGCGTCCAGGAGGGCATGTTAAACTAAAAGTTTATAAATTAAAGGAAAAAGAAAGATAAAGCAAACAGAGCTTCCAAACTTCACAAATCTTTTTAAAGTTAATATTCTAGTTGAGTGCACAGTGCCCTTAAGGAGGCAAAAAGCAACAAGGTTGACAGGATCATCTGTCTTAGGGGCAGGGGCTGGGATAGGAGAATCCTGGGTCAGAACGCTGGAGTGGCGCAGAATGGGACCAGAGTGGGAGCAGAATGGTCGGTAGAGACAGAGGGGGCCTGGCGATGAAACTGCGGGGGACGGGGGACGCCAGGGAAAGGCTGGGCAGGGATATTCACATTGAATACAAAAATAACCGTTATTTGAATACAAACAACTGAAAAGTGCTACAAGTTTTAACCTCCTTTAAAAAAAATAAAGAAATAAAGGAAAGTTTCTGCCAACGGCTGCTGGGTTTGCTCTTTCCCCGTTCGGTTCGGGGTTCCCAGGAAGCTCCCCAGTTGGGGGTAGCCCTGGACTTTGGAGAGGAAAGATGGGGGGCCTCTGCCCTGCCCTGTGCTCGAGGCTCCCTTCTTTACATTCAGCACCCAACAGGGTGTCCCCACCGGAGCTCTGACACAGGGAGGGGTGGGACAGAGGGCCGGAAAAGCAAACCTTTCGCGGTTCAAATCAACCCCAGGGCTCGGGGCTCCTTGGGGGCTGTCAGGGTTCCGCACCCCTTTGTTACAAATGCAATTTCCAAAAAAAATAGGTATGTAGATAAACATAGATTGGTAGCATGGATACCATGAACGATTGTGGCCTAGCGCACGAAGCTCCGGGCCAGCCTGAAATTCTGGGGATTCAGGCTCTGCTCTCCAGGAGTTCTCTCCGCTTCAGGGAAACACCGTCTCCTGGCTGATACAATCCAAATCCAACTTTGCTGTGATAATAAATAACGTCCAAGAGCTTCCAGGCAGGCAACGGGAGAGCTAGGCCCCTAGGCCACAGGGTGCCCCCCCCCGTTCGAATTAGAGAAAGGCGCCCCCTCTGGACAGACTCAGTCCCGCTGCCAGGGCGCACTCCTGGGCTGGATTTCATGGTCCGCTTGCCCCCTCGGCGGGGCGCCCTCGTACAGTGCACAGCCTGCACAACCGTCAGCGGCCGTCCGGAGCGGGGGCGCGGGGATCCTTTGCTGCCTCGCCCCGGGCCGGCTCACTGGGTGCCCGCGGCGGCTGCACACGTGGAGAGCGCCCAGCCGGGGAGGCAGTAGTAAGGGTAATAGTAGGAGGGCTGCAGGGGCAGCAGCGAGGGCGGCCGCAGCACCTCGCCCGGCAAGTACTGTCTCTGGTCGTCGCGCACCAGCACTTTCACCGCCACCTTTTTGGCGGCCGGAGCTGACGCCAGCAGGTCAGCGGCCATCTGCCGGCGTTTGGTCTTGTAGCGACGGTTCTGGAACCAGATCTTCACTTGCGTCTCGGTGAGCTTCAGCGATGCGGCCAGGTCGGCGCGCTCGGGCCCGGACAGGTAGCGCTGGTGGTTGAAGCGGCGCTCCAGCTCGAAGACCTGCGCGTGGGAGAAAGCTGCCCGCGAGCGTTTCTTACGCGGCTTGGGCGCGGCGGGCTCCTCTTCCTCCTCCGCGCCGCCCGCCGGTCCTCCGCCGCCGCCGCTCCGGCCGCACAGCGCCGGCCCCCGTGCGCTCCCGGGGCCAACAGCGTCGTCCTCGGCCCTGGGGCTGCGGTCGCCTGCGGGGCAGAAACTACAGACTGTCAGCGGCGCAGAGAAGTGAGATCTGGCCTCAGCTGCGGGGGTGCGGGGGTGCGGGGTGGGAGGGTGGGGGTGGGCTACGGAAACCCACTCTGATCCCAGCAGAGCGCTTGGGGAGGGTCCCCCCCAAACAGTCTCAGAACCCTGTCCCGCCAGCTCCTTGCATCTAGGCCTGTGCCGCGGGGAAACGGACTCAGCTGCTGTGTGAGTGCTGTGTGGCCAACAGCCAGCTCCCTGCCCTCCCTGGGCCCCAGGCTCCGCTCGGAAACGTGGGGGCCCTGGGCCCAAGCATCCTCACAAGCCTTCTCAGTGCTCAGCGCTGAGCCCTGGGGTTCTAGATTGCTCCGTTTCTGGGTCACCTGCCTCTGGCACACTCATGCTCACACACACTCAGCGTCGCAGCACACACGTGTGGACTGCGCATAAGGGGAAAGTGGGGGGCCGAATCCTGGGGACACAAGTACTGAGTCTTACCCACTTCCCCAACCACCCAGGACCGTGTGAGGTCTGTGGCAACAGGCTGCTCCAACACCTTGGTGGGCTTCTCTCTCTCTCTCTCTCTCCCTCTGTCCCTCTCTTTGCAAGAAAATGAGAGGAGAGCTAGGGTTCCAGTCCTTGAACACTAATCTGATGCCAGCTCCTCAGCCTTTTCCTGGATCTCCCCCACAGCTCCCTAGCAGAGAGGTTCAGAGCTCTGGCCTCTGGCAAATACTATTTACTTGGAGCCAGCGTGAGGCCTACAGCAGCGACAGGGTGGTGGGGGCGTCCTTTCCACCCAATGACCTGCTAGCCTTGGCGGAGGATTGTCCTCTCTCTGCCACTTGTGGGATAACCCACCTCAAACCCCTCTTGCCCTCAGCTGGCTGCAGGGTGTGCCACCAGGTCTGGGATCCTCAGCCCATCCCAGCTCCCCTGACCCTGGGTTCTGGGAAAGCTAAATAAGCCCGCCCCCCACCCCCACCCCGCCAAGCCCAGGCTTGGCAGATGGACGCCTCGGTAGCACTTAGAGGTACCCCTCACTGTACCTATCCTTGAGCGGAGGGCTGGACCTTGGGACCTCGAGCTGGGAGCATTTCTGCTCTATGGGCCAGGGGCAACGGGCCAGGGCACTGGCTACTCGAGGTAGGTCTCTGGGCCGCTGGCTCTTGCCTGTCGCTGATTTGGGGATTTGGGGCACAGACAGGGCCGCAGCACTGGCGACGGACTTAAAGCCAGGGCGCAGGGGTTTCCTCTTAGCCCAGTCTAGGGCACCATTGCCCCAGGACGTCCCAGGCCTCCCCCAGGACGCAGGGCTCTGAGGAGCGTCTCGGGTCTCTCTCGGGCTCCGCGCCCGGAGGCAGGATTAGAGCAGCCTGCGCCAGCGCGCGAGCTTCGGGTCCGGCCAGCCCGGGCCCCGGGGCGCAGGGTGCTCCCGGCAGGCCCACCCCACCGGCACGTTGGGCCCTCCCGGCCCGCCCAGCCCCTGAGCCCGGCCCCCTTCCCCGCGGCGCCCGGGCAGACCTGAGACGCTGGCCGACATCTCGCTGTCGCTCCGGCCCGCGGCTTCCTCCTCCAGGTCCTTGGCGGCGGGCAGCTCGCAGCCCGGCTGGCCGAGGCCCAGCGTCCCCCCTGCGCGGCCGGCCCCGCTGGCCCCCGGCGCGTCCGCGCAGCGCCGCCCGCCCTCGTTCTCCTCGCTGAGCGCCGAGTCCGAGTCCCAACCAACCAGGCTCTCCGAGGTCCTCCCCGCCGCCGTTCTGGTCCCGCCAGGCGACGCCAGCAGAGCGTCCTCCGCGCCCCCCAGAGCGCCCGCGTCCGTGTCCCCGAAGAGTCGCCAGCAGCAGACGGCGGGCGCCTCCGCCGCCGCCACCGCCGTGCCCCCGGGTACCGGGCGCCCCTCCGGCGCGGGCAGCCCCAGCCCGCCGCGCTCCTCTTTCTTGTTGAGGATCGCCTGGATGGAGAAGGGCGTCAAGGTGCTGGCGCCGCGCACAGCCATCTGCGCCGAGGGCCGGGGCGGCCGGGCGCGGGGCGCGGGGCGCGGGGCGCGGGGCGCGGGGCGCGGGGCAGCTCCGAGCCGCACGGAGCGCGAGTGAGCCCGGCGCGCGAGGCCCCTGCAGCCCGCTCCTGCGCGGCCCAGCAGCCCCCGCCCCCTCGGGCCCGGGCTCCGCGCCGACCCTCACCCCACTTCCGAGGCCCAGCCCGCCCGCAGACCCCCTCCCCCCAGTCCGGAGCCAGACGCTCTCCTCTCGCAGCTCAGCTGGATTATCTCATCGCCTCGCGCCCTCCGGGGCGGGCCGGGGTCTGCCCCCCCCCAGGATGTTGGGGGCGGGTCGGCGGGGCCCCCTGCGCGGCCGCAGCCGCAGCCGATCCCGAGCGCCTCCGGGGCGCACGGCCGGAGTCACTTTTCCTTTGCGCTGGGTCTCCCGGCTGCAGCCTTCGCTCCTCGCTCGTCCTCTCCCTCCCTCCGGGTCGGTCCTGCTCTCCCGGGGCCCACCCCAGGGGCGGCGGCGGCGGCGGCGGCCTCTGGACCGCGAGAGGCGCGGGGCACCTTTTCACCCCCTGCTCCGGTTTTATCTGTTTCTGCTCCCTTCCCCGGCCCGGCGGTCCGCCGCATCCCCCCTCCCGCGCGGGTGTCATTCCTCACCGCTGAGTGACAGCCCCGGGCCACGCCCCCCGGCTGGGCGGCCGGGGCGCTCCCGCCGGCGGATTGGCTGGCTCGGGCTGGGCGACGTTGACTTTAACAGACAAAACTGGGCACGTCGCGCGGAGAAAGTCAGGGTCCGGCTTAACCCCTTTCCTCCCGAGCCTGGTCCTGGAGGCGTCCTGCGGCCCGGGAGGCTCACCCGCCCACACGCGGTGCCCGAGGACTCGCGTTCCTTGCCCCCGCACACGCACCCTCCAATTCCTGCGCCTCCCTGCATCCCGCTGAGCCGAGATCTGCGGTGGGAGGGTGGGGAGGAGGCAACCCCAAGATAACGCACTTGGGTAAATCGCGCGCGCAGCTTGCTGTTTCCTCGGAAGATCAGAACGAAATGCGTTTTTTAAAAAAAATCTTCATAGTTTCGGGGCTCCCTCACTGCTAATTCTTTTCATTGAAATAATCGGTTAATCAAAGTCACTAGAAATCTTTTTTTTTCCCCTCCACCTTATTTTATTTGATTCAAGCTCTATAGAGGAATTCAAAAGAAAACGATTAGGTACAGTTAGAGAACTAAAGGTAGGCGCGAAATGAGAAGTCATCTTTGGGAGAGTTTCTGGAAATTGCGCTGTCATTTCCCTGGACGGTTAATACAGAATTTAATTGGAGTTTGTTGAATTTTACACCAGGAATAAGGGGGGGGGGAGTATCCCAGTTTATTCTTTAAATATTCTGTTACTTGTGAGTTGAATAAGATTAGAAAATATAGGTGTTTGTTTAAAAGACTATATGGGAATTACCATAGTAATGATGACATTAAATTCTCTTTAAAAAATAAGTAATGGGTTGTTTTATGTAGTAGAAAGAACCAAGCTAAGAAACACAAATATCGTGGTGTGAAAACATTTGTTACTTACTTACATTACTTATTTTTCAATAAAAAATTCGCTCAAGTAACATACTTTCCTGTCTTCCATAAATTTTACCAAGAGTTTAACACCAGAGACACAACTTGAACCGTTAGGTAAGTTTAAAGAACTGTGATTTTAGTAAATTGGTGTTTTTGGTGTCATTAAAATAAATAGCGTTTCGCCCTGTTGCTTTCTTGTTGGTGGTTCTTGTGCACCACAGTATGAAATAGACACAGGATGAAATTCATAGTTTCCATGTTGTGTGTGTGTGTGTTTTGGGGGGAGGGCTTTGCAGCATCCATACTTTCCAGCATTTTAGCTGCATAATCATGATGCTTTTTTGCATCCTAAATGCTCTACAGTGCTGATCCTGTCATGTACCCGGGTTAAAAAATTCGCACTTGCAGAGATCATTGCCCTTTATAGCTCTTTGGGGTTATATCACCTTCGAGGGAAAGGTGTTTAAATGTGGTGTCAGCATCCGGCAAATGTAAGGAACGGGACTCTCTTCAGGCCGGGAGGGAAGGAGAACAGAACTGCTCCTGAGGTTTCAAAAGAAAGCGTGTCCTTTCCTTCCTCCCGCTGACCTTTATTTACTCTTTAAATTACCTCCCTCCCCCACCATCCTGTTATCCTCCGCGGAGCGCGTCCTGGAGGAGCTTGACACAGGTCGCCCAGAAGGTGAGAGGTGGGCAGGTGTGAACTGTGTCCCAGACAGCAATGCCTCTGCGAGGCGAGGGCTTGGTGTGGACGAATAAATTGGGTGAGTTCTGCGCACACAGGCAACGGCGGCGTTGTTGGGGTGCAATGACCCCGCTTGAGGCTTACTTGAAAATAGCAACTACTATTTAGCCGCTCCCCCCAATATATATATTTCTCAAGAAAGCCGGGTCGCAGTAGGATCTGCCCTCTGCGTGCCCGTCTTCGGCAGAGGTGGTCACGGCGTTCACGATGCGGCTCGTGGTTTGGGGCTGTCGGTGTCTGCGTGCCCTGCCCGGTGTGTCAGGTGTGTACGACGCGCTCCGCGTGGGTGTCGGCCGTGGACCTGTGGGTCGGGAGGGGGCCGCAGGCAGGGCCAGGCGGTGCGGCCGCGCCCCGGCCTCGAACCCCAACTAGGAGCTGCTGCGAAGGGGCCGGGTGGGCCGACGCGGCTCTGCGGGCCGCAGCAGAGCACCCGTCGGCCGAGCCCGCCCAGGACCCGCGGCCTCCAGGCGGGCGAGCGGGGTGGGGGGCCGAGGTCCGCGCGCGCAGCCCCCCGAGGCCGGAGCCCCGCGGCGGCCTGACCGCGCCTGACCTCCCGTCGGCGCCGCGCTTCGGCCTGGGCCCGCCCGGGACTCGGCCGACCGGGAGCTCAGGCCGCCGGCCCGCCCTCGAGGAGGCGGCCGGGAGCGGCTGGAGCGCAGCCTGGCTCCGCGGCCCCTCGTCCCGCTCGGGCGTCGCGTCTCCGCCTCGGGTCCCCCCGCCGCCCGCCCTCCCCTGCCCTGGAGCCCCTGGAGCCCCTGGAGCCACCCGGGCCGGGCCGAGCGCGGCGGGCGGGCGAAGCCGGGGCGGCCGCGGGCGCCGGGCGGGCGGGCGGTGGGAGCGCCCCGGGGTGGGGGTGGGGTGGGGGTGGGGTGGGGGTGGGGTGGTGTGGGGGGGTGGGGGTGGGGGAACCCCGCCTCCCGCGCGCGCCCCTCCCGCCCTCACCTGCGCTCCGCCGCCCTCGGCCTCCCCGCGGAGAGGAGACGCGGCTGTGCCGTGGGAGCCCACGCGGGACGTGGGCTTCAGGCGCCGACGACCTTGACTGGGGCCTCCTGCTTTCCCTGGGCTTTGAGGCGAGGGCGGGCATCCCGGGCGGTCCGGGGCCGCGGCGACCCGCGCGACCCGGCGGGAGGGCGGCAGGAGGGAGCCGGGTCCAGGAGAGGCCGCGCGGGGACCGACCCGGGGGACCCGGACTGACCGGGCCGCCCTTCCCCATCCGCAGGCCCCCGAGGGCGCTCGAGGCGGCCGCAGCACCCCAGACTTCGGGGACACGCCGCTCCCCGGCCAGCAGCACCGGGGCCCCCGCTCCTGGTTTCCTAAGTCGTCCGACTTCCGACCCCACCAGGGTTTTCCATGAACATTTTCCATGAACATGATCCAGACACTCCAGACTGAAGAGAGGATTATTATGAGCCCATGAGCCAAGGAGGGTTTGTACTGAAATGTCCACCAGCCACGCGCCAGGGCCCAGAGCCTATTGTTTTATTTCCTCTGCACAACCCTGGGGTAGAGCACATGATTATCCCCATTTTATAGACGAACAAACTGAGACTCCTAGAGTTTAAATGACTTGACTGTCCGTACGAGGTTAAAATCAGGATTTAAATCGGACTCTAAGGCCAATCTAGTTCGGTTTTCTACTCCAACCGTTTCCCCTCCCCCCTCAAACCTTCACATTTATTCTCGTTAAACGTTTCCCATCGTCTTCCTGACGCATTTCTATGCCGCTCATTCATCAGAAAAGGAGCTCGGAACCCACGGAAACCAAAGAATCCAGGCCGGCAAATAGGACTCCCCCCCCCCCCCCCCCGCCCACTGTTCCGAGCATTTGAAAATAAAGAATTCCGAGGCCTGCAGATCTGACCCTAAACCATGTTACACACAAAGAAAGAAACAACCATTATTGTTTTAATCAATAAACTAAACCTTGAGTAGAGGGAGACAGCCAGGTGATGGAAGTTGTTTGGGTTCAGAAATATGGGGACATGAGTTTGCTGGAGGCTCTAAGATGCAGTGATACGACCTCACGGAAGACACTTCTGGGGCGTCGTTTTCTTACCTGTAAAAAGCCAGGAGCGGAGATCACCTTCCAGGTTTAAAAAGAATTGTCCGGACGCGGGAACCCGCCGGGTACAGTGGAGGACGAGCGCCACCTAGCGGGCGCCCCCCCCCCCAGCCGTGTGGCGGTCCTTTAGAGAAGAACCGCGATAAGCAGCGGAGGCAGAAAGGAGGTGTTGGTTTCACAAAACGGCATGATTTTGCTCCTAGTTTTATGTTTCCACGCTCTCACGTTGTCAGTGATGTAATAGCAGAGGTGTTCCTTTTTTAAAACTCACGCACACAGTTCAGACCCCCGCTGGAGACTCCCCAGCACTCAAGGCCAGGGGAAAGGTTGGCTCTGAGGGGCAGGACACGTAAGGGTCAGTTTTTTTAATTGTTTAAAATAATATTTTATTTATTTATTCATGAGAGACACACAAAGAGAGAGAGAGGCAGAGACACAGGCAGAGGGAGAAGCAGGCTCCATGCAGGGACTCGATCCCCGGTCTCCAGGATCATGCCCTGGGCCGAAGGCGGCGCTAAACCACTGAGCCACCCGGGCTGCCCAGTTTTCTTTTATTTTTAAAAAGATTTTATTTATTTGAGAGAGAGAGAGAGAGAGCATGAGCAGGAGGAGAGGCAGAGGGAGAGGCAGACTGTCTCCTGAGCAGGGAGCCCATCAAGGAGCTGCATCCCAGGACCCCAGGATCATGACCTCCGGTAAGAGCAGTACCTAAGGGACTGAGTCACCCAGGCTCCCCAGGGACCAGCTTTAGAATCCAAGTGGTTGCAGTGGGGAGATCTCCTGGCTCACCAGCTCCGGATTCCTGAATGCTGGCTCCACAGGCTGAGTGCCCCCCCCCGGGCTCCTGATGGATGGTGACTGAGGGCACACGCTGCCTGTGTGTTTACTGGGGCCAAAGGAAGGTTTTCCTGTTTCTTCAGAAACTAATTTCTTCATGAGACTAATTGGGGTATCTCACCCCAAACATCAGAAAGTTCAGGCGTTACAGACGCACGAATCTTGTCCCTCAGATTTTGTTTTCTTACTTGGGTTGTCTGTTGGACAGTGGGCAGACGATGATGCCAACTGAGGGGAGGGTGGTTAAGTCAGAGGAGCGGGTTCAGGTAGATAGAGGAAGATGTTACGGGCGATCGCTTGTGCCGAGTTTGAGATGCACGTAAAATACAAACGCAGTCTTCTGATTTTATCCTATTCCTGTCTCTAAGGAACCATTGTGGGGGCCCTCACAACGTTATGCCAGTTTCTCCCTGCAAACGTTTCCAACCTCTTTCCCTTTCTCTAGTTTCTTCCTTTCATTCATTTAATATTCAACGAATATTTCCTGAGTGCGAGCAGGGTCCCAGGTACTGTTCTAGACTCTGGGGTTGTGAGCGGCCGTGGGGCGCTGTTCTCCGTGGGCCAGCGTCCTAGTGGAGGAATACTGTCCAGAAGCACATGTCTCATTAAAACAGCGGACGAAACATCAGATGGTGCTGTGAAGAGAAAGCAGCAGAGACATGTGCAGGAAGAGATTTTCTGAGGGAAAAACTAGTGCCCAGGGCATACGGTGGGGGAGGGTCTGTGTGCTTGGGGACCAGGACAGGACCCTCCTCCTGTGGCCACAGTGAAGTGAGAGGGGCAGAGTGGCCAGAGGCCAGGCTGCACTGGGCTTTATAAGCCACAGTCAAGGGTGTGACCTTTATTCTAGTGGGGGGAGCCGAGGGGAGAGTGTATGCACAGAGCTGAATATGAGTTTCATCTGCTGTCTGCAACAAAAAGATTCTGGCGAAGGCAAATGGAGAATCGAGGAGACCAGCTAGAAGTTGGTGAGTCCCAGGCAGAGATAGTGGCTTGGGTTGGGTGGAGATGGAGATGGAGATGGAGATGGAGATGGAGATGGAGATGGAGATGGAGGGAATGGCCAGATTTGGTATCTATTTTGGTAGTATTCTTTTTTTTTTTTTAAGATTTTATTTTATTTTTAAAAAAATTCGTTTATTTATTTATTTGTTTGTTTGTTTGTTTATTTATTTTTGAGAGACAGAGAGACAGCATGGGTGTGGGAAGGGGCAGAAGGAGAGAGAGAGAGAGACACTTTCAAGCCGACTCCTCGGTTAGCTCAGAGCCTGAGTGGGGCTCGATTTCACGACCCTGAGATCATGACGCTGAGATCAAGACCTGAGCAGAAACCAAGAGCTGGTCACTTAACTGACTGAGCCACCCAAGTGCCCCTTAAAGATTTTATTTTCAAATATTTTTACTACACCCAACATGGGGCTCAAACTTATATTACGTTGATCGAGTGTTCCATGCTTCACTGACTGAGCCAGCCAGCCACCCCAGGAGTGTTTTTATGTTTTTTCAAATAATTTCTTTTAAAAAATTGTGGTAAAATGTACATAACATAAAATATACCACTGGAACCATTTCTAAGTATACAGCTCATTGGCATTAAGTACATTTATATTGCTGTGCAACCATCACGACCATCCAACTGCAGAACATTTTCTTCTTGCAGAACTGAACCTCATTGAACTCTACTCATGAAACATCTCCCCACTCCTCCAAAGCCTCCTCCTAGTTTCTGTCTCCAGGCATATGAATACTTTAAGTTCTTCATGTAAATGGAATCATTCCGTATTTGTCTTTTGGCGACTGGCTTATTTCACTTAGCATCATGTCCTCATGTTTCATCCATGTTGTAGCATATGCCAGAATTTCCTTGCTTTGTTAAGACTGAATAACATCCCATTGTATGTGTATATACTACATATTAAACAATTCATTCATCCATCAATGGACACTTGGGTTGCTTATATACATTTTCACTATTGTGAATACCGCCAATATAAATAGGGGTGTACAAACATCTCTTTAAGACCCTGGTTTCAGTTCTTTTGGCTATATATCCAGAAATGAAATTGCTAGATCACATGGTAATTTATGTTTAATTTTTTGAGGAATTCCAATATTATTCTCTATAACGGTTGCACCATTTTACATTCCCATCTTCAGTAAGCAAGGGTTCTAATTTTTCCACGGCGTTGTCAACACTTTTTTGTTGTGTTGTGTTTTTGATAGTAGCTGTGCTAAGGGTATGAAAGATATTTCACTGTGATTTTGATTCTCATTTCCCCTGTGACGAGTGATGTTGAGCTTGTTTCCATGTGCTTATTAGCCATCTTAGTATCTTCTTTGGAGATAGGTCTGTTCATGCTATCAGAGTGATTGTTTTTGTGGTAGTGGTGGTTGAGTTTTGGATATTACTCTTATCAAATATATAATTTGCAAATATTTCTACCATTCTGTGGGTTGTTTGACAGTATATTCTTGAAGCATGAGGAGGATTGGCTGGAGAGGTGAGGGAAAGGGAGTGACCCTACTTTCTGGACTTGGGCTCGGGTGACCAGGGTTGCTGCTCACCTAGGTAGGACAAACTTGAGAGACTCAATGGGAATGAGGGTGGGAAGAAAGTGGGGGACATATTGGGACATACTATGTCTGGGGTGCTTTGTAGACATCCATGTGGAGGTGTGAAGTCAGCAAGTGAATATAACATTTCAAGAAGAGGTCAGTGCCAGAGACAGAAAGTTGAGTGTTTTCAGACAGTAGGTAGCATAGGTGGAACTGGATGAGGTCACCTAGGGAATGATTGTAGACTGATGAGAGAGAAGTCCAACATGGGTTGTCCAACGGGTTCAGCGTGGAGAGAGACCCACCAAAAGAGACTGAGGAGGGAGTGATTGACCATGTAGTGTGCTGCATTCAAGTAGCAGGAGACAGAGATATGGCCTTTGGAGTTGGCCAATGGAAGTCATTGGCTACCTTGACAGGCACTATCTTCCAGGGTGCCGGGCATAAGCTGAAAGAAGACTAGATTAGGGGTGCCTGGGTGGCTTAGTAGGTTGAGCATCTATCTGCCTTTGGCTCCAGTAATAATCCCAAGGTCCTGGGATCAAGCACCACACGGGGCTCCCTGCTTGGGGGAGAACCTGCTTCTCCCTTTCTCTCCCTGGTTCCCCTGCTTGTGCAAAGAAGTTTGATCATGAAAGAGAACAGAGCACTGAGATGGGAAATGCATCTGGTGTATCAATTTTATTTTATTTTATTTTATTTATTTATTTTATTTTATTTTATTTATTTATTTTATTTTTTGGTGTATCAATTTTCGATAGAAGATGCTAGAATATGTTTATATATTGGTGTAAAGAATCTAATAAAGAGGGACAGATGATAGTGCAGGAGAAAAGAGAAAATTGCATGAATGAAACCCTGAAGAAAGTGAGAGCTTCTCTGGGAAGCCCCAGTGAGAGCTGTCTCTGGGAAAGAGAATGTTGTAAGGTGGCTATTGAGGTGACCGGCCACGAAGTGATAATCATAACCTGTGGCTGGCACTTACTGAGCTCGAATTATAAGCCAGGCACTCTTCAAGTGCTTTACGCTTATTACTTCATTTCATTCTCTCAACCAGTATGGGCAAAATGAGTGTGGAGAGTGGGGCAGGGAGGATTGGGCAGCTGCAGAGAGGTGAGAAATCATCATTTTGGACAATGGGGAAGGAAGACACCAGGAGAGGAGAGAACAGCTCAGCTGGATTGAGGGTATTTGAGAATCACATGCATGAACTTAAAGTGTGACCAGTTAGCACAGATGTGTGCTCTTGTCCAGCAACAGTCCTCTGCTCTGGGCAAACCAAAATCAATCCAAAAACCAAAAACCAAAAAAAAAAAAAAAAAAAGTAAGAGTGGTTACACTGTTGGGCTTCCCGATGTGAGGGGATTGTGGGGTCAGTAACAGGGAACAAGAGCAGCCAGGGGCTTTGGGGAGGGTTTATGATTATGGAAGGAAGGAGTCTAAGCTGATTGTGGCAAAAATAATGACAAGAGGAGGGTGATGAATAGGTTTGGGATCGATGGCTTAGGAGTCCCGGAAGAGTAAGATACTTGCTGGAGCATGAGTATCAGGGAGATCAGTTGGGAAGAGCTGTGGCCATAGATTTTGGGGACTTAGTCAAGATTTCAGAGATGCTTATGTTGTTGGTGACTCTGAGGTCAAGGATGATAGTGATAGGTGGAGGCATCGATGACTGGGGTGTTCTCCTGCCTTATTTTCCCAATTCCTAACATGGCCACGTGACGCTGTGATGTTGGGATGAAAGCCCTCCCACCTTGGCTCCTGTTTCTCCCACCTACACAAAGTCTGCCCTGTTCCTCAGTGTGGAGATCCCACTGACCCACAAAGACTGGCAAAGAACACGGAAGCAGGAAAATGTACTTTATTATTATTTTTAAAGATATTGTTCTCCACCTGCCAGGTTCCGCTCACGTTATTGCTTTAGTTCCAAGTCTTTTGGGGACCCTCCCACCTCTATGTGTTGTCACCAGAAATGAGGAAACCCAGGGCTTTAGAATAATTTCTAAATTATTGGAGCACCTGACCTGAACACTTTACCTTTAATTAAACCAGCTCATCTGGGCAAGTTGCCACCCAGTGATGATAAACAAAGATGTTTAATTCAAATGCATGGCTTTTTTAGAATAGCATTTCCTAAATTATGTTTGTTTGATACCCATTTTCAGATTTTTTTTTTTTGCCATCTGTAGCCACTTATAATCATTAGTTACTTAATATCTTTAGTTAAATGTCATACTTTTTAAACTTGGTTGGAAAAAAGACCTGATGGGATGAGCACTGGGTGTTATACTAGATGTTGGCAAATTGAATTCAAATAAAAAAATTAAAAAAAAAACAAATTAAATAGGAAAAGAACTTGAAAAATGGTTTATTTTCAAAAGAACCTTTGTATAAATAACATACATAAATAAATGGAGCCCCAAGAACCCCTTGCCAAGTCAACCTGGAAAAATATCGAATGCCAATAAAATGGTGTTAGTAGAATAGCTAGATAGAGTGGGATGCTAAAGATTGGGGGCCTGAGGATGGCCCTCCGTTATAGGCACAGCTTGTCATGTCCAGAGAGATGTTGCAGTACGCTAGCACCAACCTGAGACTTTCTCTCTGATCTAATGAAAAGAAATGAAAGGGAAGCGACCCAACAGAAATATGTACATAAGTTTGCCAAAGACATAGACTATTCATAGCTCTATTTTCTTGTTTCCGAAAACCTAGAAACCACTCGCAGGCTCATTAAGAATAGAATGGAAAAAAAAAAAAAAAGAATAGAATAATAGGGGCTCCTGGGTGACTCAGTGAGTTAAGTGTCCCACTCTTGGTTTTGGCTCAGGTTGTGATCTCAACGTGGGGCTCCGTGCAGCGCAGAGTCTGCCTGAGATTCTTCCCTCATCCCTCTCCCTCCCCCTCTGCTCCTCCCTCCTCTCATGCTCTCTCTCCAATAAATAAATGAATAAAATCTTTTTTTTTTTTTTTAAGGATAGGAGATGTCTGGGTGGCTCAGTGGTTGAGCATCTGCCTTTGGCTCAGGACATGATCCTGGGATCCAGGATCGAGTCCTGCATCCAGCTCCCTGTGGGGAGCCTGCTTCTCCCTCTGCCTGTGTCTCTGCCTCTCTCTCTGTGTGTCTCTCATAAGTAAATAAATAAATCTTTTTAAAAAATGAAATGAAATTAAAAAAGAATAGAATGGATAAATCAGGTATGATATAGTCCCAGAATAGGATCCTATGCTGCAATGAGAATCACCAGCCTACAGCCACATGCAGCAGCATGGATGCATCTTAGAAAAACAATGTTCTAAATGACTCCTGTTCCATCATCAGGGCCTAGCGGGGGCCTGGCACATCATATTTATTAAGTGGACAGTCTCCTTTTATCCTCACACAATGCTAGGCCACCGGTGGGACAGGTATAAGAATTTGCAGTTACAGATGAGGAACCTGAGACTCAGAGGGGCCAAGTGGTTGATTCAAGGTCATGCAGAACACAGGCCACCGCTGTAGGATGCCTACTCCATAAAATGTGCTAGTTCTCTGTCATCCGTGGTTACATAGCTGTTCCCCTAGGTTTTTAGCACAAATAACATATTTCAGTTTCTTTTGTTGTTGTTAAATCATCTTCTAAGGCCTAACTTGGAGATGTTTATTTCCATTATGAGATATTTTGGACCAGGCTTCGAAAGGGAAAGGGCCAGAAGGCTGTGCTTTCAGAGAAAAGGGTGTATGGTGGGGGAGAAGGCTCACCAGGGAGATTTATGTCAAGGAATTACAGCAAACTGTCATTCTGTCTGATAAGTGTGGCTAGAAACAGGAAGGGGAAAACAGGATATCGTGGTAGCACGCTGACTTAATGGAATGTCAGATGAACAGATGGGACCGGGCCGTCCTGGGAACTGTCAAAGGAAGAAGCCTGAGAAGGCTTTGGAGAAATCCCTGCATAAATGCAGGTGAACCGGGCTGGAGACAAGTGCTTAGGCTCGGAAAGGATTCTTAGTGAAGCACACAAAAGAAAAGCAAAGGCAACTTCTGCCCAAACCTTGGCTCTGTAGTCAGTCCAGATTCAAGGAGGGAGGGTTCAGGGGGTTGGAGGGTGGACACATTTACTGAGACATGGACTTCATATATATAAAGGTTAGGTTTGCTTTTTTTTATTTTTTATTTTTTTATTTTTTAAAAGATTTTATTTATTTATAGAGACACATGGGGGGGGCGCAGAGGCACAGGGAGAAGTAGGCTCCATGCAGGGAGCCTGATGTGGGACTCGATCCAGGGTCCCCAGGATCAAACCCCGGGCTGCAGGCAGCGCCAAACCGCTGCGCCAGCAGGGCTGCCCTAGGTTTGCTTTTTTAATTTTAAGAACCCGAAATGACCAGCTATATTCTTTAATTTTAATTTTTTAAAAAAGATTTTATTTATGAGAGACACACAGAGAGAGAGAGAGAGAGGCAGAGACACAGGCAGAGGGAGAAGCAGGCTCCACGCAGGGAGCCCGACATGGGACTCGATTCCGGGTCTCCAGGATAATGCCCTGGGCCGAAGGCAGGCACTAAACTGCTGAGCCACCCAGGGATCCCCTAATTTTAACTTTTTAAAGACTTATTTGAGAGAGGGGGAGGGGAGGCAAGAGAAGGAGAGAGAGAATCTCAAGCAGATTCCCTGCTGAGCTCTGAGCCTCAGGCAGGGCTCAATCCCATGACCCCAAGATCATGACTTGCGCTGATGTCAGGAGTTGGACACTTGACCAACTGAGCCACCCAGATGCGGCCCGTCTCCTCCCCGCCAACTATATCCTTTTAAACTCTAGTAGTGTTTGCTGGGGAAAGGGCCAGAGGACTTCAACCTGACAGTGATGAAATGAACAACAATGAGGGTAAACAGGGACACATGAGCCAAAAATAGGAAAAGGCCAGCTCCTGTTGAGTACTTCCTTTTGGTCGAGAAAATGTTGCCTATTTCAAGTAAGGCTTGCTGAAGACTGACAGACTGGTTTCCGCAAATAAAAACAACTCGGCATTTTGATGATAAATTCATTTTGAAAAGATGACATTTTAAAGAAAGCATTGCACAGATGCTGCTAGTGATCCTAGGGAACACATTTATTAGAAGCTAACACAGAGGCCGGTCCTTCAGAAGATAGAAACTGAGTGAATGAGGACACAAACGATTTCTGCGGAAGATTTGAAACATGTATTTGGAATCACCACTTTAGAAAGCATGCCATCGTAGGAACTTACCAAGGCCCAACTGCAGCAAACACCCAGATGCTAGATGATTTCCATGCTTGGATTGCAGGCTCAACGTGCATTGCTCGGCTCGCTGGAGAATGAGGGAAATGCACAAGCCACCCGTTGTTTCTGTGTGGAAATTTCAGTATGTGCATCAGGGTGTGGGGCTGTGAAGAGTCAAGAAGTGTGCTGTGTGCCAAATATTAAGCTATTGTTTCTTTTTAAAAAGAATTTATTTATTTAAAGTTTACTTAGCTAATATACAGGGCAATATTGCTTTCTGAAGTAGAATTCACTGATTCATCACTTACATGCAATACCCAGTGCTTATCACGAGTGCCCTCCTTAATGCCTGTCATCCAGCCCAGCCCCTCACTTACCTCCCTCCTTCAACCTTCAGTCTATTCTCTATCATTGAGAGTCTTTTTTATTTTTTTAAGATTTATTTATTTATTTATTTATTTATTTATTTATTTATTTAAGACACACACAGAGAGAGGCAGAGAGACACAGGCAGAGGGAGAAGCAGGCTCCCTACGAGGAGCCTGATATGGGACTCAATCCTGGGACTCTGGGATCATGACCTGAGTCAAAGGCAGATGCTCAACCGCTGAGCCACCCAGGCGCCCCTCTAATCATTGTTAGTCTTATGCTTTGTTTTCCTCTCTCTTTCCCCCTTCCTCATATGTTCATTTGTTTTGTTTCTTAATTCCCATATATGAGTGAGATCACATGATAATTGTCTTTCTCTGATTGACTTCTTTGGCTTAGCACAATACTCTCTAGTTCTATCTATGTCATTGCAAATGAGAAGATTTCTTTCTTTTTGATGGCTGAATAATATTTATAATATTCCACTGTACATACGCACCACATCTTCTTTCTTCATTCATCTGTTGATGGACATGTGGGCTCTCTCCAAATTCCGGCTATTTAAAAACAATTTTTTTTTTATTTATTTGAGAGAGAGAGAGAGAGCGCAATCACAAGAGAATGGCAAAGGGAGAGAGAGAAGCAGAGTCCCTGCAGAGGAGGGGGCCTGACATGGGGCCTGATCCCAGGACCCCAGGGTCATGACCTGTGCTGAAAGCAGATGCTTAACAGACTGAGCCACCCAGGCACCCCTGGCTATTGTTGGTAACGCTTAGGCTGTTACTTCTTAGCTCATGAGCCGTGCCTCTCAAATCTGCTTGATGGTGCTGGGCCCAGCTCTCTGCAGCCCGGGTTTCTCCCTGGCCAGCTGGATCTCCATGGTCTGTCTTTGGAGGCACTAAGAAGAGACTAAGGGTGAAGCTGGGAAGAAGTTTACTGCTTCCTGTTGGCTCACTCTTGTTAGCATCACCCCTGCAACATTTCTTCACCCCAGCGGTGGCAGCTGATTAGTCACAGCTGGCTTTAGCTCCAGTTTTCCCCACTCCCCTGGACCCTGAGTCCTCCTGTCCTGTCTCAGAGAGGCCAGCACCTCCCAGGCAGCACTCCTCTGAGTCCCTGAGCACTGCAGGGCTTCTCCTTGGGTTTCCTGCCAGACTCAACCTTTCCTTTGTATTCCCCAAGCCACGCTGAGGTGATGGTTGCTTTCTGAAGTTACTCTGTATTACATCTGTGTCACCCTTGCGCTTGTTATTCAAAGCTGGTTCCCTATATTGAATTACTCATTACACTAACTGATGTGGTTTCTCGTAGCTGACTGGACCAGGCCTGCAGTGATTTCCTAGAACGTCCTAGGAAGAATATGAATAACGTCGGGCCTTTCATCCAATACTGAGAGATGCCCCGAAAAAGAAAGAAGGTGACCTGGGGATGCCTGGGTGGCTCAGCAGTTGAGCGTCTGCCTTCGGCCCAGGGCATGATCTTGGAGTTCCAGAATCGAGTCCCACATCAGGCTCCCTGCATGGAGCTTGTTTATCCCTTTGACTGTATCTCTGCCTCTCTCTCTGTGTCTCTAATGAATAAATAAATAAAATCTAAAAGAAAGAAAGAAAGAAAGAAAGAAAGAAAGAAAGAAAGAAAGAAAGAAAGAAAGAAAGAAAGAAAGAAAGAAAGAAAGAAAGAAAGAAAGAAAGAAAGAAAGAAAGAAAGAAAGAAAGGAAGGAAGGAAGGAAAGAAGGAAGGAAGGAAGGAAGGAAGGAAGGAAGGAAGAAAGAAAGAAAGAAAGAAAGAAAGAAAGAAAGAAAGAAAGAAAGAAAGAAAGAAAGAAAGAGGGATCCCTGGGTGGCGCAGCGGTTTAGCGCCTGCCTTTGGCCCAGGGCGCGATCCTGGAGACGGGGGATCGAATCCCACGTCGGGCTCCCGGTGCATGGAGCCTGCTTCTCCCTCTGCCTGTGTCTCTGCCTCTCTCTCTCTCTCTGTGTGACTATCATAAATAAAAAAAAAAAAAATTAAAAAAAAAGAAAGAAAGGAAGAAAGAAAGAAAGAAAGAGACCTGGAGCTAGAAATTCTTGTAAGCTTGCTAACGATGGGCCCCCAGGCAAACAAGTGATGGTGTTTGCTAGTGGGAGACTCGATATGGAATATTTGGCAGGACCTACCCAGTCCCTCCAGGATTGCTTATAGCAACAACACAACAAACAAGCAATCCCCACTTGGAATCTATGATTTATGGGCATAGTCCCTGGAAAATGTCACACAGGCTGCGTAACCATCTGAGGAGGGATGTTGCATGACTTGAAGCGCCTTCTTTCTGTGTAAGGAATGGAGATGCAGGTAGTTTTTAGATACTTCATGCGTTCATCTGGGCACATGTGTGTCCTGATAAGAGAGGGCTGAGGAAGTGGGATCTTTCTCAGACCTCTGTGCTTTATTTGTGCCCACAACTACTCATGTCCTTGACATTATAAGTAACACTTGAGGAGCACCTGGAGGGCTCAGTGACTGAGCGTCTCTGCCTTCAGCTCAAGTCATGATCCTGGGGTCCTGAGGTCGAGTCCCACATCGGGCTCCCTGCAGGGAGCCTGCTTCCCCTTCTGCCTCTATCTCTGCCATTCTCTGTGTGTCTCTCATGAATAAATAAATAAAACCTTTTTAGGGCAGCCCAAGTGGCTCAGCGGTTTAGTGCTGCCTTCAGTCCAGGGCCTGATCCTGGAGACCCGGGATCGAGTCCCACATTAGGCTCCCCACACGGAGCCTGCTTCTCCCTCTGCCTGTGTCTCTTCCTTTCTCTCTCTCTCTCTCTCTCTCTCTCTCTCTCTGTCTGTCTCTCATGAATAAATAAATAAAAATCTTTAAAAAAATCTTAAAAAAAAATTAGCAACACTTGATGCTGGGCATGAGCTCCAATTTAGATGAATCTGATTTGACAGGTGGTCCTTCATATTATCACAGAGGCCATTTCTCAGACTGCTACTGCTGCTTCATCAAAATAAGAGTAAACAAGCAGATGAAGGTGTATGATACAAGCCCTAGGGGATCCCAGAAATGAGAGAAGTGAAGGGCATCCCCAGGGCAGTGGTTAGAGGACCCCAGGATGAAGGAGCAGCCAGTCCTCACTGGTGGAGCATGACCCAAGAGATGGTAGGTGGAGAGCTGTCTTCAGCGAGATGCCTTTTGGCTTTGGGCTGGGAGAACTTGGCTAGATGTCTTCGTATACTTGGTTGCCTGGATCTTATGCTAATACAGCCCTTACTTTCCTTGCCATACCCTAAAGGTGAGAAGCAAAACATCAAAACTTGTAGGAGGGTATCTATTTGATTTCAAATCTTAAGACACACACAAGAGCTAAGTACAAAATGAAATTTACATTCAATTACATTAAAATTTAAAACTATCCACCAAAAGTACCACAAAGAAAGTGAAAGGATAAACCACACAATATATGTATGTGTGCATGTGTGTGCATGTGTGGTGTGGTGTGTTCATGTGAGAGGGTGGTTATTTGTGACACATATACACAAAGGTTATTGCCCCAAATACTAGAGCTATATATTTATATCTTTTTTTAAAGATTTTATTTATTTGTTCATGAGAAACACAGAGACACACACACAGAGAGAGAGAGAGAGAGAGAGAGAGAGAGAGAGAGGGAGGCAGAGACACAGGCAGAGGGAGAAGCAGGCTCTATGCAGGGAGCCTGACGTGGGACTCGATCCCGGGTCTCCAGGATCAGGCCCTGGGCTGAAGGTGGTGCTAAACCTCTGAGCTACCGGGATGCCCATATATTTATATCTTTTTAATGAAGATTTTATTTATTTATTCATGAGAATCACAGAGAGAGAGGCAGAGACACAGGTAGAGGGAGAAGCAGACTCCCTGTGGGGAGCCTGATGCAGGACTCAATCCCTGGACCCCGGGATCATGACCTGAGCCCAAGGCAGATGCTCAACTACTGAGCCATCCAGGTGTCCCTATTTATATCTTTTTAATAAGATTCATTTATTTTTATTTGGGAGGCAGAAATGTGGCAGGGGGTGAGAGAAACTGAAGCAGACTCTGCGCTGAGTGAGGAGCCTGATATGGTGCTCGATCTCACAACCCTGAGATTAGACCCCATCAAAACTAAGAGTTGGATGCTTAATGGACTGAACCACTCAGGCACCCCTATATTTATATCTTTATATAGAAATATATAAAGAGCTCACACAAATCAATATGAAAAGCACACACACACACACACAAAAAAAACCAAATGGGAAAATGAACAAAAGTCAGGAATAGGCATTTCACAGAAGAGGAAATACGATGGAAAATACATGAAAAGATGTTCAACCTTCTTGAAACCAGTGCAAATAAAACCCCCAGTGAGATATTTTATATTTACCAAATAGGCAAAAATCGAGAAGGTCTAAACTTACCAAATATCAAGGAAAAGAAGTACCTAGCTGGTAGGGGTCCAAGGTGGTAAAAGCATTTGGGAACCACTTGGACATTACGCTGCAAAGCTGAAAACACGCTTACCCTAGGAATTAGTTGTTGTACCCCTGGAATAGGAAGCTGCATGTGTCTTGGTATAGGAAATGGGGATATATTGATCTTCTAGCCATCCAAGTGGCTGGCTGACCTGGTCCTCTGGTTCACAGGTGATGGTGTCCTCAGGCAGCAAGCAGCCTTGTCTTTCTGCTTATGTCATTTGTGCCTACAAATATAATTTTCTATTATGTACAACAATATTAATAACTTCGGGAAGGTCTGCCCCCAACATATTCATAGAGTACTCATAGCAGCAGCACTGTTAACCTGGGAACAGCACAAAGACCAGCACCAGGCAATTAAATGGTTTTAGTCTATTGAGATACAGGCTTTCAGTGAAAATGGACTGGAGCTACAGACGTTACTATAGATGATTTTCAAAACAGTGTGAAAGAAAAAGTAGGTCTCAAATGATCCTTAAAATATGATTCTATTTATATGGAAAGTGAAAAAACATTCACAACTTAAAAATGCTGTTTAGAGTTGTATATATATGTAGTAAAATGATCAACTTATATTTAGAATGTTGGTAGTATTGAGGGATTTGCTGGAAGCTTCCAAGGGGCTGCTATTATTCTATGTCTCAAGCTGAAGGGTGGTAAATGGGATTTTAAAGAAACTGTTGTTTTTACCATATGTTGTTCATTATATATATATACAGATATTACTTTATATATATAATCTTATGTGCATAAACACATGATATATCCATACAGACATATCATATGTTATATATGATATTCTTATCTACTTGTATATATATCATATGTATGTACACATGTTATATATGTATATGTAATAGCTTTCTTTTTTTAGATTGTTTATTTATTTATTTCAGAATGGGGGGGGGCACAAGCATGAGCAGGGAGAGACAGAGGGTGAAGCAGACTTCCTGCTAAGCAGGGAGCCCAACATGGGGCCTGATCCCTGGACCCTGGGGTCATGACCTGAGCCTAGAAGGCAGACACTTAACGGACTGAGCCACCCAGGTGCCTTATTTTCTATCCTTTTGATTGTAAAAAATATTCAGTACAGTTATATAATATTTTTAAAAGGGCATAGGAAGGTAGATATGTAAAATCTAATTTTTGTAAAAAAAAAATCTATCTACATATTTCATTAATTCAAAGGCACACCTTTTCCTCTCATGTTTTAACACCTCTGAGATTAGAAAGTATCTTAAAATTGCTACTGAACAAGTGGCAGTTAAGCTATGTTGTCATTACATGGGTGTTCTGCTTTCTAACTATTGATATTGCTGTCAATTAATTATGTGGATCATTGATTCTATGTGCTTTGATTTTAACCACTTAAAATGTCTTTTAAAAGATTACATTATGATTTGGCTTCAAAACAGAGGTATTGTGTACTCAGAAAGTTACAGGAACCTGGAAGCAAGAAATACATTTTAGGGGTCCTTGGGTGGCTCAGTTGGCTGGGCATCTGCCATCTGCTCAGGTTGTGATCTCTGGGTTCTGGAATCAATGCCCGCCTGGGATCTTGAGCAGGGAGCCTGCCTCTCCCTCTGCCCCTCTCCCTGCTTGTGCTTCCTCACCCTGTCAAATAAATAAAATCTTAAAAAGAGTACATTTTATATGAGTGAGGCAAATACTCAGTCTTAGAGAAGTATCTGTGATCTCATTTTTCTTGCAGAGTAACAACCAAGTATCTTCTGAGACCTAAGAAAGGAAGATATTCCAGGGTAGGTAAGGCTGTTGCATTTTGTTCCTGAGATACTGCAAAAGATTTTCCAGTGCATTCCCAGTCACACAGCTACCAGCAGGAGGAATCACCAAATAGATGATTGGAATAGAAAAAGACATTTCAAAGCAATAGCCAAGTGAATATGATGGATTCATGCATCTGGTGACAATGTGATTGATTTTTGTGTCATACCTTTAGGTTTTTTTCTTAGGAGTATATAGAGTAATGATGATGCATTTTATAGTCAACAGCATCTCAGATGAAATATGTTAAGTTTTACTCATATGTAAATAGAAAAGTCTGGAGGAATTAGATGTTGAAGAGATAACATGCCTGTCTTGTGGGTTTACAAGTGGTTTTTTTTCATCTTTGCCTACTGCTTTTCTATAATGAAGACATTAATTTTAGAAAATAATATTTAGGATCCCTGGGTGGCTCAGTGGTTTAGCGCCACCTTCAGCCCAGGGCATGATCCTGGGGTTCCAGGATTGAGTCCCACGTCGGGCTCCCTGCATGGAGCCTGCTTCTCCCTCTGCCTGTCTCTGCCTCTCTCTCTCTCTCTGTGTCTCTCATGAATAAATAAATACAATTTATTAAAAAAATATTTAGCAAAAGTCAGATTTTATATTATTTGTTGAAAAAGAAGTCAAGCAAACAACTAAGAGAATGTGACATAACCATATCCTGCATGCACCCACAGGTGACACGGACCTGCCAAAGCAGGCACTGGCAAGGCCACCCTGGGGGAGACTTCCAGCACCTTGGTTCCAGTCCCAGCAACGTGTAACTTGCGTGTTCCTCAAAGTGAGTCCTATCACCTGAGCTTCACCTCTACCAACTACAAAGTAGGGAGTCTGACACTCCTTCACAGGGCTGTTAGTTGAACAACTGAGTGAAGTTTCCCATGGATGTTGAATTAAGTTTGTGTGTGTGTTGGGGGTGAGGAAACAGGGAGTTTTAGGTTTAATAACTATGGAAAAAGTTCACCTGACTTCTTGGAAATTTGTATGTACTACCGATGTGCCCAGTGAACTTCTCAGAAGGGCTGCAATGTGAGGAGGCAGCTCGTGGGACCAGTGTCCTGTGTGATGTAGAGCTATATAAATGGTTACCTGTCTGGATCTTCTCCAGGAAGCTTCTAGAAGGTTGACTTAGTGGTAAAAATGGCACCTGTTCCAGTTCTCCCTGTTACTCAGCTTCCAAACTGCTCTTTTCTGTATGTTCTAACCGTACTTTAAAAAGAAAAAAAAAAAGGGGGGGGGGGGGATCCCTCGGTGGCGCAGCGGTTTGGCGCCTGCCTTTGGCTCAGGGCGCAATCATGGAGACCCGGGATCGAATCCCACGTCGGGCTCACGGTGCATGGAGCTTGCTTCTCCCTCTGCCTATGTCTCTGCCTCTCTCTCTCTCTGACTATAATAAATAAATAAAAATAAAAAAAATAGATTTTATTTTTTATTCATGAGAGACAGAGAGAGGCAGAGACCTAAGTAGAGGGAAAAGCAGGCTCCTCGCAAGGAGCCTGAGGCGGGACTCAATTCCGGGACTCCAAGATCACGCCCTGGGTTGAAGGCAGATGCTCACCCACTGAGCCACCCATCCATCCCTTTTTTTCTAACGGTACTTAAAACTCTATTTTATACTTAAAAAAAAAAATCTAGACACAAGAAAACACCACCAAAACCACTCTTCCTCTTGTCTGTCAGGAGTTAGTTCTTCGTCTGGCTCCCCTCAGGAAGGAAATCTTCTTCCCCCTGCTGTGTCCAGTGACTGGACACCAATCCCAGGGCAGGAGCTCATCAGGTGTGTATCCTCCAGCATGGCAGTTTCAGTGGGAAGATGCTGGCTCTAGAAACATTTCCTCCTGAGAGAGGTGTCTGTCAACGGATAATGAAAAATGCCTTGTTCTTGATTTAATCACACAATAGTAGCTAAGCAGTAATTTTGGGAAATGGAAAGTGCTCTTGCACGTAGGGTAAGACATTAAAGTAAAAAATAAAAAAGCAAACCTTTTCAGCATTTCTGAACTGGAATCAACCCCCAATCTCAAGCTGCTTAGGTTAATCAGTTGCTAGGATGTTTGGGGCAAACCTCCACTAGATCACCATCCTTAGGTCTCTGGGCCTGGTGCTGAGGTCCATCAGTGTCCCACTTCCATGGGGCCCAGCACAAAGAATCCTGCCCACTAGGTGATTAGAGTTAGGACCCAACTTTGCCACCAATCACTAGGAGTGTGAGACCTCGTCAAGAGGAATGCCACGTGATGGCCGATCCTAACTGGGGTGCTCAGGACAAGCCATTATTAGTAGGTTCTAGTCTTTAAAAAGTCTAGCTAGTGGTGGTGGTGGTGGGGGGGGGTCAAAGGTTGTAATGCTGAGGAGGGAGGCCTGAAGTAGGGAAAAAGGACTGTGGTCTTGGGCTCCAGCTCCAGCTGAGGAATTAGCCACATCACTTCCAATCAGGGGTGCTCCTGCCAACTCTTCCCAGCCCTGTCAGGTCTGACATGTGCTGTTTTTCAGGCTGCTCACAGAGAAGCCGTGAGCCCAGACCAGGGAAAGGCAAGTGTGGAGATGGTCCGTGTGTCTCAGGGGTTTGTAGGTGTACGCTGCAGGCATTTGGCAAGGACATTTCTGTAGAGGCGAGGACTGCCTTGTGTGCTGTACAACGTGTAGCGTTCCCAACCTCCTTCCTTCTACTAAATACTAGCAAGTATAATTTGATACTTGATCAAATTACCATGATGATCAAGAATGCCCCCGGCAGTTCCGGTGCCCCTCTGTCCCACCTGGGTTTCAGAACAACTGGAAACCAAGTGGTCTGAGTTCCTGCCAGAAAATTCCATATTCCGGTACCAATCTTTAGTTCCAACTTTATTAAAAGGCAGCAATGCCTCACAACCCAACTACTTAGTCCCTGTGAGGTCATGCCCACAGCGGGCGTTACTAGACTGAATACACTGGTTTCCCACGGAGAACACATTTTCAGGTGTGCATTTTGGTGAACCAATCTACAACTCACAATGCAGACTGTTGTTGGTCAAGGACTTTAGAGCTTTGGAACCTACTCTGGCTTCTTCCCTTGACTAACTTTAGGGAAAATCACTTTAGCTTTCCCAGTTTTGGTTAAATTCATCTTGTTCCTTGTCTCCAAGGTCCTTTCCAGATCCAACATTCAATTCTACTGAGACACCATCACTGACTCATATTTGAAAGTGAAAATGGAACAGCATTTCTAACACCAAGTATTTGGAGAGAGGAAGTAGTTTTCACAGAGAGAAAACTTAAAATACAGAAAAAAAAATTCTTACCACTCAAGTTTTGGAAACATTTTATAATTTATATATAAAATCTTGTAAGAAACCATGTAAAATGACAGAAATATCCACCTTACATTAAGAGTCAAAAAAAAATTCACACACACTGAATGTAAATTTTAATTATAAAACAATATGAACAAAACATTTTAAAATAATCTCAATTATTTGGCAACTCATCACATCATTGCTAGAGACAAATTTGATCTTAAGAAAAATTTAATCTTATGAAAAACTTAAGTTGGACAGTTTGTTCGTATGGGAGTTAAAATATGTTTAAAAAAGAAATCCGGCAATAAAGCCAGTTTCTATCATGAAATAATTGTGTATAAAACAACATAAAATCCTGAAGCTCAGTAGACAGGAGTGACCTAATCTCAATGCATTTCTCTTCACTGAAAAGGACAACATGGAAAGAGAACGAGTAGAGGCCTTGGAACAGCACAGAGGGAGGGATGAACACTGACAGAGGCGTTTTTGCTGCAGGTGACAGGATGTAACTTTACCTGAATCAGAACCTCTCACGCCAGTGGGGCTGGAAGTAAAGTCACAGATGCGAGCATAATCTAAAATCAAGTTACATTCTTAAAAAAGTCACAACTGTGAACAGGGAAGCAATGCAGACCCTTTCTTGAGCTAAACTACTTCACTTGGATACATGCGAGAAGATCCTGTATTTCCTGCCAGACCATAGAGAGTTACAAGGCAGGCAGCATCCTAAAACGTTTCTACTAATGACTGCATAGCATTTTAAAACCCTTTTTTTTATTAAAAAAAAATAATAAAATAAAATAAACAGATATATAGTAAAGTTCACAGATAAGTTTTCTCTGTAAAATAAATAAAGTGTTCATTGATTAGCATCATACATAGAGTAAAATACAACCTATTTTTACATGTTTATATACTGTACACAGATTACCGGTAGGCAGCCTGGTGTCTGATAGGCTGGAAGGGTTTGCATTAGTGATGTGTCACATCGGGAAATCCCAATTTCAGATGTTAAAATATACAACTACTTTGTTTTGAGTTCAGATACAAAGTAAACTTATTTTCCTTTATCTGAAATAAATGTACATAATATCTTCTATGAACAATAGTTTATAAAGCTGTTTAAAACAGAACAAGAAAAAGCTTGCACCTAGGAACTTACAGCACATGCATGTCCTTTCCCTGGTTAAAAAAAAAAAGCTTCTGGCCCCGAGGCTTATTCTCTCCTCTCGCCTGTGTCTCCAACACGCCAGGGGCATGGTGGTGGTGGTGGTGGCCAGGATTACCGCTTGGCCTTCTTCGAAGGGGCTTCTTCCACCCTCTGCTGGCCTCTAGTCCGGGCTCCAGGGGGGGCTGGCTTCCCTCTTGCGCTTGCTGGAAGGGGAGAGCTGGGCCTTCGATCTGCAGTAAACAAAAGTCAAGGCAGTGGTGAGAGCTGACAGGCGTGGCTTCCATAATTTGGGAGTTCTTTAAAAAAGGGAATAATTTTGAACTTGAGAGCTGAGAGAAAACCCAGGTCATGTTTATATAGGAAGAGAAGACTCTAGAAGAGCAGTGCTAACTGGTTATGTGCAACCAGCCCCACATCCACAGGGCACAACAGGAAGAGCTTGGAGACCCACACTCTGGTTCCGGCCCGGTCACACTCCCAGGGCCAGCCTGGCTCAAATCTGCCTTCTTCTCTGGGTCCTAGTTCTTCGAGCTAGAAAACAATTAACCGGGCAGCCCGGATGGCTCAGCGGTTTAGTGCTGCCTTCAGCTCAGGGTGTAATCGTGGAGACCAGGGATCGAGTCCCACGTCGGGCTCCCTGCATGGAGCCTGCTTCTCCCTCTGTGTCTCTGCCTCTCTCTCTCTTTTGTTTGTCTCTCATGAATAAATAAAATCTTTAGCAAAAACAAAACAAAACAAAACAAAACAAAAAACAAAACAATTAACAGCCAGTCCTTCACGCACTGCCCCAAGTTGAGGCTACTGAGCAGGAGCAGAGCAGGATGGGGGACTCCGTCTGGGCGGGTGCCCAATCCCATCTCATGGGCCAATACAACTGAGGAGAGGCAGCAGTGTTAAAAAGGCAGGGGAACTTCAGAGGAGCATTCTGGCCAATCACCCTGCCCCTAGCCCATCCCCGTTCTCCCATCTGCCAGCAGAATTATCTGTCAGAAATCCCAATGAATCATGTCACTGTCCTGTTTATCTGTTACACATATATTCCTCGTAACTATCTGATGCTTTCAGGATAAAGTCATCCCAAGATTTCACAGTCCTTTATAATTTGCCCTGACTTCTGCACCACGCTGGACTATGGTCCTGCCAATCCCGAACACATGACATTCTTTCACATTTTTATGCTTTGACATGGGAGTTTTTGGAGAATCACCCCACACCTCCCACCTAGCAAACGCCTTTTTCTTTAAGCTCCAGTTCAAAAGCAACTCCTCCTTATGGGAAACCTTCCTCATCATGGAGCAAGCCACTCTCTGGAAATCCCATGGCACTTTGTGTCTCCACCACAGCACTTACCACTGTGATTTACCTGTTGATTTTTTCCAACTGTAGGCTACAGTCATTATTTTAAAACAATTCTCAAAGAGACCATAATAGTAAATACCATTGGTATGACTTCTATTAAATTTGGTTTATGAGAATTATGTTGCAGTGACAGCGGCAGCATGTGAGCACTGGTTGTACTCCAAGATATAGTTTTAGCCAGGTGGTGCCAAAAAAGCTTCCAAGTCATGTACACATGTCTCCCCTGCTAGAATGCTTCTCCTCTTCCTCTCCCCAGTACCTAGCACCAAGGCACATGTCGCCAAGCTGCCATGGTTCTATCTATGAAGGAAAAGACCTGGAAAATCGAAATTGCAGGAGATGGTCTGATGGGGCTGCATGGATAAGATGTTTTGCTTGTCTTGCTTATTGTTCCTTTGAGAGCACAAGTAAATAAACCCAAACCAGGTCACACACTCTTGTACAGGACACAGCTCCAGCATATACGCCTGTGCTGAGAATGGCCAAAAAGCAGGGCTTGTTGATCTCCCATTTTAGGCCGAGTCAGGGAAAGCCACTGGCCACTGGGTGAGAACCTACCAACTGAGCAGTTGGCACGCCAGCCCTGTGCTAGATGCCACATAGCAGGGACAGCGGCTTTGAGTCAGAATGCTTCTTCCCGGCCGTGTGAGCCCCCTCCTGCACCCAAGGTGCGGTCTGTGACCACTGGCACCAGCATCACCTGGGAGCTATTAGATATGCAGACTCTCGGGCCCTATCCCAGACCTACAGAATCAGAATCTTCATCTCAGCAAGAGTTTCCCCAACTCGTCTGCAATTCCATTATGAGAAATAGGGATCAGAACTTCTTGAGATTCATTCCCTCACTTATAAAATGAGGACAAATATAACATTTCACATAGTGGGGACGGAATGGGAGAATCCACCTTATTGGATGCGTGGCACCTTAGTGGCTTCCCTCTCTGGGACATGGTGATAGTAACACACACATATATTATCCATACGCTGTGAAGATCGACTGTAAGTTTTGTGCACTGTGAAGAATTTTTTATCTGTTGATGCTCTCATGTACAGAAGGAAGAAGTTTGTAGTTCAGAGAGGGCATACATATACCACCATCCTCTGCACAGAAGGCTAGAGGTGCCGCACGATGGACAGAGAAGGAAGTGAAGCACTGGGGACTCCTGAGGACGGAGGGTGAAGGATAGCAGAGCCTGCCTCGCTGGCGGCTGGTAGAAAGGGCACTCAAGAACCATCACGAGCCAAGGCCACAAAGGAGGCCTGGGCGCAGCCTGTGGGAAGCAGGAGGGTTAAGGAGGCTGTGGAGGGTGGGAGCCCTGCCAGGGGTTGAGCTGGAAGTGGCTGTTTTACTGTGACCCCATCACCTCTCCCAATGCTCTGGCTAAAACAAATGATTCTGGCCTGTGCAGTGCCTGACTATGCTGGGCTGGTTTAGCCAAGTACTCAGACCTGTGACCCCTTGGGAAGAAACACCCCTCGCCTTTGGTCCTGGTGGAGGAGTCAGCATGTAAGGCTCACTTGTCAAGGGCAAGTGTATGTAGGGGGGGCCGTGAAGCAAGGTCTGACAGGCCTTATGCAGCCCCTCCAATTCCTTTTGGAGTAGGTTTCCATTCGGGAAACCAATGATCCCAGAAGATAGTTATCTGACAAGACAAAGATCCTAAAGGAACTTGGGAAGAAAACATTACTGTACCAAAAACAGTCACCAGGGAATAAAAATGACTTGAAGTGTAAGCAGGGACTTACTTTCCTAATGGGGGAGATTTACTAACTTTTTCGCTGGTAGAGAACTTCTCTTTTGCTAATTTTTGGCGATTTCTAGTGGAAATTGTTTCTGGGTTGCCAAGGGTGGATGTTGCATGTGCTGGTGGCTTGCTATGATGCTTTCTGAAACAGATTACAGAAACACCGGGCAGCGGTACACTGAACAGACCAGTCCCGGCGCCTCTTCAGAAAGGATGAGGCTCCTCGTAGGTGAGTCAGTCAGAGAATGGGGGTGAAAAGCAGAAAATGGTTGGTTTTCTGGACTGCTGGTAAAAAGAAGATCTGATGTCATCTACGACTGTGTGTGTGACTGTGTCTTTGCTTTTACTGTGTAAAGTATTTTATCATGATTTAGACAAAGAGGACTCTGTGATAAAAAATACACTGGCTGACAAGATGACAATCCCCAAAGTGCTCACTGCAGCAGAGAAGGGGCCAAGGCAGTACAATTCACAAGGCCAGCTGGTACGGTCCAAGTGGTCGACTGCTCGAGGACCAGGGGACGGAAGAGCAGGCCTGCCAATGCAATGGCCAAGAGAAAAGACTTGCTGAGCTGGCGTGTGGGTCCAGCTAAGACCCTGCAGAATAGGGTGGGGCAATCCTCTTCTGAGTTCATTAGCCCACACACTTTGTGCAGAACATGTGCTGCCTAAGAAAGGGGAGCACGTAAATTCAGGATAACAAACAGGGATGATGATGGGGATTAAAATAAGAGAGGACTTGGAAGCTGCCCTTAAATATTTAGGGAAATGCTGTAGGGAAGCCCCAAGAATAGAAGTGGCAGAGCAGACTCCTCAGGGAGGCCAGCCTCCACTGGACACAAGGAAGAGAAGAGCGAGGGGACTTCCCTGCTACTGAGGAGCCTGCATGTAGAAAGATACTTTCTGAGGAGCTGCTGCTGCAGATGTGAGCAGACAGCGAGGCACTGATGGGCCAGCAGCACTAGCCCGTGAAGACCCCACCACCCTCAAGAATCGAACTAGGATGATGGAAGAGCCCTAGAGTCAACTAACTGATGCCAAGGAATCTACAATAAGAGAAGAATCCAGTTGTAAATTAAAAGTTCTCAAGGTATGTTAAGGAAGGGCACTGACAGTCTAGGTGATGACAGAATCGTAAGTCAAGTAAGATTTGTTTTCAAAGAACAAATTTTAAAAGGCAAACCTGACCACTACTTTTAGACACTCAAAGACAGCAAGAAGGCCTACAGAACTTTGTATGAGGCTGTCCCTACTCTCCTGGGTGATCTTTCTGCAATGTTTAAGGGGGAGGCAGTGGTGCTGGGGTGGATCTGTACCGAATGCAGGGGTGCTGTACTGCAGCGCCCCCACCTTCTCCCATCAGCAGGAAACTTGATTCTTTCTCTTCTATTTATCTGAGGTGCTCCACCTAAAAAAAACAAGTATAAGACTACTATCTTACCTTCAGCTTGTGTGAGCTCCTAAAGTCCTGTGGCCCTAAAACCTGACTCTGAGAAACCAAACCGTGGTATGAATGACTAATAAAATACAATGTGGAGTAAGCAGAAATAGATTGATTTTAAGTCTTTATATAAACACAAGACACTATTACTGTTACAATGTGGTGACAGGTCGATGTCCTTAGATAGATGAATGAATAAGCAGCTGTGGTCTATGTATACAAGGAATATTACTCAGCCATTAGAAAGGATGAATACCCACCATTTGCTTTGACGTGGATGGAACTGGAGGGTATTATGCTGAGTGAAGTAAGCCAATTGGAGGACAATCATCATATGGTTTCCTTTTTTTTTTAAAGATTTATTCATGAGAGAGAGAGAGAGAGAGAGAGAGAGGCAGAGATACAGGCAGTGAGAGAAGCAGGTTCCATGCAGGGAACCTGACATGGGATTATATCCCTGGTCTCCAGGATCACACCCTGGGCCAAAGGCAGACACTAAACCGCTGAACCACCCAGGGATTCCCCATATGGTTTCACTCATACGGGGAATATAAGAAATAGTGAAAGGGATTGTAGGAGAAAGGAGGGAAAATGAGTGGGAAAAATTAGAGGGTGACAAAACATGAGAGACTTCTAACTCGGAAATGAACAAAGGGTACTGGAAGGGGAGGTGGGTGGGGGGATGGGGTAACTGGGTGATGGGCACTGAGGGGGGCACTTGATGGGATGAGCACTGGGTGTTATACTATATACTGGCAAATCAAACTTCAATAAAAAATATTTAAAAATGGGGAAAAAACCCCAATGTGGTGACAGGTGTAATAAGTGATATTCTTGAAATGAACGTCGGTGAAATTTTGATTAATCTTGGGTAATGAAATGACAGAAGATGATACCAAGATTAACAGCTTGTGAATCACTTTGAAAATGGAAAATATTCTTGCTTGAGTAAGTTAATAGACTAAAAGATGCAACATGTCTCAAAATGTGCTGTGGGGAAAATACTGATTGATATTAATGGGAGTGGGTCGGGGTATAATTGGCAAATGTTTGTTCAAAGTTACACAGGTTTGTTTCCTTTAGGACTATACTGAGCCCTTAATATTTTAACATGCACTGTGATTTACGAAGTTCAGGAGAAGGAATTCACTGGCATTCCTAAAACTCATCTGACCATGACACTTTTCCAGGGACTTCTGGCTATACTAAGGTTTGGGAGAATAAATTTTGGGAAACATGAGATTAAGTTCTGTTAGTAAAAAATCGTCACACATGGGCAATTTCACATGGTCACCCTATACCACAGCACTGATTACACGCATCTCACGACAGTGATAGGTACACCTGCCTTGTCCCTCACACTGGAGCTGAGCATGCTGCATGTAGGGACTATATTGTACACATGGTCTGCTTTCACCCATGGGCCCAGCATAGTATCTGAGACTCCTACTGAGGCTCAATAAATATCTGTACAGGAACTAAATGGGTTCTACCAAACAGGTATTTAGAACCTGGCAGACTCTGATATGATCCTCAACAATTGTTTAAGATGGAAGGTGGGTTTCTCCATGAAGAACTAGTCCGAAGGCTAAGAACATGTGCTCTCTGCTGAAGATAAAAACAGAAGGAAATGGCTTACACTGTGGCATGTGTGAGTCAATGAAAAGAGAATACCATGAAATCCAAAGCTGCCTTCTGATGGAGAAGTCGGTGAAGGCCTTTAGAATCTCTCCGTTGCCCCCATTACCTCTGAGCCTCTGATCTGGTGGTGGATCTTGTGGTGGCTCCTGAGGGCTCATCCTCTTCCTCCTCTTCCTCTTCTTCATCAGACTCCTGGTCTTTCTTGTCCTCAGTGGCTTCAGAAACTGATTTCTGGCGTTTTCTTTCTGGTTCTGAAGATTCTGTTCAAATAGAAGGGTAACACCTGGACTGTACAATTCCCCAAGACACTTCCAAAGGAAAGTCATGGAGTGTAGGATGTAGGATATTAGGGACTTGGAGGCAGAAGAAGTGCTTTTCCATTTCCTTTTGTTTCAGCACTTGCAATTCACAACTGTTTAACTTAATCTCAAACACATTTGGGATAGTTTACTTAGGCAGTTCACAGCCAGCATTCATGAAAAATTCACATGTACTCAAAAAAGCATCTGGGATGTACCATTTCTGACATGGGATTAGAGCCATTTCACACATATTTATGTAATATTAATACTAGCTGTGCCCCACTGGATTTTTCTTCGTGTAGAGAAAAACTCTTAAAAAGGTGATTTTGGAATGATAAGACTCCACAATTAAGAATGTGTCAGAAACATACCAGCATCATCTGACAGAGTGAGCGAACGCTTGGGCTTTCTTCCTCTCCGACGCACATTTGCTACTGTTTTTTCTTCGCCATCATCCTAGAAGCAGTAAAATTAAAACCGAAAGGATGGTTAAGTGAACATTTACTAAATTTATTCCTAAAAGACATACTTTGATAAGAAAATTGACACTTACGTTGCTCATACTTCTTTCTTGTGGGGTAGTGGTTTCTTTATTGGACTCATCTTTAAGAAAACGAAAATGTCTGCATTAATACTCTCTTAGTGTAAAATTAACTTTCAACAGCCTGGCTTGTTGTCTTTGAATGTACCAGTGCTGATTAAAGCATTGTTCAGGGGGGATCCCTGGGTGGCGCAGAGGTTTGGCGCCTGCCTTTGGCCCAGGGTGCAATCCTGGAGACCCGGGATCAAATCCCACATCGGGCTCCCGGTGCATGGAGCCTGCTTCTCCCTCTGCCTGTGTCTCCGCCTCTCTCTCTCTCTCTCTCTCTCTCTCTGTGACTATCATAAATAAATAAAAATTAAAAAAAAAAAAGCATTGTTCAACAATATAGCATTATTTTGTATCAGATAAGAATAATACCTAGCAGAAAGTACACTCAATTACAAGTCAGAATCTCCAAATGTGCACACTTCAGACTTGTCACAAATAACCTATGCAATCTGGAAAAATTACTTAAATTCCTCAAACCTCAGTTTTTTATCCATAAGATAAAAACATGGGTTACCTGTATGGTCCCTTTCAGATCAAATACTCTGAACCCAGAAAGGGAGGAGGGGCAACTAGGGAGCCCTCACACCTTACCAGGACTTGCAGGTCAGGATTACAAACCATAATGACATCTTAATGTAGCTCTCTCTCTATTACAACCCTTGTTTTATAATTAGGAAAAACAAGGTTCAAGTAATTTGATTTAAATAATTTCTTCAGGGCAGCCTGGGTGGCTCAGGGGTTCAGCGCCACCTTTAGCCCCAGGGGGGTGATCCTGAAGACCCCGGGTCGAGTCTCACGTCAGGCTCCTTCCATGGAGCCTGCTTCTCGCTCTGCCTGTGTCTCTGCCTCTCTCTCTCTCTGGGTCTCTCATGAATAAATAAAATCCTTAAAAATAATAATAATAATAATTTCTTCAGTCACATAACTAATGAGTAGTGCGGTAGCTGGAATTCTTTTGACCATAAGTTACATCAGAGCTATTAGAAAAGTATATATTATAAGCCTATTGTAGGTTGTGTATGCCTATGCTTTATATATTTGCTTTCTGTGGATGTTACAGTTTTCTGACAATGTATCAGAAAAAAATATTTAGTTTAATGCACTGTTTGAAGTTAAAGTTATGGGGATGCTCACTGGACACCTGACAGATAACCCAAAGGTACTTCTCGTTGGTGGTGAGGTCCACGTTCATCCTTTTTGCAAGTTCAGTACACTGATGCGGATGGAAACATTATACCAAGAAGGCTGACAGTGAAGGAGCCTGTCGTAACTGGTCATCATTACCCAGACTCAGAAAATCACTGCTAAACACCACCAAAACATAACTACACAGCTCAAATTAGAGTCTTTAAAGGACATTCAAATTATAAAGGTTTCTTGTTGTATGGATTCAAAATATTGTAACATTAGGAATAAAAACTGTTTAAAAAACAAACATAAGCAAACTCTCCCCTTGTAGAAAAAAGAATAAATCAACCTTAATTCTCCTAGAGACAAGAAAAACTGAAATACAATCACAAGATCACACATAGTTCAATGTGGAGGTTTCTAAATTACATATTTGCTTTACCTTGATTATGTACTTTTTTTCTTTTTTGTACTTTTCTGATCTAACCAGCTATTTGTTTTACCCAACAGAGTTGTCACATTCATCTTTTTTGCCTATGTCAACCCTGTAAAACCCACCAAAAGGTCTTATTACTTCTTTTTTTTTTAAGGTTCTATTTGAGATAGAGAAAGCACATTCGTGAGAGCACATGGGTGTGGAAAGGTGGGAAAGGGGGAGAGAAAGAATCTCAAGCAGATTCCCTGCTGAGCCCTGGAGCCTGACTTGGGACTCCATCTCACAACCCTGAGATCAGGATCTGGACCAAAATCAAGAGTCGGAAAAAAAAAAAAAAAAAAAAAAGAGTCGGATGCGTAATTGATGAGCCACCCAGGCACCCCAATCTTGTTGTTTTTACATAAAAAATTTTTAACAATGAAATTAATAAATACACACTGTAAAAATTCTGGAGAATTCAAGCAATAGTAACAACACAGAATGTTCCCATTATCCCACTACCCACAGCCAATCATTATCAACATTTTGGGACTATTTTTCTCCTTGGAATGAGGACAAAAATAATTCAAACAGTTTTATCTCTTGCATTCTGGCTCTAGAAGCTACACAGGCTGCTTTCAAAATTCTTCTGAGAACAATAGGCTCTTGAGTAAATTCCTGTCTTCCCAGTAAGATGGTCTAGTCCCTAGGCTGATCTATTTCTCCTTTAAACATATCCAGTAAATTAGGGTTTGGACACCCCAGTGCAGTCCCTACTGTACTTTCTGTTGCCTTCCCCCTCCCCTTTGGAGGCTTCCTGGAGCTGGAGACTTCTAAAACCAAGAAGGGTTCAGATCACAAGAAAAGGCAATGGCTATAGTCTTGTATGTCTACAAGAACAACCGTTTTAACCTACTTCATTGAGAATGAAACTCTAAAACCTTCCCCAACTGCCAGCCGCCCTTGCCCCTTCCTTAGATCACATGCAGAGCAATGCTCTAGGTACACACCTGTCTGTGTTAATTTTGGTTTGCTGCCAAGTGAAGACTGTTCTACCTAAATTTAAACAAACAAAAAACTGAAGTCAGTAGTTAGTCATCATCACAAAGAAGTCATTAATTATGTAAGGGAGGTTTAGGATCATTATTATGCAGGCAGAGTATTCAGAACCTATCTTTTGCCATAAAAAATACCAAGCAAAAATGGATGCCCTGCTTCTGAACACATGGTCTTTCCAAAGGAGAATTAGGGCTGCCACAAGCCTCTTCTCCAGCCACTCTCCTGTGACACTGGGAGATGAGCATGGGAGGTGACATGGCATGACCATCATTAGTATTCCCCAAATCTGGCAAACTGTCTTACATGCTGGTAAATGCATTGACCTATGGCACTTTGATTTTGCTGTTCTGTAATAATTCTATGGAGGTAAGTACTGTAGTACTTACAGATATCAATTACACTACTTTATATTCAAGGAAATAGGAGTTTCAAGGGGGTCACAAGATTAGCCCAGTGTCACAGTTCTGGGAGTAAGTGGCAGAGCTGAGGCTTGGACCTCATTAGCTGTCAGTAGAACACTGTCATATGTTTGACCTTCTAACAATGCTGTCATTGAAACTCATGTAATGAAGTCTTGATAGAATGATTTTGTAGACTATATGCTTTAGGGTCAAAGACAAAGAATGTTTAAAAAGATAAAGTGTCATGGAGGATTTTCCTGAATCAAAATCAAGTGTATATTTTATTATGAAAGAAACTCCAGAGAGAGAGTAGTAACAGGTAAGACACACTTCAGGTTTCCATAAAGAAAGCCATTACCTAAAAATCACATAACACAACTATTTTCTATGTATTAATCAAGAATGACCACAAGAAGGGAAGTCCCTAGATAATTTTTATATAGGCAAACTCACATATGAGGATGGGATCAGATTAAAGAACAGTATATTTATATATAAATATTAGTACTTGAAATATTATTTAGATGGTTATTCAGTGTTTTATTTAAGGTATTCTTTTAATGTTTTTCAAATATTTAAAAAACGAAAGGAATACAAAATAGAAATGCTGCCGTATACACTATCCAGGTCAAGGGCAAACACTTCCAGAGTTCCTATCTGTTGCAATTACTCACAGTGACGGTGCCAGTATCTGTTTTGCAGTCCTCTTCTAAAAAGTAAAAAAATAAAAATCTCACTTAGAAAACCAGTTTGGAAATGTCTTTTTAAATTTTTTTTAAAAGTAGGCTCCACATTAATGTGGTGCTGAACTCATGACTCTCCGATCAAGAGGTGCACGCTCTACCCACCAAGCCAGCTATTCGCGCCTGAAAATGTCTTGCATGTGAACTGAAACATAACAAATACCTACTTGTTTTTAACATGGTTTCTACGGGGTGTTTACGAGGTCTTCCTCTTTTCCTTTTAATAATTACTGGCTGATCTTCCTAAGGGGTAAAGGAAAAAAAACAAAAGAGCAATAAAAGATTTCAAAATGAGATTTAGTGTTTCCTCCTACGAGGGCTCAGATCCTAGCTCTGTCACTTAAACAATACATGACTCCTCGCTTCATTTCTCAGTGTATTCCGTCAGCTGATAAACACTGAGAACCATATCCATGCAGTAGTGAGGAATGAGAAATGAAGTAGAAGTGAGTGCTCCATATCAGCTTTGACTTCTGCAATCGGTATGCATGTACATTTAAATGTGGATTTAGTCTTAGTCACTGGTGACCAAATGTTACCCCTTATGAAAAATAAAAGAGGCCACTGAACTTCTCATACAGAAGTGTGAGAAAACAAAAAAGAACAATTAAAAAAAAGTATATTAAGTGGAATTTAAGAAACAAAACTAATAAACATAGGGAAAGGGAAGGAAAAATGAAGTAAGTACGATAAAAACAGAGATGTTTAACATCTAAAAACAGAGGGATAAAAACCAGAATAGACTTTTAACTCTAGGAAACAAACTGAGGGTTGCTGGAGGGGAGGTGGGTAGGGGGATGGGGTGACTGGGGATGGGCATTAAGGAGGGCATGGGACATGATGAGTGCTGGGTGTTATATGCAACTGATGAATCACTAAATTCTACCTCTGAAACTAATAATATGGTATATGTTAACCTGAATTTAAACAGAATCTGAAAAAAAAAAAAAAAAGACGACTGTGTCAGGCAAACTTTGGTAATGGTTATCTAGATGTGGTTGGGGTACAGGTTGTTTCCCTTAATTTCTGGGCTTGTTTCAGGCCAGTGGATTCCATCCCTCACTGGGCCTGTCTGCACATCCCCTGAGGCAGGGGTGGGGCAGGGCCAGAGACTGGCCTGCTTTTGCAGCCACCCAGGAATCCCCCACTTGGCACTGGGCACCTGCTGCGGACCTTCTGCACACTCTGTTGTGCTGCTTCCGTTTAGTCCTGTCCAGACTCTAGGGCTCAGCAGCTCTGTTCTCTGACCTAAACATGTGCCTGGCTTGGCCATGCCCTGCTGCCAGGACAGGAACGGGACTTCAACACTGAGGTACAGCTCTGGGCTGATCCTATGTGGTCCTTTTTTTTTTTTTTTTTTAAGATTTTATTTATTCATTCATGAGAGACAGAGAGAGAGAGAGAGAGAGAGAGGCAGAGACATAGGCAGAGGGAGAAGCAGGCTCCCTGCAGGGAGCCCAATGTGGCACTCAATCCTGGAACCCTGGATCATGCCCTGAGCCAAAGACAGACGCTCAACTGCTTAGCCACCCAGGTGTCCCTGGTCCTATGTGGTCTTGACAGAAATAGGTCTAATATAAATGTTGGGATGAAATGAAAATGAATAGAACAAAATTAATCAAACTGACACTGATAAAATGCACAGTATGAAATGGCTGTCCCACTGCACTAAAAAAAATGAACTACTTCAAAAGCATTTGACAAAGACTTTGGGTAATAGCATTTAATGCATTTTATTTGTCATTAGTATTCAACGACCTGAACAGGAAGAACGCAAGACATCCCTTACCTCCTGAGACTTCATGTTGTCATCGTCATTCTGCTCCGTCTTTTCACTAGCAGCTTCGCCGCTGCTGTATTCGTCTGCAGAGACAGGAGAGCTCAGCTCAGGGCTGGGGACCACAGTCAGCCGCATTGGCATACCTGCCCAGGTGGTCTGAGCGGTCCTAGTCACACAGGCAGGAGCACACACACACCATCTGCAGGGCCTACACCACGCAAGTTAACAAGCAGAAGTCTGGCTAACTGATAAGCACACTTTGGGTCAACTTAAGATCCCAATTCCAAATGATCTCCAAGCCCTATGGGTATGAAGTATATTCTCCAGGGATGACAAATGAGTCAGCTGTGCTTTAGGCTGCAAAGCCTGATGAAAGGTTAGTCTTGTCTTAACAATTTATCTAAGTCCGTGTATTACTCACCTTTTTCATCCATGGCCCTTGAAGCAGTGCTGTTTGTCTTAGAACTTGTTTTAGAGAATTCTTCCAAATCTCCAGCGTTCTCCTCCTGTGGAGAAGTTGAATAAGACTTCTTAAGTTGAACAAGCTTAGCCCTGTCTCCACTTGTCCTCCCCAAAGTTTTGCTTTCTATTTCAAAAACAATTTTCTAGTGTTTTTTTTTTTTTAACAAGTTTGTTGCAGAATTTTTAAAAAGCAACTATTCTGTGTCTAGTGAGGCATACAAAGAGATACAAATTCTGAAGGTAGGACAGCATGAGATAAAGCTTAACTATAAAGCAACAAAGGCATTATTTTTTTCCCTGCAACATAGAAATCACTCTTTTCCTCCCTCAACCTAAATTTTGTCTTTGAGAGAAACACCAGAAAAGGAACTGATAGGAATTTGCAACAGATTTCTTTTCTTTGTTGGGTGGTGAAGGAGGGGATTGGGGGAAGGGATAAGGAAGAAAGTGACTAAAGGAATTTCTGGGGTATACAGCTGGGCTGATTTAGAGCAATAATCTCTCACCAGTTCAATCATTCACCCTTAGGTGAAAAAATTTTCAGCATGAAATACCAAAATGCACTGTAAAAGTAATATAGTATATTGAACACACACACACACACACACACACACACACACACACACACACACTAAAATATAAAATTCGAATTCTATCTTAACACTGAAAACATTATCTAGAGGTGATTTTTTTAGTGAAAATTGCTGGTATATTTTACTTAAATTTAGCATTAAATAACTTACATGAAATTGAAGGGGAAATAAAAAGAGACCCCCTTCAATCTGCCTCTCTCCAAATTTAGGAGTATTGTCTCAGGATTCTTGTTCTAGATAAGGCAGGGGGAAGGATGGGGTTAAAATCCGGTTTCTTTCCTTCACCACAACCAATTGAAATTCATGACGATACATGACTCCCTCCTTTGTTGTTAAAATTCTTCTACTACTTTTTATTTAGTTCATCAGTCACTGGCAGAAAACAGAGACTTTGAACTGGTTTTACTAAGCTAGAATTCAACTGTATATATTTTTATAAGCTGACTTAATACTTTGGAAACATGGTGGAAAAAAATAAATTAGGGAAAGAGTGAAGAAGGAGATAGAGCTAGTTTGGAATACACAATGAGCAGCACCAAGTCTCAAAAATGGAAGCATGCCCAAGAGGTATCTACCAGGAAATGCAAAAATCTGGGACTGTAGAGTAGGGGCAGAAATAAAAATTTGTGAGCCACCTTCCTTAGTCATTAGATGAAAATAAGATCATATGAAAAAAAGGCAAAGAGGGAGGCCAATCTTTGGACTACTTATATTTTAGGTACAGAAAGTAGAGAGAAGGCAGGTATTAAAATTTTAAAATAATATGTATCACCGTATTTTGATGTTTTGGTGCAAACGCATCTGTGGTAAAGCATACAACACTCGGGAAGGAAATATCTAGAAGCCTTAAGTCAATGACATCACTGAACAGAAACCTGAGCAAGTTTCTGCATAAACTATGATATTAACACTACTCTTATGGTTTAAAATTATAAAGTACAATATTTGTTTCTTTTGCAGGATGCTAAAAAACATACCTTTTATAACAGAGAAATATAAAGTAAAAAGGATACTAGAATGAAAAAGAATAATAATAAGTGTTCAGTGATGCAATTAGGTTACCCCCAAAACTTAAATTAATACGTGGAAAAAAAATACCTTTGTATCTTGTGGTTCAGTTTCAGAACACTGCCTCTGTGCTGTTTCAATTTTGGAATCTAGGACATCTGGATTATCATCTGTAAATCAGTTTGGACAGAATCACAAAGGAATAAAAGCTAAATGAAAAATGAAATGCACAGTTCTATTTTAAGACAGTTTAAGACTTCTTTTTTAGTCTTGTGATACAGTGAAGCCAAAAGTTATTCTAAATGTATTTAGTGTCATGTGATTTGAGCACTGAACACTTGACTGTGGCCTTGGCAAAACCAAAAAAGTAAAAAATAAAATATAAAAAAATAAAATAAAAAGCCACAAATGCTCAGCTGACACCAATTAAACAGCAGATTCTATGGAAAGGGCTTAGGGCCTATAAGAGATGCCAGAGATACTTTTAACTTCCTGCCTGAGTTATCACCTAGGAGGTATGGCTTAGTGACTGAGACCAAGGGGTTATGAATCAGATTTACTTGGTGGGAATAAAGTCACAACCTCGCCAAATCTTAATTTCTTTACTTTTAAAATGGTAATAATGCCTAACTCACAGAGTCATTATGAATGTGGATAAAATAACATGAATAGTACCTAAAATATGAACTCAAGAATTAAGTAATAATTACATGCTTCTAAGCAAAAAAGGAAAGCATTTTTTCCATTCTTTCTCACATATTAATAACTTTTCATTGCAGTTGTACTTTGTGTCAGGTATCAAAATATAAGTCTATACCATCCAATATGGTAGCCATTAGCTACATGTGGCTGTTAAAATTTAAATTAAAATTGAATGCAACTGGGCAGCTTGGTGACTCAGCTGTTTAGTGCCGCCTTCAGCCCAGGGCCTAATCCTGGAGACCCAGGTTCGAGTCCGGCGTAGGGCTCCCTGCATGGAGCCTGTTCCTCCCTCTGCCTGTGTCTCTGCTTCTCTCTCTCTCATGCATAAATAAATAAAATCTTAAAAAAAAAATTGAATGCAATTATAAATCCAGTCTTTCATTCACATTGACATTTAACTGCTCAAGAGTCACATGTGGCTGTTGGCTACTGTACTAGACAAAACAAATATAGAACATTTTCATCATTGTGGCAAGTTATATTGGATGGCACTGTTATCGACCATAGGAAAACCAACAGTACAAAGCACAGAATGGCTACTACATGAACCTTTACGATGTGCTTCACTAGCTCTGTGGGGCATGGGATGATATAAAATGAAGAACTTGGTGGATCTGTCTGGGTCCCAGGCACGGTGTCAGAGGGAGCCTAGGTTTGTGTGAATTCCAGGGGTTGAATCTTCTGTAATAACAATGTAGTTTCTAAATCAAGTTCAGAAAAGACCCTGGAGGTGGCAAGCCAGTTTGGATACAAACTGGACTCAAGAGTTATAAAAGTGAGCAATTACTACTCTCAAAACCTTTCTGTGATATTGGCACAGTATCTTGGATGTAAAAATAATACAATCTTCAAAGATGTCTGAAAAAGGAACATATGTATTCTAAATACCCAGTTCATCTTCTGAGGAGGGATAATGCTTCTTTCTTTTTCTTTTAGGCATCTGCCTTTCTTCCTCTTCAACCTGGAATAAAGAATGAGTATATATATTACAGTCAATAGAATTTGGAACAAAAATCGACTGAAATGACAACACATTAGCTTCCAGTTTTTGAAATAAATTTTTAAAAATCTAGAATAACACTTTAGGCATCCATTTGGATGAGACTTATTTGTAAGCCTGAGTCTTTATTTTTTTGGATTTGAATGTAAATCCACACAAAACATGCAAATCTGTTTCTGGTTAGACATGGTATTCCAACAATTCTACAATGTTTTAAAAAAATATTTCTCCTTTTACCATCTCTGAAGTCAAGCTATGTCTTAGAATCAATGACATGTCCTAAATTAATTGAATTAGTGTTCTTCTCTTTCAGTGGCCCAGCAAAGAGCCAAGAAAGGCAGTTTAAGAATTATCATTTACCATTCCTGACTCTGACTGTACAACATGGACACATCCCAATAATTACCCACACAAGAGTATAAACAGATAAAAGTGATTTGGATATCCATTTAATTTTTAATACATACAAAGATGTAAACCTTTTCTTTGTGTATCACTCAAACCACGATGAACAAAACATGAAATATTTGTGTTTCTTATAAACACACCTCTTTAGGATTTGCTTCAACACTGTAATCTCTTAAGGCTTCTGTGTTGTCTTTTCTGCTGTTGGATATCTCTAATAAATACAAAAAGAAAAAAAAAAGTATTTATTTACTTCAATACTTATTTGAAGGGTCTGCATGGCAGCAGGAAGGACACTTTATAAATCACAGACAGTGTCCTCACAGCAACTATATCAGGTAAACTCCATGATTTCCATTTGCAGAATGTAAGTAAATGGGTCGTGGAAGGATGAGGGCTGCTGGACTCTACACATGGACTTCAGAGCCAGTTTTCCTCCAGCTCATGGGGCAACACAGTGGGAAGATGTGTCCAAGGAAAACAAGTAGGTATTATTTCATACCCATCAGATTAGCAAGCATATACCAGTCTGGTAATATCAAACACACGAGAAGGCATGGAGTTACAATTGGTACACCACATGGGGACAGTTTGGCACATTCGGTAAAGCTGAGGAGTTGCCAGCCAACCCAGCAATTCCATACCTAAGTTTCAGGTATATCACGATGCACTGGGAGACAGGTACAAGATCATGCACCACAGAACTCTTTGGGAAAAGTTGCAAAAACACCAAATGTCCACCAACAAAAGCCAAAAAGAATCATGGTGGTATATTCACACAATTCACACAATACTAAACAGTAACTGAAATAAAGTAACTAGGAACTCTGGGAAACTAATAAAGGGTCGTGGAAGGGGAGGCGGGCAGGAGGATGGAGTAACTGGGTGACGGGCACTGAGGAGGGCACTTGATGGGATGAGCACTGGGAGTTATATGTTGGCAAATCGAACTTCAATAAAAAAAAAAAAAGGAAAGAAAAGAAAGTAACTATGGTTATACACATCAATATGACAAAATTTCAGAGCATAACTCTGAATGAAAAAATAAGGTAGAGATACTTTTGCTAATGTGATACCCTTTCCTTAAACATGCAACATCAGGCTACATATTTTTATAGAAATATATATAGCAATTGCAGAATAGTGGCTCCCTTTGGAGTAGAAGAGAGATTAAGACTGGGGAGGCATATGTGATTTCAACTCTATCTGTAACATTTTTCTTAAAAAGCAAATCTACTAAATTTTTAAAGATATGACAAAAACTAAGTGATGAATACGTGTTTATAATTACTACTGCTTTACTTTGGTTTGAAATATGGGATAATATATTATTATAAAAAGACCTCTTTCCCCACTCTTGGCATAAGGTAACAATGTAGGAATCAACAACATTCTATGTTCTGTTTGAGAGAATTATCCCTCTGGAGATGGTGGCCTCCACAGGTTTCAGGAAATGAAGCCTGACCCCCAGGAGAAGAGCCACACAAACGTGACACCCCTTGATCTACCGAACTAAGACTGCCTGTCAGAAGTAAACACAAGTATTTAGTGGAGAACTTCTAAAGCACAAATCTCAGGCAACTATACATTTTGTATTCAATTGGATTAAGTCTACTGTGAGGTTACTGGCAAAGTTCTAGTAGCTATTTTATGACAAAGCCCCACTTATAAGCTACAGGGCCTGGAACAAGGCACTGGACCTCTCTCCAAGCCTTGGTTTCCCTAGCTAGAGAAGTAATGCTGTTAATACCCACCAAATGATATGAATTAGTAAGAGAAAATCTGTGAAGTAATTAGCACAGGATCTGGCATATAGAAGACACTCAACAAATGGGAGATATAATTAATATCAACATTAATACTATGAAATTCATTAACTTACCTTCTTTTTTTTTTTTATTTTTATTTTTTTTTATTTATGATAGTCACACACAGAGAGAGAGAGAGGCAGAGACACAGGCAGAGGGAGAAGCAGGCTCCATGCACCGGGAGCCCGACGTGGGACTCGATCCTGGGTCTCCAGGATCGCGCCCTGGGCCAAAGGCAGGCGCCAAACCGCTGCGCCACCCAGGGATCCCATTAACTTACCTTCTTTGTTGGCAGATTTGCTATGAATTTCTTCATTTGCTCTTGAGCCTGAATTTTTTACCTAAATATACCAGAGAAAAGGTTATTTATGGATATTCTCACCAAAGACCTAAAGGCAGAAAAAACAAATAAGGAGGAGAACTGATATAACCTGTTTGTTGGAATGTAGAAATGGACTGGAATACATGCTTTTTAAAATTTCACCCAAAGCTCAAGAGCACAGAACATCTTCCTTTTGGAGAAGTTTTGGTTTAACAAATTATCATCCTGTGTTTTATTCTCCTCGTATTTAAAAGGGTTATGGCAAAAGTATAAGAAGTAAAAAAAAATTTTTTTTTCTGAATTCTATGGATTCTCTTCCTACCCAATGATCCCTCATGATTTTTTTTTCTTTACTTAAAAATGCTAAAGGATCCTCTGTCATCATCATCTGTCTTCGGCAAATCTTGTCAATTGTACTTTTATTTTTTTAACTGAGGGAAGCACCTCAGAATACCTACAACATTCTAAATCCTAGCTACAGAATTTCATGCATATTTGGGAAGGCTTAGTGATACTCTCAGAATGGGGAAAGTTAGATGCTGGGGGCCCTCTGGGAAATAAAGTACGGTGGAACACTGCACTGGAATCCTTTTAGAGGGTAAATCTGAATGAAACCAAGTGTGCTTTGCTCTTTCTTCTTACTCAGCTGACTGCGTAGGAGTTTCTAGCTATAAAACAGGATGTTTCAAAGAGGTGAGGATAGCCCTCTGATGTCTGGCAGTGCATAGAGCACCCAGGAGTTCTCTCAGGGCACTGGAAATAATGTCTCTTTGCAGATTGCAAGCATTTTACAAAATGTTCTCTCCTGGTAAGATATCAGGTTCTCTGTGCATTAAGAAAGACATAAAATTTCTTTCAAGCACAAGACATTAGGATAGCCACAGCTGGGAAAGAATATCCCTGGCAATTACAGTTTAGTATCTTCAGAAAAGCTTTCCAGAGACACAAAATGAACTTTAGTTTTCAAAATAAAATGTTTTGTTTATAGTACCAGGATTATTTCAGGAGTTGCAAAACAATTATAAAATTCGTTACAATAATGAAAATTAGAAAGTTCACAATTCATTGAAGGATTTCATTAGTAAATCCCCTAGTCTGAGTTATGTGGGCCTTCTGTTTCCTTCAATGTTTTAAGCCATTGGCCTAAGGAGCCAGTAGAATGCAGTGCTGTTGAATTCAGAGTGACTCTTTTTCTCTGGAGGAAGACCACTAAATTCTATGACATCAGTGGATATAGTGGAAGGTTGGCCTGAACATCTCAGTTGTTATGTTGCACTCCAGGGGAGAGCACACCACAAATAGCCTCCTATCTCCTAAGGATGCACAGACAACCCCTCTGCTAGATGTCCACTTTCCATTCACTCTCAAAATACCAAGGCCCACAATAAATCCCAAAGCATTACAGTGACTTACATTAAGTGATTCATTCCCCAAGAAAGGCTCCCTCTGTTGCTCAGCTGTTCAAAAATAAAAATGAGAAATTAAGGAAACTGAATAGTTTCTGAACCATAGAGAAACAAATTTAGAATTTTTTATGGTAAACCAGGACTATGTCGCTAACTGGTCCACCTGCCTTGTGAACTATAAAATTCTGACCTATTATTTTCTATAATCTGTGCCTGCCATTAGGCCAGAATAACAACAGAAATGAATGTTGCCTGCATTTTTATAATGATGGCAGTGGTCCATTAAATCCCTGCACCTATGATGGTAATGTGAAGCTCAGAAGAAAGGTAGACCTTTGTTGTAACTGTTCAGCTGCAAAGTGACACTAGTTCATCTAAAAATAATGCCATCAAGTGAAAAGTTAGATTCTATCCCTTCAAACAGCAATGGTCTATTTATATTCTCTGGAAACTTGAAGTACAAGGTCTACTGTTTCTACTCAACAGTGACAGAACGCACATTTTTCTTTTAAACAACTTCCTTTTACGTAAGTAGATCTCTTATTGAATCGTACCTAAACACAGTGAAGTCATCTGGAATATACTGCGGGAACAAAGAACTTCAGAATCCAGAAATGTTATCTTCTTGACAATTAACAAAGGGGATGTTAATTATTTGTGCCTTTTTTCTTTGTAGAGATTTTATTTATTTGAGAAAGAGAAAGCATGAGCTGGGGGAGGGGTAGAAGGAGAAGCAGACTCTCCACTGAACGGCAAGCTTGACTTGGGACTCCTGGGATCACGACCTGAGCTGAAGGCAGACACTTAACTGACTGGGCCACCTAGGCGCCCAATTATTTGTACTTTAACACATATAAACAAGTTTTAACTAAACCATCGAAGTTTTGGATAAATTAGTCATCGTTAATGTTTTAATATGTCTGCATGAATGGCTTCTCAGGCCTTGGGGTGGTCCTCCAGGACTGCTTGATACTTCTGTTTATAAGGCTCTTGAGATCACATACTTTGAAGGTCACCTCTTCAGATGGTCCTGCCTTGGAAAAGTGCCTGCCCTGATCACTCCAGATAGTCCTAGGTGAGGGTTTATAGACGCTACTCCTTACACACTGCCCTTCCCTTTGCCTTCTCTACCTAATGCACACTTACTCATCCTTTGATATTTGGCTCCAACTTAGGAGGAGTGATGAGTACTTATGAAAATTCAAAACTTACATATTCTTTGACCCTTCAATTCTCTTTCAAGGAAATACTTGGGGAAACACATAACACATATGAAAGTTCACTGCAGCTTTATTTATAATAGTATATACTATAAAAACTGGAGACCACTAAAGATCGAACAAATGGGAAAACGCATTACAGATTACTTTCAGCTGTTAAATTAAGTCAATCTGTATACATTAACACCGAGTTAAAAAAAAAAAAAAAGAAATTAACAGGGAGAGAGATTGGTTCAGCTTAAACCCAGGCCCTCCTCAAGGCCTTCCCCAGCAAAGCTGACCCCACCAGACATGGATGTATCTCTTTTTTTTTAAGATTGTATTTATTTATTCATGAGAGATATAGATAGATAGATAGATAGATAAAGAGAGAGAGAGAGAGGCAGAGACACAGGCAGAGGGAGAAGCAGGCTCCCTGCAGGGAGCCTGACTTGGGACTCGATCCCAGGTCTCCAGGATCACACTCCTGGCCGAAGGCAGCGCTAAACTGCTAAGCCACCGGGCTACCCTGGAGTATCTTTATTACAGAGAGCAACTCCCTGGCAGGTTACTTCTGCAAACTCCCTGAACGCTGACTGGATATGCATTCTTTACCTCAATTTCCTTAGCACTCACAAGTACCTTGCTTACCAATCTTTATTGGGGGAATAATTTAAAGAACCAAGTCATCACATAGTAAACATATAATTTCTTTCCTAGCACCCTGCCCAAGAGCTTAGAATGTGGCCTGGGGCACAATGTGTTTCCAGGGACATCAACTCTACTCTCACCCCAAGAATAAAGCATTTGATTTACTTTAAATCAATCAGCAAGTTACATTCATCTGATTACAGTAATTAGTTTAGGGTGGACAAAGGTACCTAAGCTGAATCAGAGTAAGTCTCAGGATTTCAGCCAGGAATGACAGGACAAAGGTATTTCCCTAGAGGCTTACAAACGAGAAAGCAATTACCTCTGCTGGGGACTGAGGGAAAGGGGAGAAACCGGGTCTTCGCAAGATGGTTTGTTGGGGATATCATCATGTTCTCGGATGATGCTCTGCCTGAACTTTGCAATTCTGTGAATACTATAGACTGGATGTTTGAGACCCCCCTCAAATCCATATATTGAAACCCAAAAGGGACACCTGGGTGGCTCAGTGGTTGACCACCTGCCTTTTGCTAAAGTCCTGATCCTGGGGTCCAGGATTGAGTCCTATATCAGGCTCCTTGTGGGGAGCCTGCTTCACCCTCTTCCTGTGTCTCTGCTTCTCTCTCTGTCTCTCTCATGAATAAAGAAATAAAATATTAAAAAAAAAAAAAGAAAAAAAAGAAACCCTAAATCCCCAATCTGATAGTATTTAGAGGTGGGGCCCTTAAGAGGTTTAAATGTTATGAGGGTGGAACATTGCGCTGGGATTAGTGTCCTTATGGAAATAAGAAAGAGAGATATCTTTCTCTGCATTCATACATGCAAAAACATAACCAAAAAGATAGTCCTTACCAAGAACCCACCCATGCTGGCACCCTGAACTTGGATCTCCAGCCTCCAGCGGGGTTAATTTGGTGCTTAAGCACTCAGTCTTTGGAATTCTAACAGCCTGAACTGCCTGAAACAGTGAACTAATACATTTTCTATAAACATTTGTAGAGTTTTCTGCAACTTGCAACTAAAATCACCCTGACTGCTCTAGGAGGCTTACATGGACATTTCAGCATGGGGGGAGGTGGGGGGGGGGGACTGGCATAAATTTGGTCACATGCTCTAAAGTTCCTATTGCTCTTTTCCCTAGTTAATGTGCAGACCAGAAGAGACGATACAATAATGACTAGAATACAGACCAGAAATAATTGTCCATTGTCACAATTCTCATTTATATTTCCCTAACCTAGTGGTTCTCAAAGTGTGGTCCAAAGACCCCTGAGACTCCTGAAATCTTCCATCAAGGGAAATTGCAATTTTCCAGAGGCAATGTGATGTTCCTGAATTATCTGAAAAGGCTATTAAAATCCAACCATGTAAGCGTGATGCTGAATTTTCTTCATATACTTCAACCAAGATAACAACATGCTAACTACAGAAACAGCCATGAGTACCAGCTGCTTTCTATTAAACTAGACTTAAAGAGATTTGTAAAAATGCAAAACAATGTCAATTTTCTTACTACATTTTGTCATTGGGGAAAATTTGTTATTTTTCATGAAAAAATTATTTATGTTAACCTACAGTGAACAATGAATTCAGTTATATGGAATGAATACCTTACAACCCTCTCAGTTTCACTTTCTTATTTAGTAAATGTCAACAGGTAAAATCCACATAACAAAAGTTCTCCATAAAGACTCCTAACTCTGGGAAACGAACTAGGGGTGGTGGAAGGGGAGGAGGGCGGGGGGTGGGGGTGAATGGGTGATGGGCACTGAGGGAGGGACTTGAGGGAGCACTGGGTGTTATTCTGTATGTTGGTGATGTGGGACTCGATTCTGGAACTCCAGGATCATGCCCTGAGCTAAAGGCAGATGCTTATCTGCTGAGCCATCCAAGCATCCCTGGGATCCTCAATTTTTAAGAGTGTAAAGTGGTTCTGAGACCAAAGTGTTTGGGAGCTGCTGCCTTAATCCTTCCTGATCCTGAGGCTCTCTCCTACAAAACATGAAGTGGATCCTGAAGATAGTGCACAGAGACTGGCAGCCATGTCAGCGATCACTGGGGCCCAGCCAGAGTGCTAGGGCCAGCAGGCAGAGGTCTGAGTGGGTGCATAGGCTGCAGGCTAGCTTTTGGAAAGGAGATGCGACAGCACCTGAAAGGGCAGGAAGGCACCTGGAGATACATTTTGGGGAAAGAGCAAGAGTTTGCTCCAAAGTAGCTTGCTTTCTTTGTCATACGTATCTGGAGATAAGAGATTGAAACAATTATCTTACATAAAATTGACAACTGATGAGAAAAAGTGTATGCTGAGAATGAAACAGAATTCTCTCCAACCTATTTTAAAAGTGAGAGGCAAATTCATATAGCCTGTCAGTGTTTTGTTATGAATCAGCTATTGATTTTATTTTTTTAAAGATTTACTTTAAAAAAAAATTAAAAAAATAAAGATTTACTTATTTGAGATCGAGCAGAGTGAGCATGGGTGGGGGGCGGGGAGAGAAGCAGACTCCCTACTGAGTAGGGAACCCGATGTGGGGCTCGATCCCAAGATACTGACCTGAGTCGAAAGCAGACATTTAACCAACTGAGCCACCCAGGTGCCCCTCAGCTATTGATTTTAAGCTGTAACCAAAGGTAAAACCACAGGCTGAGAAAACAATGTGAACAACCATTGAAAGGAGCTTACCTACTCCACCTGGCTTTCTCCCACATGGACTTTCTGGTGCTGCTAGAATTTCATGTTTTTTCTCTTCCTCTGATGATACAGATGTCTAAAAAGTCCAAAGCACCATAAAAGATTAAGTTAACTGAGGTTTTTACAACAAGAAGGCAAGACTAACCTCAACTTAATTAAAACATCTAGCATCTTGTAACAACATGAAAGACTACTTTCAAGTCTGTGCAAAATTGAAAATGAGTACCTGCCAACCTTCAAAAACAAACAAAAAAAACCCAAATCAATCTAATCTCATAGTTCACTCATCAATGGTTATCCCATTGCTTTAAAAGTAAATCTCCAACTTAGTATGAGACTCCTGCTGATCACATCCCCTCCCTAGTTAGGTCTGCATTTCTCCACAGCACATCTTGCATCACTGCAGTGCCCATAGCTCACAATGGACCCTCCTGTTTCATGTGCAGAACACATTTTTGCCTGCATGGCTCTTTTGTTTCTTTCTCCTCTGGTAAACCTCTACTTTACATGTAAAACCCCACTCAAATGTCCTTGCAAGCCCTCCCATCTGTGTACCCATTGTTCCTGCTGGTAAGTGAGTCTCCTCTGCACTATACATAGACCTCATGTTTACTGCTACCTTGTCTCTCATATATTTAGAGGGTGGCATGAAATCAGGCTGCAAATGGGATATAGAGATTCAAGTTATATTTTGGAAATGGAACATGTTAAGAACTGGCAATGGATTAAATGTGGGGAGACAGGAAGAGACTGAGGGTGACTTCTGGTGTTTGGTTTGAGTAAATGGAACTATGACAGCACTATTTACTGAAATTATTGAGGTTCTTAGCTTCCCAGCCACAGGATATGATAACAACGATGTATAAGTGTCTTAAGTGCAATGGGAACAGGAGCCGTGCAATGCTTAAGGATATACATGTCTGAGTGCAGTACATGGTACTCACACCATCTATGGCTCAGTGTAACTGAACCATCAGCCATACCTCAGTTTTCAAGGTGCCTTTCAGTGCCTGTCCTCCCAAAACATTCAATGGAGACTCTTCAACACCTAATGAAATTCAGACCATTAAACCAATGTAAGAATTAGCTTACAAAATACATGCTGAATCAAAAGGTAACAGAATATTATTTAGCATGCCCTGACCTCTTCCCCTGTTGTTTTATTTTGCTGTCAGTAGGTAACAATAAAAGGAATACCGATGAAAAATCTTGGATGAAACACAAGGGTCATTTGCTCATTTTGCAGGGTGTGTGTGTGAAATGGTTTCTTACTATTAAGATAGCTGCCCAGAAAGAATAACAAAAGATTATTTCTGGAGACATCATATTTCCAAATATTTTTCTACATGTTCTGCATCAAGTTTGGCCCTAAAAGAAAATATTCTGGGCTGCTGAGATATATTCTCAACAAAGAAAATGTTTATAAACAGACTCACTTTGCTTGCTTCACCCTGACACAGCAAAGTTGATCAAGTTAGGAAGCTATGAGACAGACAAAATAAAATGGCATTTCCCTGGTGGAGACTCAATCTTATCCCTGCTGCAGTCCTCTCTCTCCCTTGTCTGTGACCATGGCTTCCAGTTCTTTCACCCACCCATGCAGAACCCTCCAGAGAAAATCCTTCCTTTCTCTACAGGCTGCAGGCTTTTCCTTGCTAAAATCTCTTGTTTTTGCTCCTTCAGGGAAACAAAGGTGAGGAGGAAGGAGTAACAGGCTGTAGTCAATGGTTAAGTCATAAAAATCTGCAGAGCATTCAATTTGCTCAAGCTAAACTCAATGGAAAATTTTCAAGTTCCTTATTTCAACCCTCGGAACACTTAATACCCCTTTAAAGTCCCTATAACGAACAGGACTCAATCTACTGGCCTCAGCTTCCTGAGGCTGTATTTGATGACATCCAAGGTCTGATGCAGTTTAAAAGTCGAGGACACTCCAATTTGTACAACCAGAGTAGAAGAGTCAACATCCCTGACCTCTCAAATCCAGCCCATGACATCCCCTTGAATTCTCACATCATCTAAGCACTTGCCACCAGAGTCACTGCCTACTTAAAAAACAAGGCTGGATTCACAGCTGCCCCCCATTTTGAAGTTATCTTGCATCCCCAGAACCTAGCACAGAAGTGTCCCAAGTTGGATGGCACGGTGTGCCAGTGACTGAGGCCAAAGTTCACCCCTTTGAAAGTTATCAAGTATTTCTAGCAAGATCGACACTCTCTGGAATGTCAGGAGGGAACATGTTTCCTTTCACTTTCAAATTCCAAACCAGAATTCATTTTACCTGAACTAAACACTCAGGAAATAATGTGCTCCCCTGATCACAAGTAGCCAGCCAGATGGACTGAAATGACACATACTACCAGTTTAGAGGACATTAGATGAGGGCTGGATTGGTGTTTTTTTTTTTTTTTTTTTGGATTGGTGTGTTTTTGCTCTATTATCCCAATTCATACAACAGAAAACTGACGCTCAGAGGTACTTTTTCCTCAAGGGCCTCAAGTACTATGCAAGTTATTTAAACTCTCGGAATCTATTTCCTCATTTGTAAAATGAGGATGATAAAAATACTCATTTCACAGGGCTGCAGGAAGCTAGTATTCATTTTGACAAGAAGCCTGAGGGTCAGTTTTAGTAACTTGCAGTAGTCACGCAGATGGCACATGGCTGGCTGACTTCCTGTCCTCTAGCTTCCTGCCTCTGCTCTCCCGGCACATGGAAAATGGGTCTAAGGTTTTCAGCTTTTAAATCCAAATTTCTAAGCTCAACCTTCCCATTAGAAGTTATTTTGTGACATTCTGGAAGCAAAACCATCTTTCAGAAGACTGTCTTAAATGTACTCTACATGCAATTATCTTTGTAAAATGCTAAAATGTACTATTAAAAGATTCTCACCTAGGTCATGAAAATTTTCTTCAGGTGGAATAGTGACCTTGAGGTCTCCTTCCTGCTGGGATGATTTCCTCATGCCATTACCATCTCCTGCTTTCTCACTGGACCCTTGAACCAGCCGTTTGCCATCATAGGCAGCTGGAAGGACTGGCACCTGGGAAGGGCCAATTTCTGATTCTCGGCCATTAATACATTCAATGGTGGTCTTCACGGGGGCTGAGGGCCAGGACTGCTCAGGGGAGGGCAGCTCCCCTGCGGAGTCTCTGGCAGGTGGCACATCATCAGCTTTCTTAGCACCGAGACTTACTGCTGGCAAACAGGAGGTCCTAAGGGAAGGGTCCTCAGCTCTCGGCCCCGCCATTTGCTCTGGTCCCATTGGATCCTCAGGTGAGTCTGCTCCCCTCTTCAAGCCCCTCCCTGCCCAACAGGTGCTATGCCCTGCAGGAGTTGCTTCCTGGCTGCCTTGCCCTCCCTGAACAGAGCTCAGCCACACACTCCTGTCTGCAGCATTTCCGAGGCACGAACTGTTCTGACTCTGTCCCTTCCCTGCCAGCGGCACCTCATGGGGCCCATCCTTGCTGCACCCCTCTTCCAGTGCTCCCGTAGCACCTGGTTGGCCACCCACAGCAGACTGCACGTTGACAGCCAGCCTGTGGTGCCCCTCCTCGGGACCCATGGCTCTGTTCTCTGCCAGTGACCCAGGGGGCAGATGGCTGTTCTCAGCCATCAGGCTGGGACTTGGGGCTTCGCTCTTGTTCATCCTGGTGGCTGACGTGTCCTCTTTCCCATCCAGGTTGCTTGCGGTCTGCGGGCCCTCCTCATGCCTGTCGAGGCCAGCGGGCGCCAGCATGCACTCGGCTGTGCTGGTGGAGATGATGGCAGCATCACTCAAGTCCTCCATCCTTGCTGCGGTGGGTGGCTCATCATCCTGCGGGGCAGCGCCCATCATGACTGCCTCGCAGCCTTCAGAGGTGCTTGTGGAAATCATGGTGGTGTCACTGATCTCCTCCACTCGTGTGACCGAGGGCTGGACTTCCTCCTGAGGGGCAGCGCTGGACACAGGGCCCTCACAGTCTTCTCCTGAGCTGGTGGAGATGATGGCACTCCCGTCTTTCTCTTCCAGGATGGTAGCAGGTCGCGCCTTTTCACTTTCTGCAAGGACACCAGAAATAGAGGCCTCGCACTCCTCTGCTATGCTGGTGGAAATGAGTGCACACTCATCTTTTTCCTCCTTGCTGGTTGAGGCAAGAGGGCTTTCAACTTCTGCGGGTGCGCTGGGCATGGGCCCCTCAAAGTCATCAGTGCTTGCCAGGCTGGGGCCTGGAGTGCTTTCTTCGGCGGCAGCCACTGGCGGCTGACTCTCCACACATGTGATGGTTGTGGCGCTGGAAATGGGCACTTCGAACTCTTCCCCTATACTCGTGGAAATCATGGCACACTCATCTTTCTCTTCATTTCTCATCGCGGGGAGTTGGCTTCCATCTCCTGACACCGCACTAGGCATGGGGGCCTCAAATTCCTCCATGTTTATTCTGGTGCCTTCCATACTTTCTCCAGTTCGAAGGGCGCTTGAATGACCTTCTTCCATGCCTGTAACTGTGCTTAACTGAGTGGTGTAGTCATTTGTGGTGCTGGTGGAAATCATCAAGCCTTTGCCTGGACTTTTGGCCCCAGCTACACAAGTTTGGTTAGTAACACTATCACTGGCTGTGGTGGCCATAAGGCCATCGCATTCTTCATGGTCCACAGAAGTGATGATACCTTCGTCTTCTTTTCCACTGGGTGATGTGTGACCAGCTTCCCGTTCTGGGACTGCCCCTGATGCAAGTACCTCATAACTGCCTCCCACCAAGCCAGTTGAAATAGTGGTATCCTCAACTTTTTCTTTTCTGTTGAGCAGACTGTCACTCTGACCTGAAGCAGCACTAGTCATGGGACCCTCGCAACCCTCGGGAACCGGTGCCACTTCACCCTTCCCTGAAGCTGCACTGGTCACACTACTTTCTACAATCCCTTTTGCACTGGAGCAGATCTCTACATGTTTCATGCCCTTCTCTGCACCACTCATGCTGTCAACATTGCTCTCATTGGCATTGGTGATGGCAGGTCCGGCATCAGCTCCCATGCACCCGGCTGCAGTACCAATCTGACTATCACCTTCTTCAGCACTTCCACAAATCGATACACCTTCGCTTTCCTCCTCTGTCCCAGTGCAAGTGGATGCATGACCAATTTCATTTCCTCTTCCAGTACTGGTCACCACCCCTTCGCCTTCCTCATCCTCCTCTTTTGCACCTGTGCTAGTTACAATTCCTTCATCATCACATGGCCCAGCAGCAACCGATGGCACATTAGTGGCTTCTTTGGCTACTGTGCTGTCCATTGCACTCTCTCCACTGTCTTCTGATTCAGAACTTAGAGCAAAGCCCTCACTGCCCTCTTCTGAACCTGTGCAGCTCGCTGGCCCCTCTCCATCTTCTTCTGTTATTCCTGTGCTGGTGACGGCACTTTCACCTTCTGCCCCATCATTCACAGAAGCATCTCCTTCCTGGGGGGCACTGGTTCCTGGTGGCGTGTCGTTACTGACCAGGGCCACACGCTCCTCTTGTTGCTCGGCGCCTGTTACGGAGCACATAACAGAGGTAGCACTTCTCCTTTCTGCTCCGGTGCATGTCACAGTCCCCTCAGTCTCTTTTTTGGGGTCCATTCTTTTCAGATTTCTCTGGAATCCATCCACCTCTTCACTGCTTAAGGAGCCCTCCCTTATTTCTGTCCCAGCACTTGTCACTGCGCCATCACTTTCAACCTCACTAATAATAAAGGCAACAGTTCCTTCAGCCATTTCCGAGTCTCTACGTGAAGAACCATCACACTTTTCTTCAGAGCCAGCACTAGTGACAGCATCATCTTTCTCTTCTGTCACACCACTGTTGACATTGTCTTCAACCGTAATTGTGTGAGCAGCCACAGGCTCCACTGCCCTTTCTTCAGATTCAACCATGGCACACTCTCCACTCTCTCCTTCCTTGGTGCTTGTGAGGAAAGTTTCACTTTCAGCAAATCCTTCTGTGACAATACCTCCACCTTCTTCAGCTGCAGCAAAGACAGTGCATTCACTGGCTTCTGCCCCAGCATGGAGAGGATTGTTTCTAGAACATGCACCTGTTATGAAGCCTTCATCTGCCTCAATGCTGGTGCAGGGCACAGCTACCTCACCCTCTCCTGTTTCTGAGGAAGTGGTTGTGGCATCCCCTGCCTTTACTGTGTGTAAGGGAACACCTTCATCCTTTCCTGCAGTACTACTGGCAAGAGAAGTCTTCTCTGCTCTGCCAGACCCAGCTGCCCCATTGGCAGTCTTTTCATTCCTCTGCTGTACCACGGAGAAAGCAGCGTTACTTCCAGCACTGGTGTCAACCTCATTGTTTTCAGTCCTTCTTTCAACTGCAACTGATGTGTCTTCTGTATCACCTGGGCCACTACTACATTTATGTTGTACAGTCTCAGCATCTTGTTCTGTACTCATGCCTACTGCAGGGTCAATAGTGATGCTATGCTTTTTGCCATTTTCTAGTACAGCTCTCACTGTCTGCTTTGAACTGGGCTCTGCATTAAAGTCACTTTCTCTCCTGGTCATGTCCATCAAGCTGCCTGCCTTGTTAGCATTCTCATTTTCCATATTCACATCTGTTAGCTTGCTGTCAATGTTTACTTTTCCTTGTCTAGTGTGCAGCACAGTGGGCTGGTCACCTTCTGGAATGTGTCTTCTGCTATCCATGTTTGCTTTTGTTGGAGTATCTACTGTGGAAACTACCCCACTTTCCTTGCTGTCGTGTGTCCTAGGGACTTCTGGTTCTCTAACAGTCGCACTTTGGTTAGGAATATCAGAGTGCTCCACGAGTGAGGTGCTGGCTGTGCTGCCTTCTAAAACAGTCATTTTTTCAATCAAAGGATTTACATCTGCATCACGAGATTGTTTCTGAGGCATAACAGTTACTGAACTTAAGGATGGTGAAGGATCTAAATTTGGGGAATGTTCATGATCAGCATGTCCTTGTGCAACATGTTCTTCAGTGGGTCCGGTTGTGTTTTTCAGATTCTTTTGTGTCCTATCATTTTCTGATGGGGCTCGACAGAATGATCTATGACTAGTTTCAGAGTCCGTGCTTGTTTCATAAGTTCCCTGTTGAATGGGTTCTTTCTCCCCAGGATTCAGTTTGGACACAGTACTTTGGATATGTACTTTCTTAGTCAGGGTGCCCTTATGGTCAGCGTGTTTTTCTGAATTACTAACAACTCCTGTCCCACGTCCTGATTTACAGGCTACAACTGCTGTTTTTGAATCTACTGTGGAAGTTCTTAATTCATCATTTAGAACCATGATAGTGGTTTTATGTTTCATAGTATTTTCAGAGTCAGTGTCTTGCTGCGAATTATTATTATTGCTGTCTTGGGTTTTAGATACTTCAAATACATTTTCAACAGCTGGCTCAGAATCAATTTCCATTGGCTCTTGTTCAGGCATTAATGTGACATCACTGGTCTTTTTCAGTTTCTGAATGGAGGAAATATGGGGAGCACTCAAAGAGTTTGCTGATTTTTCTTCTCCTTTGGTCATTTCTTGGGACAAGCTTCCTCTTCGGTTTTCACATAACCTTCTACTTAATTTCTTTTCCATAAGTGAACTATTCCCTCTGCCCTTTTCATGGTTACTGTCAACTTCTTTACCATCCTTGTCATCTGATTTTTCTTCCTTCTTTTTCACTTCCTTACTACCATGCTTGAAGCTTCTGCTTTTGTGCCCATCTGATAACTTCCTCTCAGGTCTGGAGGAGCCTGAATCTTTATCAGCCTTATATTTCTCCTTTGCTAACGCTAACTTGGTTCTGTGATTAGAATCCTTCTGTGCACCATGTGAAGTAGAGGCACTATCTGATACGGCTTCAACACCACTTTCCTCAGGTTTGTCTTCAACTTTAGACTTTCGCTGTTTATCTGGGTCATTCTCCTCGGTATTCTTCTCCTTATCTGGTTTTGGAGTGGCTGTCTGTTTTGTGACAGTTTCTTGTGATTCCATTTCAACTACTTTTAACTGTTTACCTTGACTTTTTGGCTTTTGGTTAGACCTTAACATAAGTTTCTCCTCTAGTAAGCTCTTTGTTTTTCGCTTTTCCTTGTGAACAACCTCTTCTGGTTTTGAATTACTATCTAAATTAGTTGAGTCTGTATCACACTTATCCTCTGAGTAACTTTCACTTCTTCTCTGTAATGTGATTCCATGTTGCTTGGAACTCAGAGAATCTTTCTGAATTTTAGAATCACTTGATCTTCTTGATTTGTGCTCTGCCTTAGTTTTTTCGGCTGATATGTGCCGCTCTTTTTTGTTGTTTTCTTACGAACATTCTCATCTGTTTTTATAATATATTCAGAAACCGGCTTTCCATCTTTGCCTAAGACGGATAATTTCCTTTCATTCTTATGTTTACTTTTTCGTTCAGTTTTATCATCTGAATTAAGTTTGGTTTGTTGACTTTGCTTTTGAATATTTTCATCCACTTTTAAACTTTTCTCGGAAGAGTGAAGCTCAGACTCATCACTTGTTTTGTGCAGACAGTCACCTTTATATTTATGTTTTGCAAATAATTTGTCTTCTGACAGAGTCTTCTCTTTTTCAGGCTTCTCCTTAGAGGATTTCGCCTCTTTCTTAGGTAGGCTCTTCATATGTGGGGTTTCAGAATCATCTTTTTTTAGATGCTTTTCATTTTTAAGTGTGCTTTTCTGTTTCTGGGGCTCTTCTGTGCCAATTTCTGACCGTTCCACTTGCCTTTTCCCATCTCTTGTATCAGGCTCTTCTTGGGTCCCTTCCACCACAACAGGGGTAGATGTGCGTCTTTTATGTTCTCTTTCTATTTTGGACTCATTTTTGTTTTCATCAGCTGGATGCAAAGACTCTGAAAGTCTCCGGGCAGGTTTACTTGGTTCACTTTTGGCATGAACATGCTTCAGATCCTTTGAAGAAGATACCTTTTCCTTTTCACAATGCTGTAAAAAAACAAAAGTCAAAATATGAGCAATACTAAAGTCAATTTTTATTTTCAAACTTAATATTTAGAGACAGTGGATATGCTGAATGCTACCATGTGTCACATGTCACTTAATCTTAGACAGCAACCTGTGGTAGGTATTGGTGATCTCATTTTATGCACCAGGAAACTGAAGCTCAGCCTGACTCGATAACCTGATAACCAGACAACAAATTTACAGGATTTCATTCTCAGTTGAAGACTCTTCCCACTACATCATAGATGTTTGTGCAGAGACTAGTTATTTCTCCTTAGACTTATCCATCTCTTGGGAGAACTTTAACTCCAAATTATTAAAGCTCATTAATACCCAGTAAGTACTAATAAATATAAGCTGCATGAATGATAGTTGATGTTCATTTTAGACCTAAAGCATAATACCTGATGATGAAGACAATTTAAAAATTTCACTGAAATAAAGGTTTCCTAAATTTTAATTTAGGAGCGTGAATTATTTATGGAAACCTCATGAATCCAGGCTGCTTGTAGGGCATTCAATACACACAGTAACACAATAACTCACTGTAAGTAATTGTATCACATATAAAGCATGCTATGTTTATGTATCCAAAGGAAGACACTGATGAACTAGTGCATCTGACCCTTCCTTCCTGCCCCGCAGTATGGCACTGAGGAGATTATTAATATTAACAAGTGAATGCTGACTAAATACACTCACTGACTACAACCTGTAATTATGCTTATTCAAATAATGTGCTGAAGGTCTCAGAAAGATCTGTGTCTTTGGGTCAGTTTATCATTGCACCTTCCTTACAAAGATCAACGCAATTCTACTAACTCAGAGTAGGACACAGCAAAATACTAAAAAATACATTAAAATTAAACTCATCAAAGAAAAAAATTAGGATTTTATCAACCTAATTTTATAGTGAGTTCCAACCAATTAATGTGAATAAAATTTTATGAGATAATTTTTCAAAGAAATTTATTACAAAATGAAGTTAAATATTTTAAAATATGCCATTAAAAACACCAGGACATATTTATAAATATGCCTCCAATTTCTGAATAAAGAAATCAAGATTTATTGGCTATGAACAAATAATTACTAAATTATTAGTTTTCCCTTGGAAATGTTAGTTTGGGTATGGGGGTGCCGGGCTGGCTCATTTGGAAGAACATGAAACTCTTGATCTCTCAGGGTCATGAGTTTAAGCCCCAGGTTGGATGTGGAGCCTACTTAAAAAATGTTTGGCTTCAGAATTATAAATATGGCAGAGTAAATAAAGATTTAAACCCAGTGAAAGCAAAAGTTTATCCCAAAAAAATAATCCAAATGAGATAAAGAAATGAACTCACTGAATATATTTTTACTATTTAAATTGATCAGAACTTGGAAGTAATCTAAGTGGTCAACTCTAAGGAAATGCTTAAATGATGGTATGTCTATTCAAAAGAATACTATACAATCATTAAATATAGGATTAGAAGCTTAGTAGGTAACGCTGAGTAAGAGGAAATGTTAAAATCCTTTTGCAAGATTATATCCACTCTAAAAAATTATGTACATTTGTGGAAGATAATGAAATGCAAGAGAATGAAATGGATGGTCTGCTATGGCATAGGGATTTCAGCCTCCCTCTGCTTTCTTTCCCATTATCACTACTAGCAACTTTGTTATTGTCAATATAAGAAATGGGCGGGGGGTTAGGGGGGTAAGGGAAAGCAAAGTAGAAAAAAGTAGGTATTACCTGGATAAAAGAGCACGGGAATCAACTGGCCAAAATGAGGAATTTAGGCCATAACAGGATGGCAATTCAAGAATGATGAGGGTGAGGGATTTTTTAATTTAACTTGGAAAAGACCAAACTTAGCTCTAAGTTTTCCTTCAAAGGATTGAGTGGCCTGTATCTAACAAAAGAACATTTAAAATGGGTTTTATTAAGACACACCTCACTTGTCTTGAGAGTTTCTTTGGAATCTTCTTCAGATTGCAGTTTCTTTTTAGAATTCTCTTCAACATTCCTAAGTGGGAGGAAAAAGTCATATATTTGAATCAAATATAAGAATTTCTTAGGAAGGTTAAAAAAAAAAAGGTTAGCTTTCTTTCCTTTATTATAAACACTTAATCCATAAATGAAGACTCATTACATTTCAATTTAACTCCTATCTTAGTCAACAGAAGCAAACACAATTCTCAAAGTGACACAGACTAACTTACTTTTGGTGCTAAAGCAAAGGATACTTGAAAAAAAATTCCTGATTTGTTGCTTAAAGATGAATATTTTATGGGCTATAGATTTTGAAAGTCTTAGCATGTTTTGAGTAAACAGGAAAGTCATATTTATTCAGATCAAAAGGAATAAGTTACAGTAAGAAAACCGAGAGCAGACTTCTCTGAGCTCTGTCAACTACTGATTCAGCTACCCTGAAGTCTGTGACAAACGTACATAATTGCATCCTGATTATTGCCTATGGCTCCCAGCATGTCAGAGCTATTTTCAGTCTCTTCAGCTTTCTAAGTTTTATGGAATTCACTCTGAGAATGCAATGATAAGTAAGAATTTGGTTCAGCCCTCTGGTTTATGGGGGGAAGCATAAGGTACTGTTGAAGAGAATGCCCAAAAGCCTGGAAGATGGAAGCAGTCATTGTAAATAAGAGGTTATTGAATGTCCACAGTGGGGATATTTCCTGAGTGTTCTAGAGGGTCCAGAAACTCACTGAAATTCTAGAAAAAGTGTGTCTATGGATGTGCGTTTTTCCAGGGAGAATCCAAAGCTGCTGTCAGATTATGAAAAAGCCCTGGGGATCTCCCCCCAAAAAGAGAGTAAGATACACTACTTTGAACTATAGACACTAACACAATGAATTATGATATGAAAAGTGAGACTCCACAGTTTTCATAAACATGCAATGATACACACATTCACAGTATGGCTCTTTATTGTCACTGCCAATGCTCTCTTCTGAAAGCATGCCAGGGAATGTGACAATGGGAATGCTGCCAGATAAAATATGTACCTTGAATCTTTCTTTCTTTTTTTGCTTAAGGCTACCTTTTTCTCTAAAACTTTCCGTTCTTTAAGGACTTCTTTAATTCTGGGGGTTTTAGGCTCCAAACTCTTTGTTGATGATTCTTCTAAGTCCACACTATTTTTGCCTAGGAAAGAAGGAATCAATAAACTGAATTTCAGGACAGAGTTTATAAACAGTGTAATATTTCTTTTTCATTAAGATTTTCTAATCACTGCAAAAATGCTTTATGGCTTTAGTATTCTGAAGTTATGGTGGAATAAAATAGAATTTTAGATGGAGGAGTCTTACCTTTATTTCAAATGCACATGTATGTGTGTATGGTTTTATATACTACAGAGGATCAGTGCCCAGAGGAAGTTCAGTTTTGTTCAATTCTAGACAAATGTCTGTCACTTTAGTTAACATAAAGCATAGATTAATTCTACTAACATCACCAGCAAGGCTTGATTACTCACAGGTTAACAATTCATTTTCCAATGATAATTCAATTCCACAATCATTGGGAAATAAATGAGTTGAATAAGCTGGTACCTGATAGAATGTTTAGACACAGAAATAGAATTTAAAAAGTGATCCAACACATCAGATTAAATAGGAAATCTCCCATACCTAAAGAAAATACACATTTTTTCATACAGCAGCTTTTTTGAGATGGAATTTAGATCATTTAAAATCTCATAAGTAATATGAATATATAGAAAACAATGAAGTATATAAGATATTTTAAAATATTAAAGTTAACATGTCCTATACCTTGACTCTTAGCTTTCGAAAACTTTGTTTTTTCAGCTTTCTGCTTTCGTTTTTCTTCAAGTTTCTCTCTATTAATTTGTCTTCTTAAAAGCCTTTCTTCTTTTTCTTTAGCCTAAAACCACAAAATATTCACAATTACCCTACCAACCATCAGGAAAAAGCAAAAACAACTGAAAAAAAATTTTTGCCCTTCAAATGTTCTTACAAAATAATAAGCTTTGCAAAGGTACATATTCATTACACAATTTGGAAACTACCAGAAGAGTAACAGACAGATATGATACCAAAGGCATTATTTTGGGAAATGGTGGTTTAATAAACCAGTTAGTTTAATTAGAAGGAGAGCTGTGAGGTGCACCTGGGTGGCTCAGTCAGTTAAGCATCTGACTATTGATTTCAGCTCAGGTCATCATCTCAGGTTTGTAAGACTAGGTCCCATGTGGGGCTCTACACTGTGCATGGAGTCTGCTTAAGATTCTGTCTCTCTGCCTCCCTCTGCCCTCTGCCCCACTGCTCTCACTCTCAAAAAACCAAAAAAACCACAATAAACAAAATCCCATTGCATTAAAAAAAAGATAGTTGTGAAAATATATATGAACATCAAGTATACATAGGTGAATCTCTGTTAACCTTTAAATTATTCTTCAAGGAGAAGGTTGAAAAGTTGAAGCAAAGCGCCAGGTAAAGGACTAGTTAGTAGGTACAACAAATACAACTTGCTAGTTATGCTCTCAGGACCCAGGTTTTGAACATGGGATTTTCTGCTTTCCTATTTAAAAAAAAAAAAAAAAAAACAACCAAGAATCCAGTCATTCTCGGTTACTCCCACCATCCTTTCTCTGCTCAGAACTCAAAGTCTCAAAGTGCCAAAAACCCTAAGTACAGGCATTAACTCCTGATGAAGTAAGTTTCTCAAAAGATAAGCCACTGGGCAGCCCAGGTGGCTCAGCGGTTTGGCGCCGCCTTTGGCCCAGGGTGTGATCCTGGAGACCTGGGATCGAGTCCCACGTCGGGCTCCCTGCATGGAGCCTGCTTCTCCCTCCGCCTGTGTCTCTGCCTCTCTCTCTCTCTCTGTGTCTCCCATGAATAAATAAATACATCTTTAAAAAAAAAAGAGATAAGCCACTATCAGCATTTCTACTTCCTTCAAATAATTTTTCTAATATTTTCTTATTCTAAGATGTCCAATTCCTATTTTAATATTTCTAAAACTGTGAATCATCTTAAAACTGATATACACATATGATGAAGCAACAATATAATAATCCAAGGACACATCTTGTAACTAGAAAATATGTAGACTGCACTTCCCATCTGTTGATGGCTGCACATCCTCTGTACGGCTCAATCCACATTGGATTCAAACATGTCCATCCTGTGAAGCATTCATTACTAGTTTTTCACTATTGATCATAATGACACAAACACCTATGTCCCATGTTTATGTCTGTTCTGCCTCATTAAACGCCAGGTTCCGAAGGCAGAACTGATGTGCTACGGTTTGTTGCGCTGCCCAGTGCCCTGTACACAGACTAGTTTTCAAACCTTATTAAATAGGTTAAAATAGCAAGAGATCAAGTCTGACTTACAATTGACTGGCGCCTTTGTTCTACAGTAAGCTCATCGTCAGAATCACTGTAATACTTTGAGTAAAGATATGGTTTGTGAACATAAGCATGCCGTACACTTTTTGCTTTTCCTTCACTGGGATCACTGGTTTGAGTTTTTGTTTTGTTCTGCTTGTTCTTCTCTTCATCTGGAAGAAAGCCAATAGAAAAAGGAGTGCTTCTATGAAATGCCAATAAAATCAATACTATGCTTGATCAACATCAAGCAGCAAAAGCAATACCAATGTAGTTAAAGTGTATTTATAGGTCCAATGGGAAATATCAGTATGCAAAAAATCAGAAATAAACATTTTTGAAGGCTGTAATCCATATCTTACTTTATTTTTTTACAATTAGCTTCTCACACATAAAGAAGCAAAGAAAAAGAAAAATTATATCTCTTGTCATTTATGGTCCCTAAACAAACAGTTAATTCTCATTTGTATGCCAGTGAACTTGGTATGAATATTCTACCATTATAAGACTGAACAGATTTACTCTAAGCCACACTTTATTTTTTTTAATTCAAGATTTTAATGACCACCTAAAAGTCTCTCATTTATGCAAGAGGCAAGAGTTAATAACTGGCCCTCCACCAAGTATATACTAAAATCCTTCTGCTTTGGGGTGCTTGGGTAGGCAGTTGGTTAAGTACCTGACTTCAGCTCAGGTCCTGATTTCAGGGTCCTGGGACTGAGCCCTGTGTTGGGCTCCACACTCAGCAGGAAGCCTACTTCTCTCTCTCCCTCTGCTTATTCTCTCATAGATAAATAAACAAACAAACAAACAAACAAATAAAATCTTAAAAATAAAATGCCTCTACCTTAGGAAGGTACGCTGCCCCATTATATAACAAGTAGAAAATTTGTAAGCAAGGTTTTTATTTCCTACCACTTAGTACTCTTAAAATAATCATCTTACTTTTTTAAAGATTTTACTTATTTAACAGAGACGAGAGAGAGAGAGAGAGAGAGAGAGAGAGAGAGAGAGAGAACAGGTGGAGTAGCAGGCAGGGGGAGAGGGAGAAGCAGGCTTCCTACTGAACAGGGAGCCTGATGTGGGACTCGATCCCAGGACCTTTGGATCATGACCTGAGCCGAAGGCAGACGCTTAACCTACTGAGCCACCCAAGTGCCCCACCTTCTTACTTTTTGGATATCACACATGTAAAACCCTAGTCCTGTCCAGGGAAAAATTTGAGAAGCCCCACAAAAGCACCTAGAATGAGAATTTTAATCAGGCTTCAGAAAGTAGGGTGCTCACAGGATGAATGGTATTCATCCTACATAGGGCCTACAGAACTGACCTCACAAGGAGATATGAAAAACAGTGAATGCTGATGTTGCTTTTTGGGCTGGTCATTTTGTTTTTTGGGGATATGAAGAATGTAAAACAGGAGAGACTGAAAAATATATCCATGGAATTAAAAGCATCCACTTTTTCTCCTCTAGGATTTTCTCTCCAGGTGTTCTCTCCAAAAGCCAATGGCAAATTTACAAGATGCTATTTGTAAGTAATTGAAATATTTGATTTTTAAAAAAGGTCATAAGCAGAACTTAATTATGGGATACAGAGGAGCACAAAGTGTTGGTTAGAAGCCCAGTCTCAGGTTTGAAATTGGCACTGGAGCTCAAAAGCTGTGTGACCCTAGACAGGATCCCTTCTCTTGATGACTATTTCCTCACCTGGACCTACTTCTCAGGGCTACTGTGAGGATTACAGAAGCTAGTACACTCTAATATTAGATAACTTAATACAATGCCTGGATCACAGTGCGCTTAATATGGGTTAGCTGAAAAACAAACCATGAAGTATGGTTTTGCCCTGGGACAAGACAAAACTATGTTCTAGCTTCTTGGGTGGAATCAATTTCAAAGTCTCTGGAATGTCATGTTGACAGGAGAATCTGTTTGCCTGGGGGTCTACAGTCAAGTTAACTCATCTAACAGAATGATCTGGGTTGGGAGATTTGGGACAGGGGGTGTCAGCTTGATCTATGGAGGCGTTGGGGACTGAGATCAGACACTGTGTCTATGTGATAGAGCCCCAGCAAAAACTTTGGACACTGGGGCTTATGCGAGCTTCCCTGGTTGGCAATTAGTCATATATATTGTCTGATATCAATGCCAGGAAAAGTAATGCTCTCCATGACTCCACTGGAAAAGGACAACTGGAAGCTCCTCATCTGGAACTTTCTTGGACTCCAGCCTATGTGCCTGTTACCTTGGCTAATTTTAATGTGTGTACCTCAGCTGTAATAAACCATAATCATAAATTTTAAAGCCGATTTCAGGGAGTTCTGTGAGTCCTTCTAGGAAATTATCAAACCTAAGTGTAGGCTTGAAGACCCTACATTTGCAACTGGTATCAGAAGTAAGAACAATCTTGTGGACTATGCTCCTTCAACATCACCCATACGAACCCAGATACATACACTCACACATACAGCATCTTAATATACACTGTCTCATCTACATTTTCTAATAAACCTGGGGAATGGAGTTAAAAGATGGAGAACCAAGGCTTATTGAGTAACTTACCAAGCTTGCTCAGACAGACAACCTCGGAGCTGGGACTCAGAAACAAATCTTCCAACTACAAAGTCCCATGCTCTTGCCACTATACCACACTGTCTTTCACGATATAGCCATCTGAATATACAAATAATGCTCGACGGGAAGCTTCACAGAGGCATTATTAAGTAAAATGCTTTACCATCTGATGTAATCTCTCCTTCTTCCATGCTATCAGACATTACAACTTCCTCCTCAGTGTCTTCTTCAAAAGATGAAAGGTCACTGGTATGGACAGAGCTAACTGTGATGTCTGTAAGTCCATCCACATCAGAATCTATCAAAGAGCAATCTTCAAGAAGGAAATAAAACATGAAGATAAATCATGTTGTTACAAGAAGAACATATTCAGCACCCAGTTCCTAAATTACATTTATAATTTTCTGCATTAAGTACATGTCAAATACCTTCAACTTTAAAAATAAAAATTGCTCAAAAAATGGAAAGAAATAGAAGCCTCTCATCATTTATAACGAGTATCAAGGTAGAGCTGTTTTGGGGAGAAAAAAAAGGCAAACTAGTATTCTATAAAAATAACTAATTTATGATGTAAATGACATACACAACAGCAAATGTTAAGAAAGTGAAATATTTACTAATTATTATAAAGATTAGGATGTACAACTAATGAATTAAATTGACTGAAATAATGTGTGCATAAGTTACAGGTTAAATGATAAGGTTTAGAGCTTTTCTATTGATTTACTTTGTGAGTTGGTACACTGACATAGAATATACAAATGTTTGTTTTTTATTCTTTAGCAAAGGGGATAGGAGTTTTTAGGCTTTTGAAACACAAGTATCAGATAAATTTATTAAAATTTGAAAGATAATTTGACACCCCCACCCGGATAATTTTTGATCTGTAAACAGTTGTAGATTTTTGCAAGTTTTTATATACCTTCTTTTGTCCCTTCAATGGTTTTAGCTTTATTACTGTTCTTTTCTGAAGGGAGTTTTGAACACTCTACTTCTTTTTCCTTTACTTGCTTTTCCTCTTTCACTTTTTGTAATTCTTCACTCCTTTTTGAGTGATCGAATTTCTTTTCAGTCTTTTCCTTCTTTTCTTTCTTTCTTTCTCCTTTGTCATTGCTCTCTGGCTTCTTTTCACCTTTGTCTGTTGATTTGTTTTTTTGGTCACTGCTTTCCTGTTGAACCTCCTTAATTAACTGAATTGAACTATTGCTCTCTTTTGTATGATTTTTAATTTCTTCAACTGGACAAGGGAGATCAGTAAATTCTTCAGACTTAGGGGCTGTTTCCTGTCCTTCCCCTGCAGAGTCGGATGCAGATTTTTCTTTTTCGGCCATGTCCTCTGAAGTTCTCTCTTTTTCAGTACTAGTGTCCATGCTTGGCTGAGAAGGGAGTTTTTTGGATACTCTCTCGCTGGTCTTGGCATTTGACGTTTCTGTCGAAGCCCTGGCTGCACTAGCTTCTTGGTTAAGAGAAGTTATGGTTTCCAAGATTGACATGGCATCATTGGCTACATTAGCACTGGGTCCAGGAGTTGGGATACCTTTGAGGAAAAGACAAATATTAGAAAAAAATTATGCAAGGGCACCTTGATAGCTGTTGATTGAATGGCCGACTCTTGATTCTGGCTCAGGTCATGATCTCAGGGTCCTGGGATAGAGCCCCACATTGGGCTCCATACTTGGTGGGGAGTCTGCTTGAGGATTCTCTCCCTCTCCCTCTTCCCCTCCCTGTGATCGTGCGTGCGTTCTCTAAAATAAATAAATAAATATTTAAAGTAAAAAAAGAAAAAATATATGCAGAAGGTAAGCCCCTCTGAATTAATGCTACAAGCCACTATCATCTTTATAAGACACATATGCTATAAAGGCCATTCATATACCTTTAGACTTTCAGATACCAGTGCTAATACCTAGCATATTATAAATTCTCTACTGTTCTAATACTAAATCATAGGAAAGCTACCATGCAAATCTGGTAATTCTCTTTAGTTTAAATTTTAATTATTCCTTCTATTGAAACACACACACACACATTCAGTATATTAGTAAAATGTCTATTATTTTGCATTAATGTAAAAAAGAAATGTTCTGTCAGTTGAGGAATATAGGGGATATTTAAAACAAATATAATTTCACTAGAGCAGCCAAGGAGAGATGTTTTAAGGAACTAAATATCTCTAACTTGATACTCAGTTCAAGAAGCAAAGCAATGGAACTGACCAAGAGTAAAAGCAAGGCACCTTGTGTAATGATGGAAGAGTCTGGTTTCTCATCATCAGGGACTGTACTGCCACTTGCTTCCTCTTTGTGATTTAGTGTAGCCAAAAACTCATGCACAGCTTTCTCCACTTGAGGTCTAAATGTGTGGTTGATCTTTGGATCCACAACCTGAGAAATAATTCGGTCTATACCAGACTCCAACATTCCTGATCTGAAACACAAGATAATTTTTACAGAGAGGTAAAAAAATTTTTTTTTTTACTTTATCTGCATTAATTACTTTTAAATAAAATTGTTACCTATTACATATATGTTCAACCTTAAATTGCCCCAAACCACTCAACTCCATATATGGAGAACAGGCAGTGGGAAATATACCACACTACAAGAAAGTCTGTATACCTTTTACCACCAGTGTCACAAGTGGAAATACTGAAGTAGACAAAATAAAAAACAAAACACCCTTAAAACTAGATACAATACACTATATCTAGAGCCCACACTTACAAGTGATGCGTACCTTACCCTAACCCTGGCAGGGCATATGGGAGTAGATGAACATAAAAGCTGAGTTCTGGGTATAAAATAAACCTACGGACTCTACAACTTTTTTTTTTTTTTTAAGCAGAAATATGTAAGCCTTTTTTAAGTATTAGGATCTCTAGGAAAACTGAAGAACACATACAGAGTATAATTTCATCAAACTTACCAAAAATAAAAGCAAGCAAGCAAGCTTTAGAAAAACAAAAATAAAACTTAAGACTTCTGGCTTTCTTTGAATATCTTCCTGCTATAAAAACTTATGATTTATTCATTCAACAATTATGAGTGTCTTAACAGGCACCATGCTAGTCACTGGTTCACTACAAATCAGACCTGATCCTTGGTCTGGCAGGAGAGATAGACACAAACAATTAAAATACCAGATAACAGGCATTACAATACACCATATACTGTAGGGAAAGAGTAGAATAAAGAATCACTAGATATGTTTAAGGTAATCTGTGAATGCTTCACAAAGGGGAGACATTTGTACTGAGCCTTGATTTGCACACAAAGAAGAATGGGTTTAGAGAGATAAACACAAGAAACAGAGAAGCAAAGGAGACAACAAAGTCTGAAAAGTGCAGAAAATCACAAAAGTGTGAGTAAAATAAGAGGACACAGATTTAAGTAATGTACCTAAAACTTAATTCTAAAACAAAACACAGCAAAGTAGACCGAACCACCTGAGGAGCTAATGTTCCTTGGATAGTGCTGGAAGAGCCAGGGGCTGTCCCTTCCAGCTTCTAGGCTTCAGGCTCCCTCTGCAGAATGGGGCGGGGGGGGGGGGGGTGTTCTTATATTTTTACAATGCTATTTTTGAGTGCAGCTCTGTCTGGAGTAGAGGATGAATTTGATTTCCATTTCCTGAGGCACTTTGCTGCCTTGTGGTACTATGATTTTACTTATGTGGGCCATAGAGAAAAATGAGTCAACACTGCACAAAGTAGGTAACCTGCTTTTTAAAGTTCTAAGATTAAAAAAAAAAAAAAAAGCGCAAATCCTACAAACATTGTTATATCTTAGAGGTGCCTTCAAAATGTAGCAGGTGGAAAAGAAAACAAGGACAAGCAACCTTAAAAATGTTTTAAGGCACAATACAAAGGTATCACATAAAAAATAAAACCCACTGACCCTAAAATTATTGCTGTGGCCTCTCTCTGCTTATATTCCAGGTCTTTGTCTACTTCAGTCTAGTCTCCCACTGAGGTCAGCTCTGATCTTAAAGTGGAGGCGAGTCCTAGTCTCCCACCGAGGTCAGCTCTTAGTGGGCTTACTCGAGTGCGGTGTGGTCACAGGTGCCTCACCAGAGGGGAGAAGGCGAAGCCCTGTATCCATCTAAGGACAAAGGCAAAAGCGCCAGTAGGTGGTATTTTCCTGATTAGAGCTCCTTCCTTGTTTTCCTTTTAAATTGTTCAGTTAAGATCACTATTTAGAACTATCTAGCTAGCATTTTAGGTTCTGCTGTTCAAATGAATGCATAAAAAGACTACTAGATGTTCTGGTAGCTGAAGAACACCTGACAGTGGATGCCTGGGTCTACTCGTATGCTCTGGCACTGAAACATGCAAAACACAAAGCTGTTTGAAGTTCCTTTCCTGAAGTTTTAAGGCCAAAGGACAGTAGCCCATTTTTATAAACAAGACCACCAGGCCTCCTTCACTAAGTCTTTGTATTCAGCTTAATGTAGATTTGAAATTAGCTTTTTAATTAAATAAAAGCCAATGCAGAATACATGTGGTGATATGGAATTGTGATTACAGGTAGGCTGTAGTCTTCATTTAAATACTAAACTCTGGCAAATATTGAGAAAGAACATAAATGCAGATACCCAGTTTTTTTTTTTAAAGTGTCAGAATATCAATGATTAAATCGAACCATTCAAAAGTGCTGATATTAGCCAGGTTTTGTTCCACAAAAATGGCAATTGTAGATGGTTCAAGCTAATGGTCAAATGAATATTTCTCAAAGTCTCTGTGTGAAAAATTGTTTTGAAATTGTGTTTATAGGGGTTAGTCCCTCCCTATACCAGTAGTTGGACACGACTAAATACGGTAGCGTCTTTCTTTAAGGAAGCCTGAAAATGTTATAAACAGTAACATAAAACTTTACTAATGGAATTTAAGTGAGAGAATATTTTATTTAAAAATAAATAACATAGCTAGAAAAAAATTGACAGACGTCCCAAGTAGAGCAATGACTAAATTCTCCAAGAGAACACCCTTTCCTTCCAAAACATCTCTAGAAGCCAGTTCCGCATCCGCCACATAGTAACTGCTGGTAGTCACAAGAACCCATTAATGATGGGGTACAGCAACCCCTCACCAAACAAGATTCTGTGAAAATAACTTTTATTGGTGCTCTAAGAATTGTTAAGTGCTTGATTTTACAAGGACAAGAAACTAATAAATGACTGCTTCTCTCCTCTATAGATTTTGTATGCTAAGCAGTAAATCAGCCTTCCAGTTTAGTATCTTAACATATGAAAAAAAAGAATGCACCCCCCCCCAACCCCTGAAAAAACTTTATAAAGCAATATAATCATTTGTGACAAGGGTGAAAGCACTCAGTAATTAGGAGTACTCTGTAGAAGTAGGGGGTGTGCATGGCATTGTTGGTAGGCTTCCAGACCCAGTGCCCCCCACCCTCCTACCCTCTCTCCCTCCCCCCTTGCTATTATGGCTACTGTTCTCCTGAAAACCCAGAGAGTAGTTACCCCTAGGTTTGTTTCCCCACACCCAACAGACCTCTACGGCCTCAGGTTTTCAGGAAAGGCTTTGGTTTTTCTCAGTCTTACAATGCAATCCTCCCTGGCAACTGTTCATCTCTCCTGGGCTTTTTAAGAGGTTCCTCAAACATCCTTTAAAATGTAGACTTTAAACCTATTGTTAAATTTCCCCCTTCTCAGGTGGTAGGAGACAGTCTGAGCCCCCAGGCTCCCAGTTTCTAGGATTACCTGGGGCTAAATGGCTCTTTGAACCAGAGTATGCAGTTCTGTTTGTGGAGTTTCCTGCAGGTACAACTATCAGTGAAGTATGCACACTATAGGCTGGCAAGGTTCCTACGGGAGAAGAGGGTATGAAGAGGTGGCAGGCAGAAAATGGATTTGCTTAACAGTTTAAAAGTCACATTTCATTCTAAAAGATGGGCTTGAGTGAAAATATTTGTCAAGAGAGGAAGACTAGGCACTCTTTAAATAACAGGCACCCCTTCAGCTGGGAGGGTGAAGCAGAGATCCAGTGTCAAGGTCTTCTTGTCTTGGCAAATATTTATATTCAAGAACAAGATAGTATTGTAAATCTGCTTTTTTGGGAACAAATATGGTGGGTTTTTTTTTTTAGGTCCCTCTAAACATTTCAGCTCTTTTCATTCTCTTTATCTTATGTTTACTCAAAAGAGGCTCTGACAGATCCCAACACACTTTCCTTTTTTTTTTTTTTTCCCATAGCATCACTAAAAAGCAGAGTTAAAAGTCATAGTTAAGTGCCAAAAAAGGTGGTGGTGGTGGGTGTATTAGAAGATTGAAGACACAGCCTCAAATCAGACCAAATTATTTTAGTTGCAATAATCTAGAATATCTTTTTTATTTGTCAAAGAGCAAGAAAAAAGCCTGATTTTTTAGGGTTAAGAAAATGGTTGTGAATGAACTGTAGAAGATATTCTGGCACTTATCATCTATTAATATTCTACCCTATGTTTTTTTGTTTTGTTTTAAGTCACATTGTCATCCTTTCCTTCAGGTATTTCCACAGGTCTACAGGAGAAAATCAGACTAAAATTTATGGAGGAATGTGAAGTGAATTTTAGAATTCATTTTAGAATTCTAAAATTTAGAATTTCAGAGCTCACTCTAAAATTATACTGTAACATATATAAAGCGGCCAACCAAACTTGACAAAACATCATCAGACTTCCATGTAATATGTCTGCCTTCCAGGGTAGGTAGACATTGTCAAGCTAGCCTCCAGGCTGAGACTTACTTGAGCACTTGCTGTCTAATGTTGTTTCGTAGCTGGTTCTTATTGAGGTGGGGACTCCAAGTATGAGTTGCCAAGTGGTTCGCAACAAAGTTGTCAACACGTTGCCTCAGGTTCTGGTAGGCAGGCTGGAGAGGAAAAAAAAACAAACAAACAAATGTTAAAAATCTCCAATGTTATACAATATCAATATTTACAGCCTCAGGAATTTGAGAATCTTTAACAGTGTTAAATTTTTTTAGATTACAGTATCAATGTGGCAACGAAGTTTCCACAGTTTAGGACCATGCCACTTCAGGACAACTGAAGACATTCAACTGCTACTTATTTTGTCTAAGACACAATGTTTGGAGATGTAAAGAACACAAAGAAGTAAGACATCCCTCTCATTTATATACAAGGGACTAGAAAATAAGACACAGATATTAGTGTTAGCTGATTTGGAGCAAGGAAAAGGAGAGGGAGGAGTAGAGGAATTAAGTCTTCATTGAGAATAAGGCATTTGAGTTGGACCTTCAAGGTTTCCCCAACACAGAGCTGGTAATTGGAAAGGTGGGCCTTGCACATACAGCCAACAATAGAAGCAAAGACCAACTGGACGAGAAAACGTGGAGGTCAGGTGGGTTTGGAGGCATTCAATTTGTTTGGAAAAGAGAATATAAAAAAGGAGTGACACGAGGTTGGAGACAGCTTGGGGGTGGGGTTTGAAGGGCTTCGGGTACCTATATAACAAGACTGGGATTAGGGGGTTTAGAAGTGGAACCCACTGCACACAAGCAGAGTGAAATGTGATAGCTGAATTTTCTGATAATTAATCTTCTGATAGAGGGTAAAGAGACACAAAATATACTTCGGAAAGGATGCAAAAACTCCAGTGATGAAGGTCTATATTAGGGTGGTATAAATGGGCCGAAAGGCATGGAACCAAGAGAAGTTATAGAGGGCCAACACTAGAACTAGGCACTAAATTTGATGTAAGGTAGTTGGGAATGATTTTGTCCCCTCCACCCCAGGGGACATTAGATGATGTCTGGAGACGTTTTTGGTTGTCAAACTCAGGGAGCTGTTACTGGTATCTTGTCGGTAGAGGGTAGAGATGCTGCTGAATAGCCTAGAGTGCAGAGGGTAACCCAGAACAACAAAGAACCATCCAGCCAAAAACGTCATCAGTGCTGAAGGTGAGGACCCCTAAGGTAAGGGGAGCAGGAGAGAAGACACAGATTGTGTCACTTCTTAAAAGGAAGGAGTATTTGACCACTCCAGCAGGACTGCATACTCAATTCATAGAGGCTCCTCTCACCGCCCCTCCCCGCCCCCCCCACCCTCCAACTCATGTTCTTTCAATCTACCAGGTCTGCAAAGAGGGTGGAGGGCAGGGGGGCTACTCCTATCTTACCTTCTATCACTTTCTCCTTCACCAGATTCTGCCTCAGTCCTTCCACACTGACTGGTCTCTACTTCGAATGCTCAGCTCCATATAGCTAGATGGCTCCTTCAGGTCCTTCAGTGATGGCTCAAGTATCACCTTACTGAAATCTTCCCCGGAAAACTTACTGAACACAAATCAGCAACCCTTTCTACCCTCACCCTGCATTACTTATTCCATAGAACCTATGACACATTACTTCCTGCCTGTTTTTCTCTGCTGGGATGCAAGCTCCATAACAGCAGGGAGGTTTTGCTCACTGCAATACCCTGGCATCTAACAGAGTGCCTGGTACATATTTGTTGGGTGAATAAATATATATGCTCTTTGATATTCCTTTCAAATCTAAAAAGAAAAAGGCAATAATCACAGTGACTAGAAGCCATTTGTAATTGAGAAAGTATCCAAAAATCGGCCTCTGTTACCTGGGGAGAAAGGCTGGTGAGCTCCCTGCCTGGGACAGAATGACGGGCCTCTCTTGATCTTCCCTCTCCACTCTCCAGTGTGACCTCAGAACAAAAGGGTCAGAATAGCCTTGTAATCTCCGCTTGCTCCAGGAATCTGGGAACTAGTAATCTATATAGCAGAGGAGCCTCAGCAGTAGTTAGATATTGATGTCCAAGGCTCCAATTCTTTGGGTAGAAGGCTGATTTGGTCTGCTATGGTCAGTCCTCTCTTGGTTGGTTAAGGACCATCAATGGCCCAGGATAGTTTGGAGGGTTTTACAGTCTTGTGGAGCGGCAGCAGACTTTGGTATTTCTCATCTTGCTTTAAACACACAGGACTGGATGACAGTTTTGCTCTTGGAAAGCGCCTGATAGGTATTAAATGTCTTGATTTTTAAACATGCATGTGACTGACACTCCAGTTACTGCTACAACCCTATAGAGTATATACTGCAGGTCAGGGTTTGATGTAAAGCAGGTCAGTCTTCAGGGTGTCAGTTATCAAAAGCACCATACCACAAGTGGTCTCAATTATAAGGTGTTCTTACAGCTGAGACTCAACAGTTCCATTAAAGTGATGCTCCTTTGCATGAGGGAATCTTATGTCTATTCTGGCCCATTCATCACATTGAGAGGATGTTGAGCTCATATGAAAAAAAAAAAAAAAAAAAAACGGCTTCTGTATGTTTTCTGAGACTTTCAAACTTAAGTCTTTTTTTTATTATTTAAATAAGGAAAGGGAGTATAAGATGCTACAAAATAAGAACAAATACTTTAAATCAAAATCTACATGATTGTAAAGCTACAGAAGAGGAAGACAATCATGGGAGAAAGCAGCAAGATAATCAACCAGAAACAGCAGGCACAGAGGTAGAAAGACAAGGGAAGAAGAGGGGAGGCATCGGGAGTGAAGAAAGGGACATGAGAGGTGAGAAAGAGTTTCCACCATACCCAGGCTTCCTCTTCTGCCAGGGAAGGGCTATCATTTCAGTTCTACTCTTCTCTAGTTTCAAACATTAAAACAAGAGACCTTATTCTGCGGCCACTGAACTCCCTGAAACTATATACTAGGTTGAGCCACGTGTAATCGATCATAGTAAACCATTTCTGAATTATAAAGACTGTATTCTAATGTGTACATGTCCATTCTTCTTAGGGGATTGTGAAGGCAACTGTGCTTCCTTCCTTCCTTAAGACGCCACTTTGAGAGGATGTGGCAGGGACATCACCAACATGCAACAGTAACATTTAGTGGCAACGAGATGAGGAAAAAGTGGAGCCTTAGATACTGTAGTGCCCCCACCAGCATGTCAAGTCTCCAGTGTGGGCACACAACGACAGAATACAGACAGGTCTCTAAGTTTCTGAGAACAGCAAAGTGAGATCTCTGCTTGCTCGGTACAGATAACCAGCTTCGGTAACATCTACCTGGGCTTGTCTCATCTCCCATTACGGGAAAAAAAGGGGGGGGGTGGCATTGTTTTCAAAAGGTGGGCTGTGCGTATTCCCTGAAACACAGAGCGCGAGCTGCGCACTTCGTACATAGAGAAACACCCCGAGCACACTGGGTTCCCTGTGGCGTTGAAGCCCCGACACTGAGCACGCGCCCTTCTACCAGGTCCACAGGGTGGGCCGGGGGTATCCCCAGAGGGGACCGCAGGATCGCGCGCAGTTCCCATTCGGTCCCGGCGACCTCTGCATCTCCCGAGGAAGCATCTGTGCGATCTGCTAACGCTCTTTTCTCAAAGACATGGGGATTCCTCGGAGAGGCTGAACGTGGGACGGCCCAGGGCGCGCTCCTGGAGTCCCGGGATCAGCCCCACCACGTCGGGCCCCCGGCGAGGAGCCTGCTCCTGCCTCCGCCTGTGTCTCTCTCTCTCTCTCTGTGTCTCTCATGAATAAATAAATAAAATCTTTAAAAAAAAGAAAGTCTGAATGTGCTGAGAAAATCTCCATCCCACCAAAACCCCAATCCGAAGGATCCAGCCAGACATAAGCCGAAGCCTCCCGCCTGGCCGGTTTCCAGAGCCCCGGGCCCCTCCGCCCGGCTGCTCCCGCGTGTCCTCTGCTCCTTCCCGCAGCACCGCCAAGGGCGCCCCGGGCCCGCTACCTCCCCTTTCCCGGGGACATGGGCGCAAAGCCCTTCCCCTTCGAGCCCCCCTTCCCACACGAGGCAGCCCCCGCCGACTTCCCCCGGCCCCGCCCTCCGCCTCTCCCCGCTGCACGGCCCGGCCGGCCGCAGCCGCAGCCGCAGCCCCTCGTCGCCTCAGAGCGGCGACCCGGCCTAGCCCCGTCCGCGGGGCCGCCTCGGGAGGAACCGGGCCCCGGCGCTCCCCGCCTCGGACCCGCGTCAGCTCCGCCCTCCCTCAGCGCGCGCCTCCCCCTCGCTCCAGCGGCGCGCACGGCCAACAGGTGGACGCGGGGTCACCTAACGGCCTCCCGGGACGCGGCGGGACCCTGAGGCCCAGGAGCCCTCGCGAGGACGCGCAGCAACTTGGGTACGAAGTCAGCCGCGACCGGGAGTCGGCACACGTGAGCCCGTTAGCGCTTCCAGGCGCGCCTCCCTCCCTTGCCGCCCGCTGTGCCCCTCGTAAGCGGCCGGACGGCGGCGGGCGAAGGAGCGCGGCGAGCCTCGCACCGCACCCGGACGCCCGAGTGCCCCGGAGCTGCCCGGGCCCCCGCCCCGCGCCCCCGGCCCCGCGGCCCCGCGCGCCCGCACCTTAGTGTCCACGTCGGCCAGGCAGTCCCGGCGGAACTGGTCGAAGAGCCCCTGGCTCTTGAGGTGGTTCACGATCATGGCCACGAGCTGCGGGTCCCCGGCGCCGGCCCCCGCGCCGCCCGCCGCGCCCGCGCCCGCGCCCGCGCCCGCGCCAGCCCCGGGGCCCGGCGGCGGCGGCGGCGGCTGCGGCTGCGGCTGCGGCGGCGGCGGCGGCGGCGCCGGAGGAGGCGGCTGCGGCTGCGGGTTGGTGGCCATGGAGGCCTGGGCCGGGGAAGGCGCGGGCCCGGGCGGGCGGGCGCTCCGGGGAGGCGGCGACTGCACCGGTCCCGCCGCCTGAGGGAAGCCAACGGGATGTTGTGACGGAACCAGCGGATCCGGAGCAGCCCCGGAAGTGAAAGGGAACCAGGGGAAGAGAGGAAAAGGCGGCGACGCCACCAGGGAAGGTGCGGCGACGGGGGCCGCGAGGGGCCAGTTCCGGCCGCCCGCGGGCGCCCTCGCGAGGCCCGGCTGCGGCGGAGGCGGAGGCGGCGGAGGCGGCGGCGGAGGCGGCGGAGGCGGCGGCGCAACGGGGCGCACCGCGCGGGGCCGGGGCCAAAAGGCGCGGTCCAGGAGTCCGGGGGGGTGGGGCGTGGAGCCCCGCGGCTCCTCGGGCCGGGTGCCGGCTGGGCGCCCCGGGGACTGGCCCGGCGCCACGCGCGGTGGCACGTAGGCCTGAGGCTCTTGCTCCTGCTTCACGGAGCAGCCGAGGGCCACACTCGTTTACAGCGCCAACCGCGGGCGCTGCTGCCTGTCTGAGCTGGCCTGTCCGCCTCCCGCGTCACAGGCCCCGCTTGCTTCCGAGCAGGTAACTCCGAGCAGGTGGCCCCGAGCAGGTGGCCCCGAGCAGGTGGCTACGGGCAGGTGGCTACGGGCAGGTGGCCCCGAGCAGGTGGCTACGGGCAGGTAGCCCTGGGCAGGTGGCCCCGAGCAGGTGGCCCCGAGCAGGTGGCTACGGGCAGGTGGCCCCGAGCAGGTGGCCCCGAGCAGGTGGCTACGGGCAGGTAGCCCTGGGCAGGTGGCTCCGAGCAGGTGGCTACGGGCAGGTAGCCCCTAGCAGGTAGCCCCTAGCAGGTAGCCCCGGGCAGGTGGCTCCGAGCAGGTGGCCCCGGGCAGGTGGCCCCGAGCAGGTGGCCCCTAGCAGGTAGCCCCGAGCAGGTAGCCCCGAGCAGGTGGCTCCGAGCAGGTGGCCCCGGGCAGGTGGCCCCGAGCAGGTGGCCCCGGGCAGGTGGCCCTGAGCAGGCAGCCCCGAGCAGGTGGCCCCGAGCAGGTAGCCTCGGGCAAGTGGTTGCAGGGGCCTCCGTCTGTGTCCCCGCTCCCCCCCCCCCCCCCCCCCCCCCCCGCGTTCCCGTGGGCGTCTGCGCTCGCTCTCCCGAGTGTGCCTGCGGCATTTAGTTCTGAGGGTCCCCCCCCCCATCACTGATGGTGACAGGTGTCGCGGATACGGCTCGCACTCGGGCCCAGGCAGGGCGCTCAGGCTGCAGAACAAGAATGACCTAGTCTTGGTACTGTCCGCAATTTGCAAATCAGGAAGCTAAGGCCCCGAGACCCTTATTATTATTATTTTTTAAGATTTTTATTTATTCATAAGAGACACAGAGAGAGAAGCAGGCTCCATGGACCCCGGGATCACGCGCTGAGCCAAAGGCAGCCGGTCAACCACTGAGCCACCCAGGTGGTGCCCTGAGACCTTCAGTAAAAATGCCAAAGTTTATAGTACGGACAGCAAGACAATCCCCTGATTCTGGACTGAGGTTTTGTTTTTTTGTTTTTGTTTTTGTTTTGTTTTGTTTTTAAAATTACTGTTCTTACAATGTGAAAGTAAAATAAGTAGTGTAATATTTTCGTAATTCTTTAGTCAAATGTAAAGTTTATTGGAAAATGCATCTCGGCGAATTGGATGTTGTTGCTTTTACAAATTTATATGTCTGTGGATGAGTATGTCCTATTGGTGGAAAAAGAAAGGCTGAGCATCTCCTCCTCCTCCTCCTCCTCCTCCTCCTCCTCTAGTTGTATGCCCTGAGAAGCTGCATTCATATAAACAGACTTTTTCAGTTTCTGGGACACATAACAAATAGACTTTATTAAAGTATCAAATGACTATAAGATTTTTTTTTCTTTCTTCAATGAGATGTACCTTTTTAAACCTGATATACTCAAAATTGGGACGTCTGGGTGGCTCAGCGTTTTAGCACCTGCTTTCAGCCCAGGGTGTGCATGATCCTGGAGACACTGGATGGAGTCCTACGTCGAGCTCCCTGCAGGGAGCCTGCTTCTCCCTCTGCCTGTGTCTCTGCCTCTCTCTGTGTGGCTCTCATGAATAAATAAATAAAATCTTTAAATAAATAAAATAGGGCAGTCCCAGTGGCTCAGCGGTTTAGTGCTGCCTTCAGCCCAGGGCATGATCCTGGGGTCCAGGATCGAGTCCCACATCCGGCTCCCTGCATGGAGCCTGCTTCTCCCTCTGCCTGTGTCTCTGCCTCTCTCTCTCTCTCTCTTTCTCCCCCTCCACCATGTTTCTCATGAATAAATGAATAAAAAATCTTTACAAAGTTTGGAGAAAATCTAGACATTGTACATTGTCATAAATGGTTTTAGATAAATTGCTTTTTAAAATTTTGTTTCCTTAACCGATTATTCAGTTTTGTTTTTGTCAGAACTTTGCAGATAATGATACAGCTCATTCAGGTTGAAACTTTGTCAAGCATGGAAAATGTTTGTTATATACCCTAATTAACAGCCTGTTTTGATGTCAAACTAGCCAAATTGGATTTACTTTCCATGAGAAGCAGTTTGGCTTCATTGTTTCATCTTCTCTTTTTTTTTTTTTTTTTTAAGATTTTATTTATTTATTCATAGACACAGAGAGAGATGCAGAGACACAGGCAGAGGGAGAGGGAGAAGCAGGCTCCATTTGAGAGAGATCATGGAACACAGGAGCATGAGTAGGGGGGAAGGGCATAGGGAGAGGGAGAAGCAGACACCCTGCAGATCAGGGAGCCTGAAACTGGATCCCAGGACCCTGAGATCATGACCTGAGCTGAAGGCAGACCACTAAGCCACCCAGGACCCTAAAACAAAAAACTTACCAGCCACTGGACCAGTTTATTTTTAGCAGCAAATGTCTTATTGTTTCAATGTATTTTTTAAAAGTTTGATCACTCTTCCTAATTAAATTTATGGAGTTTTGCTGAATTTTTATGGATGATTCTTAGTTATTCCCCAAAAGCTAAATAAATGATACATGCACCCATATATACTAAATAAATGCCATGTCTTTCTACACGCTTAGCAAATGAATGACGTATTATTCAGCAACATATTGTATTGCATTGTTGATAATTAAAGGAAACATCAAATTTGCATCTTATTTTCAGTACTAATTTTGAAAATGGATAAAACAACTGTTTTATCAGTTAAAACAGCCAGTTGGGCTGTTTTAAACAAAATCTTTAAAAATTTTTGTTTTGTAAACAACATATAGAAAATCCTAAATATTTTCTAAAATGTAGTAAGATGAGGGCAGCCCCAGTGGCTCAGCCGTTTAGCGCCGCCTTCAGCCCAGGGCCTGATCCTGGAGACCTGGAATCGAGTCCCATGTCGGGCTCCCTGCATGGAGCCTGCTTCTCCCTCTGCCTGTGTCTCTCATGAATAATTAAATAAAATCTTTTAAAAAAATGTAGTAAGATGAGAAGTGATCGTAATTTAAATAGATGATTCACAAGTGATATTATAAAATGTCTGTTAACTGTCTTACTGCATAACACATTGAATTTAAAAGAAATAACAATATTTGTATCCATGGGTTCAAGTTACACCAGGTACATATATAGTAGATACAGTATAACTTGAACAGTTTTGCAGCCTTATAAAATAAGCTGGTTACATTGAACAGAATGAGGGGCACTGATCTGTACTGTTCAAAGATACTGTTCTTTACTCTTCAGGACAAGTCCTAGAGAGGAGTATTTTGAATAACTGAAGGGGAAATGGCATATATTTAAATTTAAAAAAATTGTTTTAAGCAGTCATCATTTCTTACCCATGACTTCTTTGATCTCCCCTGTGACTTTCTTTAGAAACAGTAATATATTTTGGCAATAGTGTGAGGTCTTGAAAAAAAAAAAATTGCCATTGTTCCCCAAACCCATCGTCTGTGTCTGAATTCAGAACATTCTGACAAGAACCAAATACTTATCTCTCTGAAGGTGATTGACCTCTCATTTTGTTTCTAAAGTCTGATGCTAAGGTGATGGTTAACAAACTTCATTAATACTTTGGGAATGAAGGGAATGATACAATATGTTGCTAAATTTATATTATTTTTATAATAATATAAACTGTTGTCAGTTATAACTTACTGATAGTCATTTGTACCCTTGGATACCATACTCCTGCCAAGTATCTGGCCCCTGTGATGTCCTCTCTTCTATAGACCAGCCTGCCTCACCCCTACCCCATCCTCTAAACCCAGTCTCTGAGGCTGATCCAGTGAAGGTCAACCATTGGTTTTGTAATAGGACTATCTCCTAACCCCCATCTACTGATTGGGCAGGATCATTTCCTTTCCCTCACCTCCCCAGGTCTTCCCCACCCAAAACCAGGCCTGAGGCCTTGCCTTTGGTAATCAAAAGACTGACCAATATAATTTCCTAAATGGCCCTCCATCAACTGCAAAGCCCAGTTGAAACCTTGAAAGTTCATGTTTTCAATGACAATAGAACACATTTTTAGGTGGGGTTCAAGCACCTATTAAGGTTTTGTAAGGTTGTGTGGGAGAGAAGTATTTGCCTTTCCACAGCATACTCCATGCTCTCAGGTTTCCCTCTATTTCTGTTGCAGTATAAAATCACCAGTACAGGTAGAGATAGTGGTTAGTCAGAGCCATATAAAATGTGAATGTGAGAAGGGGGGATTGATTGCTTTTTCTCTTGAAGGAACTTGAAAGAATTGCCACTTGCTCTGGGGTCAGGACAAAGGTAGGGTGGCACAGGGGGATGGTAGGTTAGAGGGGGAGAGGAGTGGTTCCACAGCAACATTTGGCAGACACTGGAAACCTCATTCCTTGCCAGTCTGGAAGCTTAAGAGTAGAGGTGCCTTGGAAATGGTGGCTGTATGAGCGCATGTTACCTGGAAGAGCTGCAGAATTCAAGAAGGCAGCTGAGACCTAGCTGATAGGAAAATGGATGATGGAGACTGGGACAGCAAGATTGTAGGAGTGGCAGCAAAGAACCAGGGTTGGACTACATAATAAGCCCCTGGTATATTGGGGCAAGAACTCCAGAGGTGGAGAGAAATCAGGAGGGGGGCGGGGAAGGGATGCTTTCTTATGAAGTGGGATATCAGTCACCATAGTTATTCATACTTTATGCAATGGGAGAGTCCTAGTGTGGGTGATCTGGAAGAGTAGCTGTGGTTCTCAAACTTTAGCACATGTCAGAAGTCTCCTGGAGGGCTGGTCAACACACAGTGCCGACTGCTTGCCCAGGGTCTGAGTTGGTAGGTCTGGGACAGGGCCTGATACTTTGTGTTTTCAACAAATGTTGGGTCACCATCTGAGAAATAACAGACTAGACAAGCCACACCCACAGGCCTAATCTGGTTTACCTGTCTTTATAAATATTCATGGAACATAGCCATGCCCGTTGCGTTTGCTTTGTGTCCATTGTCTGGCTGCTTTGGCTGCAAATTGTATGGTTGGCAAAGGTGAGACAAATTACCATATGGCCCTTTATGGTAAAGGTTTGCCAACAGTTGGGCTGAAAGGAGGCAGCAAAGGTGTGGTTGTGAGACTTTCCAGTTGTATTCAAGAACTGCCATTCACTAGATAACAAGTTGCTTCCCTGAACAGAGAAGATAATGCTTAATTCACAGGGTAGCCAAGTCACATAAATGACAGTGGTTTGTAATATGCAGCCCAGATAAAGTGAATCATTACAAATGGGTAGACTTTGTGGGGTGCCTCTGTGGCCCAGTCAGTTAAGTATCTGTCTCTGGATTTCAGCGCAGGTCATGATCTCAAGGTGGTGAGGCCGAGCCCCACATCTGAGATTCTCTCCTGCCTCTCCTCCTTGAGTTCTCTCTAAAATAAGTAAGTAAGTAAGTAAATAAATAAATATAAAACCTTTAAAAAAAAAAAAAAAGAATGGGTGGAATTTGGCAAGAGAGAAACGAAAAGCTCTGTAAGTTAAGGAAAGATCAGGAAGAGGTTCAGAGTGTGCCACAAATGAGATTATAATCAAGGTAGAAAACCAGGTCTTTAGTATGGCACTGGGTACATACTATGTGTATAGGGGATGTTTATTTATTATGGGATATTTATTTCATTTCTTTTAGAAATACTCTGTGATGTAGCCCATCAATTAACAGTAAACTGTCCTTTAAGATACATGCAGATTTGGTACTTTGTAAAGAAATTGCTCTTGGCCTTGGAGGAGGGAGGTAATGGGTATAGCAAGATAGAATTCTAAAATACGAATTTTCTCATCTATGTTTGGGGAACCCTGATAGCCATTTATCTTTCCTTTAAGTGATTGCCTTTTTGTCATATTTTTTCCATGCTTTCTAGTTTGAACACTTTTTTTTTCATAAGATATTCCTTTGGGGTGCCTGGGTAGCTCAGTCGATTAAGCATCTGCCTTTAGCTTGGGTCATGCTCCTAGATTCCTTGTATGGAGCACTACAGTGGGCTCCTTGCTCAGCGGGGAGTATGCTTCTCCCTCTCCCCTCTGCTCCTCCTCCTGAGTTAGGGACAAACAGGGCTAGGCAGGACTAGGTAGGGGACCACTGAAGCAGGCTCACAAAAATCCCCAAAATGCTGAGGTACGGAAACCAGAGATAAGGGAACAAGCCAGACCACCCTGCCCTAAGGTGGAGGTGGAGGTGTCTTGTTATAACAGCTGCCTATAACCAACAAAAAAATCATCAGACTCCAAAAAGGAAGTAAGCCATTAAAGATGTTATCACTAGTCCTTATTCAATGGCGATATCAACAGGTATGTTAAAAGGATTTAGTTCCCTGAATAGGCTCTCAATAAAAGACCAACCCTACAAGCCCCAGTGGCAACTTTGTTGGGACCCCCCCTCACTTTTTTTTTTTAATAATAAATTTATTTTTTATTGGTGTTCAATTTACCAACATACAGAATAACACCCAGTGCTCATCCCATCAAGTGCCCCCCTCAGTGCCCGTCACCCGTTCACCTCCACCCCCCGCCCTCCTCCCCTTCCATCACCCCCAGTTCGTTTCCCAGGGTTAGGAGTCTTCCATGTTCTGTCTCCCTTTCTGATATTTCCTACCCATTTCTTCTCCCTTCCCCTCTATTCCCTTTCACTATTATTTATATTCCCCAAATGAATGAGACCATATAATGTTTCTCCAATTGACTTATTTCACTCAGCATAATACCCTCCAGTTCCATCCACGTTGAAGCAAATGGTGGGTATCTGCCGTTTCTAATGGCTGAGTAATATTCCATTGTATACATAGACCACATCTTCTTTATCCATTCATCTTTCGATGGACACCGAGGCTCCTTCCACAGTTTGGCTATTGTGGACATTGCTGCTATAAACATCGGGGTGCAGGTGTCCCGGCTTTCTCCATATCTTTATTTAATAAACTTCTATCCTTTTACTCACTGTCCATAGTCTGTGAGATTCATTCTTCAACTGTGAAACAAGAATCTAGCTCTCCCATATTACCCCTGCTCATGTGTGCGTGCACGCTTGCTCTCTCTCTCTCACTGTCTCAAATACAATCTTAAAGATGTTCCTTTAATGCAGGTAACATCACTTTTTTCATATTTTTTTAAGACTTAAACATATAATTATAGCAATCAGATGAACAAAAGTAAGATTTATTTGTTTGTTTATTTATTTATTTATTTATTTATTTATTTATTTATTTGACAGAGAACAAGTAGGCAGAGTGGCAGGTAGAGGGAGAAGCAGGTTTCAAACAGGGAGCCCTGATTTGGGGCTTGATCCCAGATCCTTGAATCATGACCTGAGTTGAAGACAGGTGTTTAACTGACTGAGCCACCTAGGCACCCCTCAAAAGTAAGATTATAAAGTTGAGTAGCCGGTGTCTATTAATGTTATTGAGTTACTGGCTATTTTGACAATTGGAGTGACTTTATAACAGATGTGCTTATAAAGATGGAAAGGAGCCCTGCATTTTTAAGGGTCTTCATGAAGATTGTCTTTATTTTAAAAATAGCTTTAGTGTGTGTATATGTTTCTTGAATATTCTAGATGGTAGATGCTACCCTGAAAACTAAATCACACCTCAAGAAGGAAATTAGGAAAGATAGAAGTAAAAGGAGGACCCATAGAATTTATGTGATATTATCTGAATGCCTAAATCCAATCCAGGTCAAGGTAGAATCTAGGTAGAAATTCTGAGGAGGAGAAAATAGTGATTATAAGCAAGAAATTACATACATAAATAATGGGAATATTCTACCTCTGAGTAGGGAATATTTCCAGAGAGGAGATGGCTGACAGGCATCCATGAAAAGGCAGGATCAAAGTGTCTAGAATTGACACTGTCTCTAGGGAGAGGAAATGTTTGCTATGTAGGGCCAGAAGAATTTTCCCTTGTTCCCTACTAGGTTATTTGGCTGGTCACACTGATGTAGGAAACAAAGGCAGAAGGAACATTGTTAAATTTCCTTACTACTCACAGCCACTGAAAAATCCTTGAAACAGGCAGAATGACCTTCCTCTAGGGACTCAAGTGCCTCAATGTTACTTCTTTGCTAAGGGCAAAAGGCAATCTTAGCCTGATCCCCAGGATCCTGTAAGTCTACTTTAACATGTAAAAATTCCTTTAGAAATACCCACCATTTGCTTCTACGTGGATGGAACTGGAGGGTATTATGCTGAGTGAAATAAGTCAGTCGGAGAAGGACAAACATTATATGGTCTCATTTATTTGGGGAATATAAAAAATAGTGAAAGGGAATAAAGGGGAAAGAAGAAAAAATGAGTGGGAAATATCAGGGAGGGAGACAGAACATGAGAGACTCCTAACTCTGGGAAATGAACTAGGGGTGGTGGAAGGGGAGGTGGGAGGGGGGTGGGGGTGACTGGGTGACGGGCACTGAGAGGGGCAATTGATGGGATGAGCACTGGGTGTTATTCTATATGTTGGCAAATTGAACACCAATAAAAAATAAATTTATAAAAAAAATAAAATAAAAAAAAAAGAAATTTCCATTATCTCTACCCCCCAAGATATGTATTGGCAGTCATTCCCCAAGGCTATGGCCCACTGCTATACATCTGAAGGGTCTCATTAGACCCCTTTTATTAGACAGTAATAAATGACCTTTTCCTGATAACAGCTAGGCCCCCTCAAGGTCCTGGAAACCTTGCTTCCAAATTCCTTAGAGACTTCTGCTAACCCCTAGCTCTGTCCTAACTTAAAAGTATACACTAGACCAATCCTCAAGACCCAGATGCAGGGCAGCCCAGGTGGCTCAGCAGTTTAGCACTGCCTTTGGCCCAGGGTGTGATTCTGGAGACCTGGGATCAAGTCCCACGTCAGGCTCCCTGCATGGGGCCTGCTTCTCCCTCTGCCTGTGTCTCTGCCTCTCTTTGTGTCTCTCATGAATAAATAAATAAAATCTTAAAAAAAAAAAAAAAAAGACCCTGATGCAGAAAGAGCTGCAGCACTCTGGTCCTGTCCCCCTTCTTGAATAAAATCACCTTTTGCACCAAAGATGTCTCAGAATTCTTTCTTGGCCTTTGACTTTGAACCCTAACATCTTTTCCTACGTCAAAACAACTAAATGGACATGAGATTGATTAACAGGAGAAAAAGAAATGTAATTCTGTATGTACAGGAGAATCTGAAGAGCAGCCAGGTAACAGAGACTTATATAACATGCTAGCTAACAAAAGGCGCAAGGGTCTGAGGATACCAAGGGAAGGAAGGCTATTCACAGGAAGGTGAGAGACATTTGGAGGCCAAAGCTTGCCAGGCTCAGCAGATAAGCTTCGTAGGTAAGAAGGGATCTTCTAGCCCCCTTCTTCAGCTGCCACTAAGGTGCTCAGTCCTTCAGAGGAAGCTAAGACCATGTTGGGGTGAGGCCCTCCTTCAGGAGCAGCATAGTGCCTGGCAGCTCTACCAAGCAGTCACCTATTTGGCCTCCCATCCCTCAGCATGACTGCATCCACTCATCCACTCATCCCTTAATCTGCAAGACAATGAGGATGAGACCAGTGGCCCCAGTAAAGCAGCCCAGTGTAAATGTTGAAGTTTTCTGGCCAGGCTTGTTTGCAATGGCCCTGGCCAATGTCAACATCCGGGAACCTCAGCAGCCTCAGCAGTGTAGGAGCTGGTGGGCCTCCCAAGCAGCTGGTGCTGCTCCAGCGGGCGCTCCTGTCACCTCCACCACTGCCACCCCAGCTGGGGAGAAGAAACTGGAAGGAAAGGAAGAGGGGTCTGAGGAGTCTGATGATGACATGGGCTTTGCTCTTTCTGACTGAACCTCTTTTGTAACATGTCTAATAAAAGGCTGAACTTTTTAAAAAAAGTGTCTTCTGATAACAGTCCTCTTCTTGTTACAGGCTCCCTTTCCTGGGTAAACTTCGCTGAGGTGAAGTTAAAGAGCTTTTCCTGAATCTGCTGTATTTTTTATAGAGAATTTTATTTATTTATTTGACAGGGAGAAAGAGAGAATGCACAAGCAGGGGGAGGGGCCAAGGGAGAGGGAGAAGCAGGCTCCCCACTGAGTAGGGAGCCTGACTGGGCTTGATCCAGGGATCCAGGACGTGAGGACCATAACCTGAAATGAAGGCAGATGTTTTACCTACTGAGCCACCCAAGCACCCCATGCTGGGTTTTGATTACTTTTAGTTCAAAATAATCCTCATACCAAAGTGGCATATTTTGGAGACACTTGTTCTGAACCCCTTTAGCTATTAGGTGCCAGCCATAAAGGTCAATTAGATGATCATAGTTGTTCCTCTTAGGACTCTGTGAACATTAGATAGCATATTTGGCTTCACATTTGGATTTTTTTTTTAAGATTTTATTTATTCATGAGAGACACAGAGAGAGAGGCAGAGACATAGGTAGAGGGAGAAGCAGGCTCTGTGCAAGGAGCCCGATGTAGGACTTCATCCCAGACCCCCGGGATCACGCCCTGAACCAAAGGCAGAAGTTCAACCTTTGAGCCACCCAGGTGTCCCTTCACATTTGGATTTTACTATAGGAAGGAAAGCTGGTGTTCAGCACACAGAGGAAGCTTTCTACTCAGTGGTTTCTCCCTATGAATACTTTTAAGTTTTTATTTTAATTCCTGTCCCCTGAATGATTTTTATGCATAAAACTCTAAGAGCTTGGTTAATGTTAAACTATCTGGATTCAGATCCATTCTTTGTGTCCTGCTATTCACCTTCTGACCTTGCAAGACTCAAGGCTGGATCCACACTGTGGTGAACCAACTGAGCCATTGTCATGGGGCTCAGTCTGGGTGGCCAGCTGGTCTATCTCAGGTCACATCCAATTTTATTGGCCAATTTTATTGGCTTTAAATTCAAATGGCACCAATACACTGGTGACTCATGTTCTTTGTAGACAATGAGGAAAATATAGAGGTTTATGGACAACAGCTAACAATATAAGGTTAAGCCCTTGATCTGAGCTGAACCAATTAGAACCGTCCTTGGGACTTTTGAAGGTAATTGGTATTTATCTCTGGTGTAGTAGTAAACCACCAGATCCTCTGCCACATGAACAGAGCCAGTCTGGGAGGAAAAAAAAAATCTGCCAATCCACAGAGTGAAGCACAGACAAAAGATGGACAGCAAAGGCTCTTCCTCCATTTCACAGATTCCCATAGCCCAGTTACTTGTCCTATCACTATTTGATTGTGTGAAACAAATTCCAAAAAAGAAAAAAATAATAATAATAATCCTAACTCTGGGAGCTATACACAACTGATGAATTATTGAACAATAATCCATAATAATAATAATACACCTGAAACTAATGATGTACTATGTGTTGGCTAATTGAATTTAAATTTAAAAAATCCTAACTGATGAAAGTCCTGTTTTGTTTGTTTGTTTGTTTGTTTTAAGATTTTATTTATTTATTCACGAGAGACACACACACAGAGAAGCAGAGACACAGGCAGAGGGAGAAGCAGGCCCCCCATATGGAGCCCGATGTGAGACTCAATCCTGGGACCCGGGATCACACCTGAGCTCAACCACTGAGCCACCCAGGTGTCCTGAAAGTCCTGTTGTTTAACATGGAATGTGCCTTGCTATGGTTATGGGATGGAACTAAAATGAGAAGCGTTGGTGAAAAGTGGTGGCAGATGCACAGGAACCTAATGAACACCAACATTCATTAGTGTTCACCCCTTTGTAAACCCGCCTTGGCCTGACACTTGCTGCTAATTGATGCTGACGTGTCACAGGGTCAATATGAATGTTATATTCTTCAAGCCCGATGAACTGTTCTTTTCCTAAGTACCTCAGTTACTCAGGGAGGCCATGGATTGGGTGGCAACAACTCTTTAAGTGCAAGGAACTCTCTTGCTACAAAGATTTGACTCAAGAATGATTTCCATGGAGTTGAACCACATGCCTCAAGAGATATTATTGTTAGGTGGAAAAAGACAAGACAAATGCTAGCTTCTTGAAGAAAATTGGATAAAATATTCATCAGTAATGTATTTTGGCAATGAATAATGAACCAAAGATTGTGCTCCTCTGGATTTAAGCCAGGAATTTGTTTGAATGTTTTGCACACTCTTTCTGTGAGAAAGGTGAGTGAGATCACATTAACAGGTGAGATTCAGGTAACCATTTAAAAAATAATAAAAGTCGGGGCACCTGGGTGGCTCAGTGGTTGGGCTTCTGCCTTTGGCTCAAGGGTCCTAGGATCGAGTTGCACATTGGCCTCCCCACAGGGAGCCTGCTTCTCCCTCTGCCTATGTCTCTGCCTCTCTCTCTGTGTCTCTCATGAGTAAATAAATAAAATCCTAAAAATAAATAAATAAATAAATAAATAAATAAATAAATAAATATTAAATCTTGAGTAGCTGGAGCCAGCCGGGGTGCCTTGGTGGCTTAGTCAATTGAGTGTCATCCAACTCCTAATTGAGGCTCAGGGCTTGATCTCAGGGTCATGAGAATGTGCCCCTCATTGGGCTCTGTGCTGGGCATGGAGTCTGCTTGAGATTTCTCTCCCTCTTCCTCTGCGCCACCCCCTGCCCTTTCTTTATTTAAAAATAAATAAATAAATAAAAGCCTGAGTAGTTGTCAGGATTCTTTTTGATTAAATGTGTAAACTTGAATTTCTATTATTTTAGGTTATTGGAAATATATACTTTGATGTGATAAATATGTTGAACAAGTTACAGTGATGGCTAAACAGTGAGTTTTGCAATAAAGAAAGCATTTGTGTTGTTCCTCAAATCCAGACATTTCAACAAGAAAGGAAGAGAGAAAAAAGTGCATTTTATTTATATATTCACATTTTCTCTTAATAGACAGCTGAATGGATGTTCTCTGCTATCTTGTTGGTCCCATGTAGATTTGCCTAAGCTGGGAAGCCCAGTGTCCATGAGCCCCATTCTCAGGGGGCCAAAGTGTTCATGGTAAAGACAAAACATGCTTTGCAGGCACATACAATACACAGTTTTTAAGCCTTAATTTAAATTATGATACATATTTGAAATAAAATAAGTATCATAGGATCATGTAAAAATGAGGGGAAAATGGAAGAAGATGAATGTGTTTATATGTGGAAGAGGCTGGGGTGAGCCAAGTTGATCAGTGAAGCACTCCATAGGAAGGCAGCCTTGAACTTGGTTGTGAAAGAGATGATGGACACTGGATATGCAGGGGGTGTGGAAGGCATAAGTAAGTAAGCTAGCTTAATTTTCAAGGTCAGACATGGAGAAAACATAGTCATACAAATATTGGCATACTCATCCTGAAGTGAGTATTTTTCTTAATTTTGATTTGCATAAAATAGTGGATAGCCCTTTGACTAATGAATGCAGAGGAACTAACTTAAGTCTAAAGCAAAAGGAAATTTATTCCCATTTCCTAACGGTATAATATATAAAACAGATTATGTATAATATATAAAACAGATTATGTGAGTGAAGAAGTTTATTTAAAAAAAAAAAGAAGTTTATTTTTACAGGCATGACTATAAAGGGGTAGAGTTTGAGGGCTTTGGAGGAACAACTGGGTTTTCATTTCAGTTTTGCTGTTTCCTAGATGTGATTGTGGGCAAATTGCTCCACCTCTCTGAGCCCTGTTTTCTTATTTGTTAAATACAGAGAATAATAGATCAACCATAGGGATTGGGAGAAGATAATGATTGAGATCATTCATTCATTCCACAAGTGTGTTTGGGCTCCTACTACATGTCAGGAAATGTTCTAGATGTTGGAGAGAAAGCAGGTAAGCCAGATAGACAAACCTTTGTGATAACAGTGCTTCTATCTGGTAGAATTAGCTGGTCAACAAATAAATGTATGAATAACATACCAGACAGAGATAAGTGCCCTGCAGAAGATTAAGTAGATCCATATGATAGAGGGTGAGGGGATAGCAGCTTGCAGGTTAGGGAGGGTCTTTCTCAGATCTGAATGCCCTAAGGGAATCCAGCCATGAGAAAATGAAGAGATGCAGTCCTGGCAGAGAGAACAGCTAGTGTGAAAGTCCTGAGGCAGGAATCAGCTTTATTGCATTTGAGGACCAGAAATAAGGTCATTGCAGCTGGAGGATTGGGCAAGGGGTAAGGGGTAGCAGATGAATCAGATCATGTCGGGCTCTGACATCAAGATTAGGAAATGTATTTTGTCTTAAAGGCAAGGAGAAAGCTCTAGAGAATTTTAAGCTGGTGAATGACGTGATTTCATAATGGATGCTCACCAGTGGTCCTGGCACAGGATAAACATTCAGTATATGTTAACTGCTGTTAGCACTTCTTTTAATCCTCACATCAACCCAATGTGATGGTTACCATGAAAGGAAATCACTCCAAATCTGATCCGGGGCAGAACTTTATGGGCAGATGTGATTTTCAGCTCCTTTGGGAAGGATCTAGCTTACCTGATAAAGCACTGGTATTTTTTTCTGATGGACTTTAATGCAATTTAGTTTTCTGGTAAGTTAGATTGGCTGCATTCTGATAACTCTTGTTCTTTAGATGCACTCAATAACTTTTAACCGAATATTCAAAGATACAATGCTTTTTTAAGCCTGATGCTATCCTAATAATCTATAAACCACACATTCATCTTTTAAACCTCCATTTGAGTAGTGTTCATTAAATCACGTTTGTTTTTCTCCACAAAGAAAATCTTTGAACTAGTTTTTTTGAAGTCTTATCCTTTGCCAATAACTTGAAATAAATGTGGATAAATGTTCACACTCATTCATGATCCCTAGTTACCATATTCCATTTTCCTTCTTTTTTTTTTTTAAAGTTTTATTTATTTCAGAGAGAGAGAGAGGGAGGGAGAGATAGAGAGAGAATGAGTGGGGGAGGGGCAGAGGGTGAGGGAGATGGAAAGAATCTTTTTTTTTTTTTATAATTTTTATTTATTTATGATAGTCACAGAAAGAGAGAGAGAGAGAGAGAGAGGCAGAGAGAGAAGCCGGCTCCATGCACCGGGAGCCCGACGTGGGATTCGATCCCAGGTCTCCAGGATCGCGCCCTGGGCCAAAGGCAGGCGCTAAACCGCTGCACCACCCAGGGATCCCTTGACGGAAAGAATCTTAAGCAGACTCCTTGCTTAGGGTGGAGCCCCATTCAGGGCTTGGTTTCAGGACCCCAAGACCATGACCTCAGGTGAAATCAAGAGTCAACTGCTCAACCGACTGAACCACCCAGGCACTGCTACCATTCTCCTTTTTCTTTTATGGAATTCCCATTATTATCTGTTTAAATTTATATTACTTTTCTTTTTTTTAACTTTATTTATTCATCACACACACACACACACACACACACACACAGGCAGAGGGAAAATCAGGCTCCATGTAGGAAGTCTGACATGGGACTCGATCCTGGGACTCCAGGATCACACCCTGGGCCGAAAGCAGCACTAAACTGCTGAGCCACCCAGGCTGCCCTATATTAATTTTCAAAGACTAATATGCTGTAATTCACTGTGACCTCCTCTCCCCTCTTCCCCACCTATGTATATATATAAAACACATTATGCGTTTATGGACACAGAAAGAGAGAAACAGGAGAAAGAGGAGAAAGAGTCCATATATATATATAGAATACATGTATATACACGTGTGTGGTTCATCTCCATTCTCACTCGGCTTTTGCATTTTTAAGGGTTCTAATTTGTTCTTTCATTAATTGAACCCAATCTTGACGTGGACGTTTTTCCCAGTTTGCTTCATGAAACCTATTCTTCTGGTCTAGGATGTCACTAACTTGAGTTTTCAGTCCATAGAACCCAGAGCTTTCATTCATTAGCTTTCTGTGTGTGATGCCAACCTCACAACCAGATTGTGTGGATCTGCCAAAATGAAGGAAATTACACATTAGCCCTTGTGAGAAGAAATCTGAATGAGATCACTGAGGGAGGCCAAAACAATTTGGAATATTTGGGACTGGGGGATGGGGGAAGTCCCTACTTCTAACTACCAAATATTACTTTCTTAGAATGGAATTGATTCCATAGGTGTAGTGGAGCCAGTTCGAACCAGTCTGTGTTACATTTTCAGGAAATTTGTGAAGTAGTTGATGCCAAGTTGGTAGCCTGAAATTGGCCACAGTGGGAGTACTTATACCACAGAAATTGGAAAATGCCACAAATGAGGGGTCCCTCCCAACAGAGCTAGTTTTTAAATACTTATCAGTACATTACTCCAGTGCCCCTCAGGTTCACATTCTTTTCCTGCCCAGTTACAGACCAAGGAGGGGACGTGGAAAGACAGTGGGACAGTTGCCAGGACAGGTTTTTGGCTGGCATTCTTTTTCCTGCTTGCATTTTTCCCCATCACACACTCTGCCAAGAGTTCTGCGGTCAAATGGACCCCTTATTCCTATAGCAAATGAGGGTCTCTCTCATTCCCCTACCTCCCTTCCCGCCTCAGCATTGAATCCTAGCTCATCACGACTTGCTCTGTGACTTGAGCTGGTCAATTACTCATATCTCTAGGACTGTCGCCTCATCACTATAGAGAATACTAGAATACTGTAATACTGTAATTCCCATGGTTTGTGTGTGTATGTATGTGGTTGACAGGGGTGGGTAGTGAAGGGTGTCCATGAAAGGCTTTGCTTAGAACTTGGTGCATTGTCAGTTTTCAATAAATGATAGCTCTGATGAAATTCTAAATGAAGCTCTAATTTAAATTTACCATGTATTCACAGACAGTCGGAGGGATCCTGCCCTGGAAGTGCTGGCAAAGCACTAGTTGCCAGAGGCCCTGCATCCCTGGTGATGTCTGAAGGCCCAGAACCAGGCTGGCTTGCACGATTTCTCCCACAGGGTGGCAGTCTCTGTCCGTCTCTGCCCCATGCAGCTGGGAGCCCCGCCGCAGGTGTGATTCCCTTGTATTCCAAGCCACACCAACCACATACTTTTTCCCTTGCTTTCTGTGCCTGCCTCCAGTGATACCTCAAGTACTTCAAGCTTGACAGCATTTCCAGCTCCATTTCCAAGAAATGGGGATTAAGAAACCTATCTTGAAATGTGTTGATTTGGCCAGGATGCCTTTGCATTGATACGCAGGAGTATTTTGTGTCAGGGTGCAAAATCCTCCTTTTACTCATGGCAAGGATGTTTTTAACAGATAGGACGCTGAAGGGTTGGAGGGTGTTTCTGTTTTATTTTGTCTGTCTTGGTTCCTCTTTTATTTCATTTTACAGAGTCAGGAAGTCAACATGATAGAGTAAGAGCAATGTGGGGGTCAGCAATCAGATAGACCTAGATGTGACATTTGATTCTGCTGTGACCTGGGGCTACTCATTTGAATTTCTAGCCCCCAGCTTCCTAATCCTTAAAATGGGAGCCCCCCGCCCCCACCCCTGCGCCCATCTATTCATCTATCTAGAGTTAGTCCAATGCTTCACAACCTGGCCACACATTAGATTTACCTAGGGAGCTTTTCAAAAATTATCGATTCCTTGGCTCCACTCCAACAGACTGATTCAATTGGACTGGGTTTCAACCCCAACATCAGTTTGTTTTTGAAGCTCCCGGGATAATTCTGTGAGTAGTGAGGGTTAAGCATTGCTGAGATCGTCTGATGAAGACTCTCTACGCCTCAGCTGGTCCATATACTCACAACCTGGAAGTCCCTGGACCTCAATAGCACACATAAACACAACATAGTCTCCTTTGCTATCAGTCACTTTGTGTCTGTAATCCTCCACCTGCTTAGATTAGCCTCAGTGCAGTGTTGTCACCATGCTGAAGCTGGGCCATCCCTGTGGTCAGCAGAAATGCTAGCCCTTGCAGTGGTCCCTCGGAACAGTGGAACAGTCCCTCCTCTTGGCTTACCTTTGGCTTTGGATACTCCTCTCTGACTGGCCTGGGTTGCCAGTGTTATGGCCCCTCAGATCTCAGATCTTCCACTCCACACAAGAACAACCATATTTTCTAAGGCACGGCCCAGTTCCCAGAGAGCAGTGTCATGAGTTATAGCATCATCCACTCATGACTCAGAACCAGCACTCTGCTCCAGCAAGCTATGCTAGGGGTGCTCAGTCCATACTGCTCTTTCCTGATGAATTTCCTCTTGGAGATCCTTTTTTTCTCTTCTCATTCTCTAGCTTCAGATGGGTCAATCCTTGTCCATCAGATGTGTTCTAATATATGTAACTAGTAGGTAAATACCAAACCCCGCTTCTCCCAGAAGGTTTCTGGGCCCATTGAGTAGATTCACATATATTTAAAAAAATGTAAAAACAATTAACAAAAATTACACAAAAAATATCTGAGAGAGGATCCGTTATCACCTTACTTATCAGCCTCTCTTTTCTAAACATAAGCTTATCTCAAGCTCCCTCTCCACTAAAACAGCCTCTTGCTGGGTAGCCCGGGTGGCTCAGCGGTTTAGTGCCGCCTTCAGCCCAGGGTGTGATCCTGGAGACCCAGGATCGAGTCCCACGTTGGGCTCCTTGCATGGAGCCTGCTTCTCTCTCTGCCTGTGTCTCTGCCTCTCTCTTTCTCTGTGTCTCTCATGAATAAATAAATAAAATCTTTAAAAAAATAAAATAAAACAGCCTCTTGCCTTCCCAGAATCACTGGGTAGAAATGCACTTACTTTGCATATATGTAACTCAGAGGGATTATTTCCAAGATGAAGGACAACTTGCGGAGCATTTTCTCACCATTTGCTTCGACGTGGATGGAACTGGAGGGTATTATGCTGAGTGAAATAATCAGTCGGAGAAGGACAAACATTATATGGTCTCATTCATTTGGGGAATATAAAAAATAGTGAAAGGGAATAAAGGGGAAAGAAGAAAAAATGAGTTGGAAATATCAGAAAGGGAGACAGAACATGAGAGACTCCTAACTCTGGGAAACGAACTAGGGGTGGTAGAAAGGGAGGTGGGTGGGGGTGTGTGTGTGACTGGGTGACGGGCACTGAGGGGGGCACTTGGTGGGATGAACACTGGGTGTTAGTCTATATGTTGGCAAATTGAACACCAATAAAAAATAAATTTATTTAAAAAAAAAATAAAAGGACAACTTGCCCCAAAGGTAATTTGAAGTATTCACCACACAAAACACCAAAGATTATAGTTTCCTTAGTTTCTACAAATTTTAGGACCCAGTGTGTTCTGGGTAAGCTGGTCTAGTCTGTGTAAATGGGTTTGATATGAATGGCAACCTTGCAGGGCAGTTGAGAATAATAAATGAGATGTAATGTCTTACTGTTATCTCTGTTACTAATTAGTTGTGCTTATCAGCATCTAATCAGAACTGCTTCTTTGGACAGCGAGTACCCCATCTTGTATCCTCTCACAGTTCCCAACCAATGCAACCCCATGATCACAAACTCTCACAGGATCACCAGTGAAGAAAACCACATTAGCTGGAGTGATGAGGCACTTCATTGAAAGGCAGGTTATGGGCCCTGTGTTATTTGCTTGCTCTCCTTCTTGCTCTGGAAAATGATGCCTTATATTGATCTAAAATTTGGTGGGCAGGGATGCCTGAGTGGCTCACTGCTTGAGCATCTGCCTTTGGCTGTGGGCATAATCCTGGGGTTGGGATCAAGTCCCACATCAGGCTCCTTGCAGGAAGCCTGCTTCTCCTTCTGCCTATGTCTCTGCTTCTCTCTCTCTGTGTCTCTCATGAACAAATAAATAAAATCTTAAAAAAAAATCTAGTGGACAGAGAAAGATTGTTCAAGTTTCATTATTTATGATCCCACCTCCAGCTTTCAAAAGAGAAAGACTCCATCGCCGGCAGGGTGGGTGGCACTGCCTGTGTTGTGTGGAGTAGCATGATGGATGGGGACATCAGCAGAGGCTGGGGTGCTCTCCTCATGAAAAGATACTGGATGCCCTGAGAGAGAAAGATCCTGAGAAGGGATGCTGGAGGGGTATGGCTGGAGAGGGATGGGTGAGAAGAAACAAGGAGGTGTAAAGGAAAGAGATGGAGGTATGGAAGCTGTTTCAAATTATTCTCTGATGCTTCTGGAGTAGGATTTGGGCTTGTTTGTGGGTATGTTTCTATGTGCTTCAGCCAGTTGAAATGTCTGTCAAGGGAGAATAGGGGAACCAAATGGTCTGTGTGCATTTGAGTTGTATCTATTCCCTTGAAGATCCCGTGCATTAGTTTTACATCCTTGATGCAAAGAGCTTTCAGAACAATAGCATCCTGGCCATGGTTGTCCAAATTCACTGTGCTGCCTTCCTTCCTGGCCCAGATTGCCTCTTCGCTCCTTTCAAAGTTGTTCCAGAAGGTGTGAAGGGAGAAAGAGCAGGAGGGGAGACCATGTGCCATCTCCTTGGCCCAGGATGGAAGCTTTTGGAGGGCACAGGGTCATACAGAATTCTCCAGATATAGGTCAGAGGCCCTGGGCTCAAGATCTTTCCTACAATAACTTTGCATGCAGGCTTTGCTCATCTGCTCTTTCCCCTATGCTCAGTTTTTTCCTCTGTCCAACAGGAGGCTAGAGCTAGAACAGTGTCCCAAATGCTCCTCGTTGTACTTTCTGTGATCTACAAGGGTCTGCCGAGGACTTGAGATGACGTGGCAGCCATGTGGATACTGAAGGGCTGGGTTTCCTGGCCACCCTACTCTAATTTCATCAGAGCGGTTCTGTGCTTTACACTGGGTAGGTGGAGTTCCTTCAAATCCTCTAGTAGCACTAACTGTCTTTTTTTTTAAATTATTTATTTATTTTTCATGAGCTCTATGCCCAATGTGGGGCTCAAATTCAGAACCCTGAGATCAAAAGTTGCTGCTCTACCAGCCAGGTGCTCCTAGAAATGGACACTTAAATTAAAAAAATTCTTTTTTACTTATTTTAAGTAATCTCTATACCCAACATGGGTCTTGAACTCATGATCCTGAGATCAAGAGTCGAATGCTCTACTGACTGAGCCAGTCAGTTGTCTATACCACTAAATTTCTGCTATAAAAAAAAAAAGACTAGAATCCAACAAACCTTAGCAAGATTTTGTCATACATGTGTGATGCATGTCCCACTAGAGGGATGCATTGTTAATTTTACATGTTTGATGGCTGAACATTTTTTTTAAGATACACTTGACCTGTAACATTATATGAGTTTCAGGTGTACAATGTAATGATTGGATATCGTATAGATCACAAAATGATCACCACAGTAATCTAGTTACCATCCATAACCACAATAGTTACAATTTTTTTCTTGTGATAAGAACTTTTTAAGATCTACTTTCTGAGCAATTTTTCAAATCTATAGTATAGGGATGGAGTGAGAAGAAACTGTATGTTACATGCTGTACATTACATCCCTCTGCACTTATTGATTTTATAACTATTTTCTCCCTTCTCTCATACTCTGTCTCTAACAACCACCAATATAGTCTCTATATCTATGAGTTCAGTGTTCAGATAACACATATAAATGAGATTATATAGTATTTGTCATTCTTGTCTAACTTATTTCACTTAGCATACTGCCTTCAAGGTTCACCCATGTTATCACAATTGGCAGGATTTTGTTCTTTTTTTGTGACTAAATTATATTCTATTGCATTTACATTCCACGTTTTCTTCATCCATTTGGCCAGAAGTGGACACTTGGGCTATTTCCATGTCTTGGCTCTTAAAAATAATGCTGTCATGAAACATGAGGGTGCAAATATTTTGTTGAAATAGTGGTTTTGATTCCTTTGGATAGATACCCAGGAGTGGAATTGCTGGATAATAATATAGTTCTATATTTAATTTTTTATTTCTTTTTTATTGAAGTATAATTAACATACAGTGTTATATTAGTTTCAGCTGTATAATATATTGATTCAACAATTCGATGCATTATTCAGTGGTTATCATGATAAGTGTACTCTTACTATTTTTAATTTTTGGAAGAACCTTCATATTTTTGCTATACTGGCTGCAGCAATTTACATTCCTACCAACAGTGCATAAGGATTTCCTTTTCTCCACATCCTCATCAACACTTGCTGTTTCTGGGGTTTTGATTTAGTCATTCGAGGTGTGAGGTGATATCTTATTGTGGTTTTGGATGAATATTTTTAAGTTTCATAGCTACCATATTTATTTTAATATCTTTAAGAAAAATACAACTAGCACATCAAATATATAATTTCACTGATCTATTGCCTAGGATGAGGGTCAATACAGTCAAGTAAGTGGACTTATTTAAAGGAAGAGAATAAGAAAAGAATAATGGTATAGGAACATGGCAGTCATGATCGGCATTTGGGGAATTGGGAGCCAGGTCCTCCTGGCTCTAACATCCTGGCATTCTTATCCCTCCTTGTCTTTTCTCCTGTTTCCTCTTCCTCCCCAGGAGATAGGGCTTTACAATGTGTATTTCCAGATTCAAAATAGCACAGGGCCTGTGCTCTCTGGGTCCTCTCAGTCCTCCTCAGCAAAGAGCTCTGTTTGGTCAAGGGCCAGCTCTGTTTTCCCACCTCTGGTCTCTGATGAGGTACATGAAACTGGCAGGAAAGCAGACCAAACCGAAAGCAAGAAAAGTAGGCAGGGCTTTGCAGAAAGCAAGAAAAGTAGGCAGGGCTTTGCAGAAAGCAAGAAAAGTAGGCAGGGCTTTGCAGAATGCGTAGCTGTACTTCACCAGGGATTAGCCAAGGCGCTCTCTGCTGCATTAGCAGAGTACCCTAATGTGCTCCTGTTTGAAAAAGCAAATCTGCAGAATTAGCAGCCAATAAATTGTTACTGTTGTAGACTGTTGATTCTGTTTTGCTCCTTTGTAACCATCAGGGCTCACTTATTTTTATTTACTTCTTGGCATGAAATCATTTCCTGTACTCTCTTTTTAACTCCTAATAGCATCATGCATGTCTATTTCCCTTATTCTGGATTCTGAATAATTTGTCCATAATTGTCTATTGTCTAATGTTAGATATGCATTGGATTTCCATAGTTGATGAAGCATGGCATGCCATGGTGGACAGACCTTGGGCACTGGGGCAGACAGACCTGGATTTGAACCTGCCTTAGCCACCTATATAATCTGTGGACTGGTGCTTCTTACTTCAATAAGCCTAGGCATCATTTTCTTTGACTACTCAACAAGAATTATGCTTCTCTCACAAGATTTTTGTGAAGATTTAAGAGGTACCATATATGTATATATAACCCTGGCCTGAGTTTGTTGAGGTTTAGATGCTAAATAAATATCAGTTCCTTTCTCATTTTTCACAAGCTCGACAAGTCTTTGTACTAGACGCTACAGACAAGGCAAAGATGAATATGACCTGGGTCAGAATGGTACATAGGTTTTATTTCATGTGACAGCCCTCATGGAATGTGCACTTCAGGGAGAACCTTGTAGAGATGAATTTTAGGGGTCAGCAGGGAAAAGGAGCATCACTGATTAGCCATGTCCTCAGACTCAGGAAGAGACAGTGGGGGATAGCACCACCCCACATTTGCCATCACAGACACAAACCCTGCTTTGGGTTTCCCCCCTGCTTTGGGGAAATCAAAGCTAAGGGAGTGTGAAATTCCTGGAGTAGAAATGCATGGCTATTGAGCACAATATCTGGTAGTGGTAGGTGCTTTTACAGGTGTTACGTCTAGAATCCTCTCCACAAACTGGAGATGATTGAGTTATTATCCCCATTTTATTATACATGAGGAAGTTGATGCTCAGATGGGATAAGTAGATTTCTCAAGTTCTCACAAGATAGGAAGTGGTGGAAACGACACTTGAACCCAGAACTCTGATTCTAGAGGCCTTATTTGCAATTACTAACTGTTAAACTGGGGTTTTCAAGTAGAGTCCTTTAAAAAAACTGAGGCAAAATGAAGTAGTTTAAGGTTTGTCAAAGTGCACTAATTTTAACTGTATAGCTTGTGAAATTCTTAAATAGATTGGGTAGTTTAAATACACCTTATAACCATGAGTCAGATTAAGTTCCAGAACTTTCTCACCTTTCTAGAAGATTCCTTTGTGTGTTTTCTCAGTCAATAACCTCTTCACTTAGAGATGACCACTAATCTAATACTTACCCTCAGTGATTTGACAGTTCTTTAACTTGATAAAAATGGAATTTTATAGTAATTTTGCTTTTGCATCTTGCTTCTTGGTTCAACACAATGTCTGTGAGATTTATCATAATGTATTAGTACTTTGTCTTTTTTTATCTGTTGTTAAGAATACATCCCAATTTATTTATCTAATCTCCTCTTAGGAGACATTTGGATTATTTACAATTTTTTGCTTATTGTGAATAAAACTGCTGTCAATGTTCTCGTAATGTCTTTGGGTGAATGAATATATGCCTTTATTCTCTTGAGTGTATGCCTACTAGTGTAATTACTGGACCACAGGTTTGGTGACTATTTAACTTCAGTAGATATTGCCTTTTCCAGTGGAAGCTCCACAGCGTCAGAGCAGGGGCTCCATCTCTGCTACATCCCCAGAACTCACGGCAGCTCCTGGCTCAGAGTCAGTGCTAATGAGCTGTTTGTGAGTACATGAAAATATTTGCATACTGTGCATTTTGGTGTTCATGTTTCATTGAACAGAGGTCAGACTCTCTCTCCCTGTGCCCAGAGCAACCCTATTAAAACAGATATTTTCGTACTTTTTTTAATTTTGTACAGAGAAAGCAAGAGTGTGAGCAGGCATGGAGGGACAGAGAGGGAGAGGGAGAGAGAATCTCAAGCAGACTCCCCACTGAGTGCGGAGCCTGAGGTAGGGGCTTGAACTCACAACCCTGAGATCATGGCTTGATCCCAAATTAAGAGTCAGATGTTCAATTGACTGAGCCACCCAGGCCACCCTCACCTTTAAAAAGATTTACTTTTTTTTTTTTTTAAGGATTTCATTTATTTATTTATTTATTTGTGAAAGAGAGAGAGAGAGAGAGAGGCAGAGACATACGCAGAGAGAGAAGCAGGCTCCATGCAGGGAGCCTAATGTGGGGTTAGATCCCAGGACTCCAGGATCATGCCCTGAGCCAAAGGCAGATGCTGAACTGCTGAGCCACTCAGGCATCCCAAGACTTACTTATTTTTAAAGCAGATATTTTATAAAGCCTCCTTAAATATTTGGAAATGAAGTTCACAGATGTTACAACCTGTCTACATGCATATCTTTTTTTAAATCACTATGGTGTTTTAACTCTTCTACAAAGGAAAAAACTAAAGAAAGTAATTTATAGTAAGGTAATGAGAATTTCAATATACAAATGCCTGGGGATGACTGCATCGGAAGACACAATGAGACACATGGGTAACTTGCAGCTATACATGTGATCCATACAAATGCAGAGTGAGGTGAGAGAGATCTGATGGTCTTGTAACTCCTGTCTTGAGTTGCACTGTTGTTGGTGTGATTTTCCAAGTGGTGATCAACTTTTGGTAATATTTCTAATAGAAGATAGTATAATAGTACAATCTTCCCTCACTTGCTTCTTGAAAATTCATTGCCTGTTAAAACTGTGTCAGAATGCTTTCTTTATGTGAAATGTAATTGGGATCTAGGTTCAAATAACTTCTTCAACTACTGGAATATTCTGTGGGAAATATGTGGCATGACACATATCCTTCACTTGAACAGGATTATTTCATGCATCACAAAGAGTATCTACTCTATATGGTCCTCAATTGTGAAGTACCAGTTAGTGCCCTCTTGTCACAGTGCCAATTATCCCCCCAAATTCCCAAAATATCCTTGGTACTATCCCCAGGAGAGCCACAGGTCTAATTCAACACCTTCATTCTATGGATGCGGAAAATCTTGGGAAAAGGAGAATTGTCTCCTGGATCATACAAGGACTTTGGGCATGGACCATAGTCTCCTGACTCCTTGGTCTACATGAAGATTCTGTCCAGAATTGCAGTTGGAGCTGGGTCTTTGAGTCAAGTAGACTTGGGTTCCAATGCTAGCTCTGACCTTAGACAAACTGCTTCATCTTTCTGAGCTTTTGTTTCATCATTTGTGAAGTTGAGATTAAAAAATAACATTTACCTTAAAAACTTGCTGTGAGGATTAAGCCAGATTATGAATACAAATCCCTGGCACATAGCGAGATCTCCATACATGGTATCTATTATTATATCCCTTTAAAGCTCATTTATTTAAGTGCCAACAGAAATTGGTGCATTACATTGCTGGGGGAAATTCTTCCTTTGAACTTTTCTCTGTAGAGAAGCACTAGTTTAGCTTTATCTTTTGTTTCCAATACTTCAAACAATCCTTTTCCAGGGCCAAGTGTCCTTTTAATCCCTTCCCCACCAAAGCTGTCCCAAACCACAGTCAAGGACAAAATGTCTTAGGCCGAGTAGCTCGGAGCATCCTAACACTAAGAAGAAACCTTGGGGTTGTGATTTGGGGAAAGACAGAAGATGACATTAAAAGATATATTTTATTTAAAAAAAGAGATTTTATTTATTTATTCATGAGAGACATAAAGAGAGAGAGGCAGAGACACAGGCAGGGGGAGAAGCAGGCTCCATGCAAGGAGCCCCATGTGGCACTCGATTCTGGAACCCCAGGATCATGCTCTAAGCTGAATGCAGGTGCCCAAATGTAGAGCCACCCAGGTGTCCCTAAATTTTTTTAAATTTAAATTCAGTTTAATTAACATATAGTGTAGCATTAGTTTCAGAGGTAGAATTTAGTGATTCATCAGTTGCATATAACACCCAGTGCTCATTCTTTTTCTTTTTTTTTTTTTAAGATTTTATTTATTTATTCATGAGAGATGCAGAGAGAGAGGCAGAGACACAGGCAGAGGGAGAAGCAGGCACCACGCAGGGAGCCCCATGTGGGACTCGATCCCAGGATTCCAGGATCACGACCTGAGCTGAAGGCAGACGCCCAATCGCTGAGCCACTCAGGCATCCCTCCCAGTGCTCATTCTGATGAAGACATTTTTGAGCACTTGTTTTGTACCAGATGAATTGCACATAGTCTATTTCATTCTCTTAACACCCTGGGAGGTCGATATTGTTTACTATTACTTCCATTTTACAAATGAGAAAGTGAGGACTCTACACTGCTGAATTCCTTCCTCCAGATCACAGAGCCAACCTTGAAATCAAGTCTGATTTGGGTTCTTTCAAAAGCAGCCTCCGGGAAAAGGATGTGGGTGCTAGTAGTTTATTTGGAGGGAGTGTATGTTATTAATGTATTGCTCCTCAGCTCTGAAGCACCCTTCAATATATGCTCCATGATAAAGGAATTCCCATACGTATTTCTCCTTTATTTTTTTTTTATTTTTATTTTATTTATTTATGATAGGCACACAGTGAGAGAGAGAGAGAGAGGCAGAGACACAGGCAGAGGGAGAAGCAGGCTCCATGCACCGGGAGCCCGACGTGGGATTCAATCCTGGGCCAAAGGCAGGCGCTAAACCGCTGCGCCACCCAGGGATCCCCCGTATTTCTCCTTTAAAGTGAGCAAGAAGTCAATCTTCTCAGTAGGGGGTGCTGGAGGGATGGATATTGCAGAAGAGGAAGGTCTCCTGCCATTTTTCTACCAGATAGAGCTCAATGAAGGGGGTGAGGACATTCAATGGGGCCTCCATTAGCTATGGGCCAAAATGCGGCCCTTTGGCAACTTTACAGGCTCTGCAAAGGCTTTGTGCAGCCCTTTCCAGCACGGCAGCATAGCCATAGTCTCTGAAGGACTCCTGGGCCTGTTGGCTCCCTGACTCCCCATCCTAAGATCAGTTTCTGGTTGTCTACTTTCTCACATGCTCTCTGGAGGGTGGCGTCTTGCACTCCTAGCATTTCTCGAGCAGCCCCAGCCTGGCCAAAGCAGTAGACTTTTCTGCTCTCCAGTGGGCAGAGTCACACCTTTTCCAGAGATGTCCGGATCCTTCCCAAGTTTGGTTCTTGCATGGATACTCATCCTAAGCCATAAGGTGCCTTGTAAAGTTTCCTTGTATCTTACAGTTACTCAATCATCATTCGTGGTTCTTTGTACTAAACTTGTTCTGTTTGAGTTACTAAGGTTTCTGTCTCTTGATTGGACCCAGATTATCATAGGAGGTGACCCTAGGGAGAGGAGAAGGAAAAAAGCCAATAAAGAATGTGCTAATGAGTGCACTTGACACTCATTCACACTCGTGTCACCTTGAGAGTCGGGGTGCCACACAGTTCAGTATTGCTCCAGCAAGAGGCAAGGGGGCTGAATATGAATGGTATGAATCCAACAATTTCCATCCCTCATTGGTTGAGCGATGCTCTATGGGGACCTTAACATCCTGGTGCTTTTGTCCTGCCTTGCATGCTTGGACTGGCCAGGGCATAGTTCTGCAGCCAGAAAAAGCCCTTGGACACTGAGAAGCAGTTCCTTAATGATAAGATATCTGTGTGCACGGGAACTCCATGTGTGCGTGGGAACTCCACTGAAGCTGTGGGTGAACTCTAGGCAGGACTACAGAGATGCAAGTGGGCACTGACGTATTTACTAGTGACATGTTGCAGGATGCTGGATGACAAAAGGAAATTGGTCAGCTGGATGCCGATCAATGACATAGACTGATGTAAGGGTGAATTTTCTGGAAAAGCCAGTTGCAGAGGATCAAACGTTTTCTGACTGGTATAATTTAATTGTACGGTCAGTGTTTGCTATAGATAATTGGGTTTTTCTTTGACCTTGACAATCTCACCGGCTTGCTGTCTACACTGGAAAAACCATTTTCTAACTGTTTCAAATATAATAAGCCAAAACCTGGCTCCCACTGCCACGTTCAGGAGGTGCTGATGGCTGCGGTACCCAACCAGTAAAAAGGCAGTAGTGTTTGTATTTTGCATTTTGCCCTTTACAAGAGCATTTCAGCTGAAGCAAAAAGCTTTTTTCTTCACCCTGGGTTTTTAATAGAAATCTTGGTGGCATGAAGCCGTTTTAGTTCTGAGCGCCAGCTTGTAAAGTTCACTGTGACAAAGCTCTGTTCTGGCATGGAACGCAGTGGGTACCAAGGCGAGAGATGCTAATCAGCAGGAACACCAGAATAAAAATCTAAGCAGGAGACAAGTTTATTACAAAGGGTCATGGACAGTGTTTGTGGGTGATGTGGGCCGATCGTTATTTCTATACTAAAAATTTGTATTACTGACATTTTGCAATAAGTCAACAAATGTATATGGTTTCCCAACTGGCAATGTATTTTTTTTCTATATTTAAAATGTATTGGTGAAAAAAGAAGGAGGAAGCTTATAGTGTCCCGAAATGGAAACATCTCTGAGGTGTGGTGGTCAGTGACAAAAGCAATATGCAGAACAGTGTTGAGTAGCTACCTATTGTATGAGAAAGGAGGAAAAAAATATAGCTATGTTTGCTTATATTCATATAAAAAATACAATAACAATATCTGATAAGGATAGAAGGCAGAAACAGGGGTGAGATTTTTCAATCTATAACTTTTATATCGTTTTGATTTTAAAATCCTGTCAATGTATTTCCTGTTCAAGTAAAGAAATAGCAAAATGCCCAGTGAAGAACATAATCGTTGGAAAGCAGGCCTCTGTTCTGTGATCATTTTTACAACCTTTGAAGGTAGCTTCAGATGGGGAAATGTATTCCATAAAATTCAAATTCAAATGCACATAGTGAATCCTTTGCAAACATTTAGGGCATGAGTGGAAATTTTTTACATCCGTGCTCATGGAAATTTTTTACATCTATGCTGCTATTTACCATCCTGCCAGCAGGGGGAAGTGTTTCTCCGTTTTTCTTTGTGCCTTCGTCTAACTCCCCAACTTCAGATGCAAAACCAACCAAGAATTCTCTAATTCAAATCTATGCACAAAATGCACCACATTTTCTAGATTCATGGTGTTGCTCTCTCATCCCGAAAACCTTTTGGGGACTTGGAGCTTCCAGCAGGCTGCTAATGATTATTCAAAAGGGGCTGATTATTGGGCTTGCCGGTGTAAAGTCTTTCTTCCCTCTTCTCTGCTCCCTTGTCATTCCACTCGGGCCCCCATACATCACTTTCCATAATCAGGTCGGAGGAGAAAACCCTTAAATTATGAAAATTCACAGCGCGTGCTCTCTCTCTCTCTCTTTGTTTTACTTTGCAGATGAGACCCAGGATTTGGAAGGCAAAACAAACAAACAAACAAACAAATATGAACAGGGCAGATTTGGGACCTTCACAAAGGGTGCCAAAGTTAAGAAAGGCTGAAAGAATGAATCTTGGGGGAATGTTTGTCTCTGCGCCTGGCTGGCCCCGTTCCTGCCAGAACTCCTCACATCTCCACAATAGGAGCCATTTTGCAAAGGACAAGATGAAAGCTCAGAGAGAATGAGCAACTCACCCAAGTTTATGTTGCTGCAAAATGATAGAATTGGAGATGGGTGCCAGACTGCAACCAAGGCAGAAACACAGAAGTGTTTTTCCCCGACATCATACTAAATAAACCAAGGCAGTGCCTCCCCCTGTGCTCTCTTTGCTGCCTCTGCCCCCAGTCTCTGTCCTGCTCTCTCTCCTCTTGGTGTCTCTGAAGAGAGAAAAGGGAGAAGGAGAAGCTGCCCCTGAGAGGCTCCTCAGATGTTCAGGGGGAAGCTGTTCTTTGTTGTACACTGGCAGGGATTCCTTTCGAAAAGGCAGCAGCATTGAACTGCCCAAGGTCAGAGATGCCCAGAGCTGTGGACTTGGGGAAGTGCCAGGGAAGGTGGCAGAGTGCAGTTTCCAAGCTGCACGGGAGCATTTCGTGCTTGTGTGTGAGTGTATGTTTGAGGATTCCTGCGTCCTCATCCCCACTCCCTGGCAGTGCTCACAGATGGAGGAGATGGTCAAGATGCAGATTTGGACACTTTGGAACATCGCATGGACTAAGTACAATAGTGAACAAATAACAACCTTGAAGACTTTTTACCCCAAGTGAAGTACGTGAGAGTGATCTTGGGTGGCATGGCATCCAGCCTCTGAGACAAATATCACCAGCACACCTGGGGAGAGAGCTGTCGCCCTTTCCAATGCTGAGTAGGACCAGGAGAAATCACCTTTTGTGGAAGCAACACTTTAGCAACTTTTCAACAAGAGCTACAGTGCCCTTTCAACAGAGAGGTACAAGCAGCAGGCTGGTGTCCTTGGGTGGGGGGGCAATAGTACCCAGCTAGAATTTTCTTTGGTTGTTTTATTTCCCTTTGGTGATGATTCTATTTATGACAAAAGATTATGGTTTTCTGTTTATGGTAGTGATAAGTTGTCCTTTTTAAAAGCAGGCATTTAAGCAAAAAAGCCAACCTAAAGGAAAATAGTTGAGTAAATATAGGATGGGGGTATATAGATGCTGTAACACAATGAAGTGGCTCTAAATGGTTGAAACGTGGAGGATGCCGTATTGGATTATTTCTACATGTGCCTTCCATCTCAGATAATTCAGGACTCTAATGCCATCATTTTAAAATCAGAAGGAAAATTGGAATTGTGTCATTTCAGAACAGAAAAAGTTGATCTAGTCCAATCTCCCCATTTTAGAGTTGATGAAATGTAAGCTGAGAGGGAGGTGACTGGCCGAAGGTCACAGAGTTCTGTTGGCTACTAACATGTGTGCGTGTATGTGCATTTGTGTGTGTGCAGTTTTGGGGTGGGGAGGGATGAAGCAGGGAGAGCAGGTCGAAATAGTAGCCAAATATGGCTCTGCTTTCAGTAATTCAAGTTGTCTCAGCACCATGGAGGGAAAAAGGAAAGAAGAGGGGGACACAGTCTTTGAACAACGTGAAAACCCCTAGATAACAAGAGGGAAAATATCCTGAAAATCTAAGTTTCTTTTGCTTGCTGCAGCAGCAAGGCCAAGAGCTGGCGGGTTTCCCTCAGTAATCTCAGCAGTAGCTTTTTGCTGCGGAATGTAGCGTTAAATACGATAGGTCAGCATTAAGCTTGAACAAAATGTGATGACTGATTAGGAAATGAACGGTAAGTCATGGATCATGGTGATGCTTATCAACATCCTCCCACCCCTGCCCCCACTGGAACAAACAAAGCTACACTTGCAGGCTCTCGAAACTGAACCCCGATGGCCTTGTCCTTGGGACAATGTAGCTCTGGCTGTGACAGTCATCTAAGAGGAAATCAGGTGTCACAAGGAGAAAAGACTCCACTGTGCTTTCAGATGCTTCAGGAGGGATGCTGTGGGGGGCTGTGGCCCCTGGCTTCCCCTCCACTGTGAGATCTACTCCAAGTCTTGCTTTCTGACGTGTATACTGAGGTTACAACAGTGGGGTACAGCCTTAGATTAAAGGCAGCCTCCCTTGTGGATGGGGCAGAGGAGCCCCGTGCATGATCCAGGACAGGAACTTAATATATATTTATGGAATGGAGGACCGCAAAGCTGGATAAATCAGTCAACGGTCAATCAGTGGGTTTTATCTGGTGCCTGGCATAGAGCTGGCCTACTGCTCACCCACATTCCTATGTGGGCAAGTTGATGTTGCAATGCCCCTATTTCTTCATGCCTAAACTTTACGTAAGAAACTGCATTCTATAAATATGTTGTTGGCATGGGAGAGATGAGTCTGGTGTGTGTGGGGAGTGTTTATACATTCACTCATTCAATCATTCATTCACCCAACCAACTGATATTTATTAAGCACTTAGTGCAGAGATAGTCTAGGCTCCTTCCTATAAAGGCTGAAACTTAGTGTTATGAAACACCGTGTGCCATACTTGTTGTAAACATTTTCCTTCCTATATGGGGCATTTCATCCATATCATTGTCCTAAAAGAGGTATAATTATTACTTTCATTTTAGAAGGGAAACTGAGGCACAGAGCTAAAAAGTCATGAGGAAAGGTGGGATATGTAAGACACCATGGTCAGGAGAGACTTTAGGAGAGGTACACTCAGGCAGGGGCTAGAAGTATGCATTTCTTGTGCATTTCCAAAATCCATGGTTCCCTTTCGAATCACCCCACTTCTACCCCACCATTATTTGGTCAGGCTATCATGCAGTTCATTGTCATTGCAACTACCTTCTAAGTAGACTGGTCCTCCTTGCAGCCCGAGTGGTGTGACAGCTGTGGGGATGACAGAGAGATTGACCAAATTGATAGGCTGGCTCACTTATTGCTCTGTTGACCTTACCAGGGTGTGGCTTATTAGTGGCCTCTAAATTTGAAGGATAGAAGGCTCAGACCTCTGGGGTGACACATAGCATGGAGTCACAGCTCGTCACCACGCACTTGCTCTTGGGAGGCCTGGTATACAGCTTCTCTTCCCTGAAGCATGAAGGCATGGCCATTTACCATGGGAATGGGGGCAGAAAATAACACAGTGGTGGGAGCAGTAATCAGAATAATTTGATATGTGCAATTCAATACATTAAGTTTCAAGGCCTTTCACCTCCAGATCTCACCTGGGTATCCCAATGACCTTGTGAAGCTGAGGCTGTTATGCACATTTGGAAGATCAGAGGCAGGGAGGCTGAGAAGCTTCAGAAGTTTACCTAAGACCATGTAGCTGGTGGAGGACAAAGCCAGGGCTTGAACTTTCTTAGAAACGAAAAATCCGTCAATCCATCTGACCATAGGCTAGAGAGATAACATCTTTCTTTGCAGCAACAATAATCACCATTTACTGTTTTCAGTGTGGACCCTGTGTTGGATTCTGATCCAGGAGCCTTAAACATGTAAACTCACTCAATCCTGTTACATACTGCTAATGGCAAAGCGTCTGATGTGTGGTAAGAGCTCAACGTTAACTCATAAGGCTTTAGTTTTGGATAAGTGGAAACTGAGGCCCAGAAGGGTTAAGTAAGTTGTCCAAAGTTATCCTGTTGGTAAACAATGGGGCCATCTGGCTATGAGGTCCAGTTCTTGTCTCTGATGCCCCCTGCGGGCCAGCCTGCGTCCTGGGGGTTGGGGACCCAGTGCTCCAGTGCGTGTTGTGGGGGGTACACACTGAGGTTTCAACTTTTGCAGCTTGCCTCTGACAGCACTTAGGTTTTATTCATTTTCATTTAAATTACCCTATAAAGCCATTTAAGCTTTGTGTCTTTAGCTGTGTAGAGACCATTGGAACCGCTGCCACCTCTGCGGTTCCCTCCACTTGTTTTCCTTCACTCGGGAGCTGCTGAGAATCTGGGGTACTAGGAAAGAAATTTTTTCCCCTCATCGTGCCTGGGGGATTCATGTCTCTTGGAGAGGTTGGTAGAACTCCCTCCCTGTGAATGCAATTGGATTTGGAATTCAAGTTGTGAGGGTTTCCTGTTTTGAATTTTGCCAAAGTTGCAAACATAAAGCTGTTTCCTAAGTAGACAATGCACTGGCACTCCTCGTCTCTACTCTAGGCTGCAGCTTTATGTTTACTTTCCCTCATTTCAAACAGAATTTGTGGGGCCTTGTGCTCATACATACAGAGAAGCCAAATGGAGGTGGATCTGGGCTCTGTTTCCAGGCATCCGGGAGGTGGCAGAGAAAGGGCAGATGATTCCCAGTGGAAGCATTTATCAAGGAGGCAGAAATTTAGCTAAAGTTTGAAAGACTTTTGGAATTTGATTGATGGAGGAAGAAGGCAAGAGCAGCAAGCCATGTATCTGACAAGGGGTTAACACCCCCAAAATATAAGAAACTCAAAACAACTTACTAGTTTAAGAAAAACAATACACCTGATTTAAAAAAAAAAATGGACAAAGCATCTGAATAGACGTTTTCCCAGAAAAGACTTAGAAATGGCCAGCATGTGTATGAAAAGGTGCATAACATCACTAGTTATCAGGGAAGTGAAAATCAAAATTACAATGACAAAAAAACCAAAACCAAGACCAAACAAAACAAAACAACTATAATGACATTGTTACAATGGTCATTACCAAAAAGACAAGATAATAAATGCCGTTGGGCATGTGGAGAAATTGGAACCCACGTATCCTGTTGGTCGGAGTGTAGATTAGTAGAACTGCCATGGAAAACAGTAGGGAGGTTCTTCAAAAAATTAAGAAGCGGTCTCACTTCTACGTGTCTATATATAAAGGAAATGAAATCAGCATCTCATTATTTGCACCCCCATATTCATTGCAGCATCATTTGCAATAGCCAAGATATGAAAACAACTCAACTGTCTGTTGATGGATGAATGAATAAAGAAAATGTAGTGTATAACTACAATGGAATATTACTCACTGAAAAGCAGAAGGAAATCTTATCTTTCATGTCGATATGGATGAACCTGGAGGATGTTACGCTAAGTGAAATAAGCTTGATACAGAAAGGCAAATATTACATGACCTCACTGATATGTGGAGTTTAAAAATGTTGGACTCATAGCAGCAGAGAGTAAAATGGTGGTTTCCAGGAGTTGAGGGGAAGGGGAAATAAAGAGATGTTGGTCAAAGGGTATAAAGTTTCAGTTATGCAAGATGCGTAAGTTCTGGAGATCTACTGTGCAATCTGGTGACTGTAGTTAATAATACTGTATTGTACACATGAGATTTGCTGAGAGTAGATCTTAAGTGTTCCCACCACACAAGAAAGATGGTAACTATGTGAGGTGATGGCTATGTCATTTAGCTTGATTGTGGTAATTGTTTCACAACGCATACTTGTATCAAAAACATCACAGTGTACACATGAAATATATTCGATTTTTATTTGTCAAGTTTACCTCAAGAAAACCAGAAGGAAAAAAACACCTCAGATACCACAATCTGGATGGCTTAAACAACAGAAATGTATTCCCTCACAGCTCTGGAGGCTGGAAGTCCAAGATCAAGCTTTGGACAGGCTTGGTCCTGGTTTACAGATGTGCATGCTTTGTGTCCTCACAGGGTTTTTCTCTGTGCACGCATCTTTGGCGTCTTTCTCTGCTTCCAAATTCCTTTTTATGAGAACACCGTCAGATTGGATTAGGGCCCACTCTAACAGCCTCGTTTTTACTTATTCACTTCTTTAAAGGTCCCACCTCCAAATACAGTCACATTCTGGGTACTGGGGCTTAGGGCTTCAATATATGAATTTCAGAGGGTCACAGTTCAGCTCATGACAGACATCAAGGCAGACATTTTATGTAATCATTTTAATGTTTATAATAATCCCACGACTGATACTGTTAGTAACTTCGATTTCAGAAATAAGATCTGAGGCAAAAAGAGGTGAGATATCTTGTTTCTGGTCACATAGGTGGTAAATGGCAAAGCCAGGATTTAACCACATCCAGATATGTCTGATAAGTGTCTTCATTCTTACCACCTAATCTGGCCAAAATGGAACCTGGATGTCTTCATGATGGGTATGTTTAGGTTGTGACCTAGGGCCTACTGTACCTTATTATCAGCTCCTCCTAAGTAGGTGTGGAAAAACAGCACCAGCAGGGAAAGGTTCCCACAAAGAAGGAAAACACAGGCAGGGCTTCATTATTTTTCTGATAGATATTTTGATCTTGTTAGGGAGTGGCAGTTTTGGGAGGGCCATGGCTGGCTGTGTACATGGGGTTGCATTGTGGGTTGGCATTCCAAGCTCAGGCGGAGATGGTGATGGCTCCTTGGGCTAGCTCCATCCCTGGGGATAAAGATCAGGTCAATTGTTCTGAAGTTCAGCTGACTGAAGCATAAGGATCTAAAATAAAAAGGAGGGATGCCTGGGTAGCTCAGCAGTTGATCTACCCTGTCTTAAGCTCAGGACGTAATCCTGGGTCCAGGGATCGAGTCTTGCATCTCGCTCCCTGTGAGGAGCCTGCTTCTCCCTCTATTTCCTCTGTCTCTGTCTCTCTCTGTGTGTCTATCATGAATAAATAAATAAGATCTTAAAAAAAAATAAAATGAAAAGGAATGATGTTCTCAGTAGAATCATGTCTCCTCAAAAATGTATGTTGAAGTCTTAACCCTGGTACCTGCGAATGTGACTTTATTTGGCAATAGGATCTTTGCAGATGTAATTGGTCAGGACAAGGCTATACTGAGTTAGGGTGTCCCTAATTCCAATGATCGGTGTCTTTAGGAGAAGACCCTGTGAAGACAGAGATTGAAGTGATGCCTCTAAAGCCAAGGACATCATGGATTGCTGGCTAGGAGAGAGGCATGGGATGGATTGTCCCTCAGAGGCTGTAGAAAGAAACAGCTTTTTGCACTTCTAACTTCCAGAACTGCAAGACAATGCATTTGTGTCATTTTTAAAAAATATTTTATTTATTTATTCATGAGAGGCACAGGGAGAGAGATAGAGACATAGGCAGAGGGAGAGAGGGAGAATCAGACTTCCTGCAGGGAGCCCAATGTGGGACTCAATCCAGAGAACCTGGGATCATGCCCTGGGTTGAAGGCAGACACTCAACCACTGAGCCACCCAGATGTCCCCAATTCTGTCATTTTAAGCCACCCAGGTTTGTGGAACTTTGATAAGGCAGTCCTAGGAAACTAATACAGACAGGAAGGGAGAAACATTCACAGAAATAATTGCTCCGGATGATAATAAGTCTGACTCAGAGAGAACGGAGATGCAGACTGTGTCTGGGGACTTAGAGGAAAGAACAGTTTTAAAGGAGGGGGGAATTATGGTCTCAGAATCTCCATACAAATGGACAGATTATAAGAAAGAAAAGAAATGAATGAGAAAAGGTGGTAGATGTGGTATTTTAGAGCCACCAAGACTTGGGCTGGAATTCAATGTTGGTATATGCTAAAATGAAGCCATGTACCTACTACTATGTGTGTGTGGGGGTCATTTGTATTAATAAAACCCACAGAGATATTCACAGAAATCAAGGCGTGAGAGAGGAAACAAGCCAGCAGAGAAGAGGATGTGGGTACAGGTGAAGATGCTTGGAAGTGCTGTCCTTAAAGGTGTAATAAGAGTCCTGTGATTCTCTGAAGAGAGCGGCCCAGCTGTCTTGCCTGGCCACAGGTGCTCAGAGGTAGGGTAGTGACGGGGGCTCACACACCTCTCCAGCTAACTGCTGTGGGCTTGATCCAGCTCCAAGTGGAAAAGTGTGACATATTTTTTGTCTTGTTTTACTGAAAATTTCCCCTCACAGGGGGCAGTGACTAAGGAATTTTGACTCTGGACCTAATTATGAATTGTTAATTGGTTGGTGAAGTGGAAGTGACAGAACTATAGGATGAAGCCAGATGGGATTTCTCCTTTTGGGTTAACCATGACCTCCTAGAATTTCCCAGCTCCAGTGAAAAGAAAAGGCACACATAGTCTGGACTGTACCTTAGACTTTGGGAGGAAAGTTTTTTTTTTTTTTCTTCTTTTCGGAGGAAAGGGTTCTAAAAATTAGGAGGATATCCTTTTCTTTAATTCTTATTGGTAGATGATGAGAATTCCAGAGATTTTCTTTCTCTTCCTCCCTCATTCCTTCCTTCTTCCTCTCGCTTCTTTTCTCTCTTTTCCACAACCGAATACCATGCACTTCTACCTTTTATGTGATTCATTAAGGGATATTAAATTTTAGTATTTAGAAACTGAAGTTAGATATTATTGGAATTTGTGGAAGGCTGAAATTGGTGTTCAGCAAAAAGTCAGGCAGCCTCAAGAATCTCCCACAGATGGGGGCGCCTGGGTGGCTCGGTTGGTTAAGTGTTTGCCTTCAGCCAGCTCATGATCTCAGGGTCCTGGGATCGAGCTCCAAGTAGGGCTCCCCGCTCAGTGGAGAGTCTGCTTCTCCCTCTCCCTCTGCCACCCCTATCTTCTGCTCTTGCTCTCTCTCTCTCAAATGAATAAATAAAATTAAAAAAAAAAAAAAAAAACCTCCCACGGATGGCTGCATCCAGGCTGGCATTCCCACTATATTCTGGAAGGACAGTTAGTTATTATGCATCATCAGGGCGGTCTGTTGGTTGTGCTTTTCACGTGTGGTGATTCATACTTGTTAAATATAAATGGCAGTTTGTTTTGTTTCACCATTATTAATTTAGATTGTTGTACAGTATCAGAAGAATCTCACAGTGTTTTGTTGGCCCTCTTGTGGGAAATAAAAATATTTGCATCACTTGCACTTTGAAGCTATAGTTCTCTAACAACTCTGCCTTAAGATGTATGGTACTGTGGATTCTAACGTGAAATAGCATATTGATTAATTAATACTCAGAAAACTTCATGAGTTTTGCTATTACCAAAAACTCTTGATATTATGCATGCTTTCTAGATAAGGAAAAGCCTAAGACAGAGGACTTCTAGGTAACACTCAGGATCACAAAGTTGGCCAGTGGCAAAGTGGGGATTTGAACCCTGGAAGCATGGTTTCAGACTTACTGCTGGTAACTACCACACTACCTAGGATGATAAAGAAGAATCATTTATTTCTTTACCAGATGGGTCCTGCAGTGAGATCAGAGCCAAGTGAATGGTCTCTATTCATTTGCAAATGACTTCTCTCCTCACTTGCTGTGGCATCTGGAGGGGTAGTGTCTTACTCCCAAATCCCTAGCACTTGCTGTATAAGTGGCTGAGTCAAGGCCTTCCCCTCATTGACGTTTTCAATCATCCATGCTGATGACACTAACTAAATATTGTTCTGTCTAGGAACACTATCTCAACAGGAGTCATCCTAGATTCCACTTTGAATCTAGTGCTCCTTGAGGTGAACTGTTGAGATTTCATGATGTTAAACCTCCTCCAGATGGACACCATCCAGTTGAGTATCTGGAAAATGTCATTTTCTGTTACAATTTCTTAAAATTTATGGAGCTCACTGATGTTAGCTTTTTTTTTTTAAGATTTTATTTATATGTTTATGAAATACAGAGAGAGAGAGGCAGAGAAAAAGGCAGAAGGAGGAGCAGGCTCCATGCAGGAGGCAGGATGTGGGACTTGATCCTGAGATACCAGGATCATGCCTTGAGCCAAAGGCAGATGCTCAACCACTGAGCCACCCAAGGTGTCCTTTTTTAAAGATTTATTTATTCGTGAGAGGCAGAGAGAGAGAGAGAGAGAGAGAGAGAGAGAGGCAGAGACACAGGCAGAGGGAGAAGCAGGCTCCATGCAGGGAGCCCCACATGGGACTTGATCCCAGGTCTCCAGGATCGCGCCCTAGGCTGAAGGCGGCGCTAAACCGCTGAGCCAGCCGGGCTACTCAGCTTTTTAGTCTTGAGATGAACTTTAGTAATAGCCTATAAGAGAGGAAATAGGAATCCAAAATTGTAATGTTAGTGTCTGGAGCTTAATCAGGGGTAGATTCCAGACTGGACACCAGGATTCCCCAAACTGTCCCGTGTACTTTTCAATTTGTATATAGTAGGAGAATCTGGGATGTTACGGAACTTATAAGATGGGTTTTGCTTATATGTCACATAACATTTGGGCTACAGCTAAAAAATCCAAATAAATATTTATATCTTGCTTTTTTAACTAATGGAAACTGTAGCTTTAAAAGGTTAAGGACATTTGTAGAATGATCATGGACAATAAAATCATGATAATATTACCTAAGGAACTTGATGATATTTTAATGAAAGCTCTGTAAACTGGTCTTTTGTTTTGCACACCATAAACCAAGTAGGTATTCTGCAAAAGATTAAGGACACCCAAAAATATTCAGAAGTGTGTCATTTGTGGAAATTTCTAAGCACCCATGAAGCAAACCGATAGTGCTTTGGACAAACTCAACTGAGTCTACTAATGGAAAGCTTAGAAAAGAAGGTTTGAGTAAAGTTTGAATCAAGATCCATTAAAATACTACTTTAACAGATGAGCCATTTGTGAAATTGGATTTTCGAACAAATGACTGTACCATAATTTGAAATGAATGTATTGTAGTATTGCTTGGGAAGGAAGAAGTTTGTGAATTTAGGAGAGAGATAGTTTCTCAATGACTCTATTCATAATGGCTAAAGAAAACAATGATTATCAATTAATCAGTGCTGGGCTCAGATGCAACCTGTCATTCCTTCTTCAGAGCTACCTCTGTCCTTTGCACATAGTTTCAGTATGGCAATGATCTCACTCTTAGAGTGTCCGTAGCTTATGAGATACAATGGGTAGGGACACTACCTCTTTAATTTCTTTTAATTTTTTAATTTTAATTTTAATTTTTTTAATTTTTAAAATTTTTTTTATTTAAAAAAATTTTTTTAACTGATGAGGCAAGTAATTCAATGTCACATATGGAATGAGTGGCAGATCGAAGATTAGAACTGAGATCCTTTGATTCAAAGTTCTATGGAAATAAATAAGAGATCAACGAAATGAGGAAAGCAAAGGCTATCTATTCTGAACTTGATAAAGCAAAAGAGTCATCTACCATTACTTGTGTTTTGGCTGACTCAAAGACAGGCAGAGGAATGAGAAAGCATGTTAGTGGGAAACAAAGAAGGCTTCAGGTATGTCCTGACTGGAGACTGTGGGCACAGGAAAGCTGAAGGCAGGATATTTCGAAGCTAAACATCCTGTGTGATTGGTTGGGGTGCATATTTGACTTTCTCTGGTTGGTTCTTTGTTGGAAGTGAAGATGCAAATTAGGAGAGTTGTCAGTTATTAATCAAGACCTGACTGTTTTGCCCTGATTGTTACGGGATTTATTGTTTGACTTTCTGGATCAGTTGCTAGAGATAATGGTCTCACTTCCAACAAGTCTGACTTACAGTTAGTATGTTCGCTTCCTGAGCTGGTTCTTGTGGGTCATGGATTGGTTTCTTGGGTTGGTTGCTGCAGATTGTGGATCAGAATTCACATGGATTTAGGTGAGTCATTTATATATATATATATATATATATATATAGTTCGATTGGCCAACATATAGTATAACACCCAGTGCTCATCCCGTCAAGTGCCCTCCTCAGTGCCCGTCACTCAGTCACCCCATCCCCTTGCCTGCCTCCCCTTCCGCTACCCCTTGTTCATTTCCGAGAGTTAGGAGTCTCTCATGTGCTGTCACCTCACTGATATTTCCCACTCATTTTCTCTCCTTTTCCCTTTAATACCTTCCACTATTTCTTATATTCCCCGTATGAGTGAAACCATATAATGATGGTCTTTCTCTGATTGACTTATGTCAATCAGCATAATATCCTCTAGTTCCATCCATGTCGAAGCAGGATATTTGTCCTTTCTGATGGCTGAGTAATATTCCATTGTACATATAGACCACATCTTCTTTATCCATTCCTCTTTCGATGGACACCGAGGCTCCTTCCACAGTTTGGCTATTGTGGACATTGCTGCTAGAAACTTTGGTGTGTAGGTGTCCTGCTGTTTCACTGCATCTGTATCTTTGGGGTAAATCCCCAGCAGTGCAATTGCTGGGTCGTAGGGCAGATCTATTTTTAACTCTTTGAGGAACCTCCACACAGTTTTCCAGAGTGGCTGCACCAGTTCACATTCCCACCAACAGTGCAAGAGGGTTCCCCTTTCTCCACATCCTCTCCAACATTTGTTGTTTCCTGTCTTGTTAATTTTCCCCAGTCTCACTAGTGTGAGGTGGTATTTCATTGTGGTTTTGATTTGTATTTCCCTGATGACCAGTGATGTGGAGCATTTTCTTGTGTGCTTATTGGCCACATGTATAGGTGAGTCATTTTTATATTTAGTTGGCTATATATGTGTATATATATGTATACACACACACACAATGGTAATAATCTCACCCTTGGAGTATATGTAGCCTTTGAACTACTGTGAACAGGGACTCTGACTCTTTAATTTTTAATTTTTATTTTCTTACAGGTGAGGTGAATTATTCAATGTCACATATGGAGTGACTGGCAGATCCAGGATGAGGACTCAGATTCTCTCAGTTCTGCGGAAATCAACAGAGATCAGCCAGATGAGAAAAGTGAAGGCTATTTATCCTGAACTAGCTATAGAAAGGGGAGTCATCCACCAAATCTTATTTGTAGATGATATATATATCATTTGTATACTCAGCCTGTCAGTTCAGTTCTCTTCCTTCTAAATCAGGGGTGGCAAACTTTCCGTAAAGGGACAGATAGAAAGTATGGTCAGCTTTATGAGCTATACAGTCTCTGCTGTGATTACTCAACACTGACATTTTAGCAGAAAAGCAGCTCTGGACAATATGTAAACAAGTGGATTTGGCTGTGTTCCAACAAAACTTTATTTATAAAAACAGGGAGCAGGCTTGAATTGGCCACAGGGCTGCACTTTGCTGACCCCCGTTCCATGGTAAAGAGTACACAAAACCCACAAATGTGCATATGACAGCTGCCTCCTGTGCTGTGACTCATTTCCTTTAGTCCTGTTTTCATGCCATTGAAGCCGTGATCACTGTGGTCTAGTTTCTGAGTGACCATTCAACAACCAAAAAATTTTAAAAAGTTTCATTATTTTTTCCTTCCTCTCTAAGGATGTTACTTAATAACTGAAGTGATATTTCTTATAATTTTTTCCATCCCCGTTCTCCCTTAGCTCATACTCCTTCCCTTTTCAGAACCTCTTTTTTTGTCAAGTACCCCCCACCCAAAAAAAAAAAAACACTCTCTTGCACAGTGAATCAGCACAGGGTACCATCTTCCTTTTAATACATCACATGTCAGGGACACCTGGTTGGCTCAGCGGTTGAGCATCTGCCTTGGGCTCAGGGCGTGATCCTGGGATCCTGGATGGAGTCCTGCATTGGGCTCTCTGTGGGGAGTCTGCTTCTCCCTCTGCCTATGTCTCTGCCCCTCTTTCTCTCTCTGTGTTGCTCATGAATAAATAAATAAATCTTTTAAAAAAATTTTACATGTCAGGCAAGAGCTGGTAAGGTCAATGTTATTAAATTGGTATAGATCCTGGCTCTGCCATTTACTAGTCTGTGACCTTGGTCTGTCCTTATCCTGGTCCCCTTGTGTTTGCAACATGGCTGCCACAGTTCCAGGCATCACACAGAGATGAAAAAAATATATATCCCGAAGAAGTAGAGATCATTTCTCCCTTGTAATCCTTTGAAAGTGAATCATCTCCCAGAAGCTTCCAGGCTGACTCATCCTCATTTCTTATTGGCCCAACTGTATCACATGCTCACATCTAAGTCCACATGAGTAAGGGGAATGGGACACCATGTCTGGCTTAGATTAGAGTAGATTAGATTAAGGTGGAATCCTGCTGAGATTGGGGGTCCATTCTGCCTTCTCTGACACACATGGCCTTATAGAGGAGGGAGGATGTGAAGGAGCAAAGCTGAGCTTCTGTAGGAAAGATGAAGGAGAGGGGTCAGTACTAAGAAGCCAACCAGCTGTGTCTTTAGCAAGAGGCAAAGAGGTGGGGAGGGAATTGACTAGAGAGAAAAGGTGGCAGGAGAAAACTGAGGACCTATGAGGAATTTATCTCTAGGTTTCTAACTTTCCTTAAAATAGAAACAGTCAAGGGTTTCTTTTCATGGCAGACAGAAGGCTTGGATTTGTTGATGGAGAGTTGCCTCCCATCTTCCCCTGAACACATGCATCAGGCCAGGATGGATAACAACAACATTGTCAAATTGGCAAAGCTGGTCTGCCTGTCTTCTCTTCCACCCAATTTGATAACTGCTTTCACTCTTTCCCCCAGTCTTACCTTCCTGTGTCCAAGGATCTTGCATGCTTCGCCATGAACTCACAACGAGGGAACGCTGGCTGTGGAGAGGGGCAGACCTGAGTATGAATCCTGGCTCTGACACTTATTAGTCTGTGACCTTGGGTATGTTACTTAACAGCGATGAAAATTAGTTACTCATCTATGTTGAGCGAAGATGTGTGCTTTCCTTACTTATGCAGTAGCTGTGAGGATTAAATGGAATTTTTCAGTGCCTATGGCAGGTATGTGTGTGTGTATATATATAATTGTATATATATAATTTTTTATATTTTAATTTTATATTTTTATATTATATATATATATATATTTCCCTTTGGTAATTAAAGCTGTCTACTCATTGTTCCCTGAAGGCACCTACCTCTTTTGTGATTTTTTTACCTTTGCATGCAGCTCATGCCCTTTCTGCTTCTTACATTCCATTCCACTTATAACACCTTTCCCTCTCTTCTCTACCTCAGATCTTAACTGCTGTCTGAAGTCAGGCTTGACTCCATATTGCTTGTCAAGAACTTCATGACCCTTCCAGACCAGGCCTTTATTTTCTGAAGGAGCCATCAGGGGTCTGTGGCATTGAGGTTATCACTGGAGAAGCCCTCATGGTGTTGGAGGGGGCCCTGGAATGTCAGCTTTGCCCAGGAGATAAGCAATCCTCAGGGTGTCAGAGCAGGGGAAGCAGTGGGATCCCAGCTCTGGGATGGGGTTGGGTGAAACAATGGAGTAGAAGCTAAGTCAAAGCAGAGAGAAATGACACTGGGACCTGCTGGCTAGAGTCCTGTTCTTCTGCCTGTCGCTTTTTTTTTTTTTAATGGACAAATTATATGTGTTATTTGAACATCAGTTTTCTTATCTCCAAATTGGGTTCCATACAGAATGTTTTCTTCCCTCTTATCCTTCCTGAAAATGTAAAGTCCAGAGAGCCAGAGCCTTGTTTTATTTTCACTGTAGTAGTTACGTCCAGCTCTTAATGTACTACCTAACTCCTAGTAGGCACAAAATACACATGTTGAAAAATGAAATGAGTGTAAAATAAGAAAACATAGGTGTAAATGTTTGTAAACTTCAGTATAAAACAAGTGGAATGTATTTGCTCACCACCTCCAACTTAGCATAGATCTCCGTATGGAACAATCATACAGTTTATGTTAGGTGATAGGCTTCATATCCTATATGGAATGTGAGCATATGTGAGGTTGTTTTAATCAAAATGTGGAGTCTCTGACAGCAGGGTAATGGATTTCTTATGTCAGACCAGCATCTATAAATCTTGCCTTCAGGTAGTCTAACATCAAAAGGCAGATGGGTACTATGCATGCCTCTATCTGCCTTCTCTACACTCGAGGAAGGGATTGCTAATAGTGATGAGCCTGGACATGGCCTCCACATTCTTGATTAAAACCATTTTACAGGTGGCTGCTACCAATGGATCAGAGCTGATCCAAATTCAACTTAACTTGAGGCCTATTTTTTTTTTAAATCCTTGGTCTTTTTTTTTAAATAATAAATTTATTTTTTATTGGTGTTCAATTTGCCAACATACAGAATAACACCCAGTGCTTATCCCGTCAAGTGCCCCCCTCAGTGCCCATCACCCATTTACCCCCCCCTTCCACCACCCCTAGTTCGTTTCCCAGAGTTAGGAGTCTTTATGTTCTGTTTCCCTTTCTGATATTTCCCACACATTTCTTCTCCCTTCCCTTATATTCCCTTTCACTATTATTTACATTCCCCAAATGAATGAGAAATAAATCCTTGGTCTTAATTCAAGCACACTCTCTTTTTGCTTGTTTGTTTATTTTCCTGAAGATCTCCATTGATGGAATCTCCAGTCTTCTTTTGTTGATTATCTCTTTGCTTGTTTAGCCATCAGAAAGTTCGTATCCAAATACAATCTCTCCTGCTGTAAAAATAGGGCTGTCCTTACCCTTCAACCCAGGCAAATATCTCAAAGAAAAATGATTTGGTTTTGCTTCTAGGAAATAAGAGAAATATCAAAGGGGAAATGAATCAATCCACCTCAGTACATAACTGTGAAATTTATTAGAAGAATGCCCCAGTGCTCACAAAGGCCATACCTAGAGCACCAGATTCACTGTTAAGTGCACTGACCTGTTTCTATGATGTGCTGTACTTATCCATACTTTCTATTTTTTAAAGCCACTTTACAAACATTTCCTAATTGATTTACTGCCCTGGAGCCAGTTTAGAACACAACATGGGTGATTAAAAGACCAGAAGAACTGATTTATAATGAACAATGATGAATGGAATATGATCTGAACTTGACCAAACAAAAATCCAGAGGCAGACACCCCAACCACTGTTAGCTACCTAGCAGAGCGAGGATTCGAGAGTAAGAAACAAATTATTTCACTTGACTATCGGAGGTTTCAAAAGAGCAAGTTGATTTTTTTTTTTAATGAGGAAAAATTCAGTCAGGCAGATTGATTCTCTAGGGCTATGGGCTGTTCCAGAAAGTGGGAAACTCAAGGTTGCTACAGGACCAAGGTTGAAAGCAGAGAACGATGCTTTTCCATGATCAGGAAATAAACCGATAAGCTGCCTTCTACCCCACTGCTCCCATCCTCCTCTCTCTCATGGTACATCTGCCTTTAATATATGATTTTGGTAGACTTTACTGTCTCTAGGAATAAACTGAGAATCTGCAACACTCAACCTGTAAGGAAAATACAACCTATCCATCATGGAGGATGCTCCCTGTCAAAGAGATTGTCTATTGATCATAGGTACCAAATTGGGCATTTTGTTATGATTTGTTCTTCCAGACTTTTAGAAGCAACTCTTCTCATGTTTGCAGAAAATGTATAGTAATAAAATCAACAAGATAGCGCATAGATTCTTATGTTTCAAAAAGGGTTGTGGTTTAGTTTTTATTTATTATTTTAAGAATATATGTCTCTCAACTAAAGATAAAGAATGTTTCTTACCTCCAAATTATTCATTAATTTATAAGTGCATTTACCTAAAAATCATTAAATGAGTAATTACTGTGTACTCCTTATAATTTAGTGAATTGGAAAAGAGAAAGGTGAGTGGGGTTTTTTTTTTAATTTATTTATTGTTTGTTTGTTTTACCAGCCCTCTCATCCCTAAGACTAGGAAAACATTAGAACAAGGATCCCAAGCACCTGGGTGGCTCAGTCAGTTAATATCTGCTTTGGGCTCAGGTCATGATCCCAGGGTCCTGGGATTGAGCCCCACATTGGACTCTCAGCTCAGTGGGGAGTCTGCTTCTTCCTCTCCTCCTGATTCATGATATCTCTCTCTCAAACAAACAAACAAACAAATAAATAAATCTTGAAAATAAATAAATACACAAATAAATCTTGAAAAATAAGAACAAGGATCCCAAGATGCCCGTGTTCTAGGCAGAAACTGGCAAACACAGTGCCCTGGGGCTAATGCCATGGTCAGGTGGGCTTCTTGCTCCAAAGTTACTGTTGTTAGATAAGATCTGCTCAAAGCCTAATTTGGCTGTTGAGTGTCTTATAGATAGATTTTTAAAATTTTTATTTATTTTTATTTTTTAAAATATTTTATTTATTTATTCATGAGACACAGAGAGAGAGAGAGAGAGAGAGAGAGAAAGAGAAAGAGGCAGAGACACAGGCAGAGGGAGAAGCAGGCTCCATGCAGGGAGCCTGTTGTGGGACTCAATCCAGGGACTCCAGCAACACACCCTGGGCTGAAGGCGGCGCTAAACCCCTGAGCCCCTGGGGCTGCTCGATTTTTTTTTTTTTTTTTAAATGAAGCTTCAATGCAAATTTGCCTTCTATCCTTACTTATGCAGCAGCTGCACTGACCAACCTGTCAGCATCCTTGGCTTGCCCAAACCTAGAAACAAAGAGTATGTGCATCAAAGAACAGGGCTGTTTCTAATTCATTCTCCTTAAGCCTTTGTTAGAAGCAGCAGCCAGAGTAAAGACAAGTTGATGGCTGCTCTCTGGGACTGAAATTAACCTAAATGCCACCGAGCCTAGTAGGACCATGGAGTCAACCTCTTTGGCCTTCAGAATGAAGTCACTCCACCTGAGGAGAGAGAAAAGATTTAAAGAGATAGAAGATGCGACCGCTGTCTGTAAGGAGCTAATACTGAGACTAAAGGGCCAAGGGGGGTGGGGTGTCTCAAACCCTTCTATATTACCACTGTGTGGCTAAATTCTCATTTTTGGAAGGAGCTCTGGGACTCTGGCCAGGGTGGAGTTTTGGGGCTTAGGGCTATATGGGGATTGGTACGGCCTATCCATGGCAGATACGACCCTAGTGGAAGTCAGTGATAATGACTCAGACAGAAGTGAACTTGAGAACTATTGGAAAAAATGAACACTTTCAAACTCCAAAACATGCAAAAAGGGTTTGTTTGATGGAGTCGAGTCAATAGGTTTCAAGGATGGGCAGATCCAGAAGGGAACCTGAGACACACAGGTGGAGGAGAGAGTTTCCGAAAAAGAGCTGTTGTCATGGCTATAAGTGGAAGATTAACTGTGGGGGTAGTGGGAGGGGAGGGTGGGAGATAGGCAGGTACACAACTGATTCAGGGGCAAAGGCTCAGTGCCTCCATGTTGGATAACTCCAGGGAGTCCCATCCATTGTATTCAATGGGAATGGTATCCCTGCAGTTGAGGGGTGTGCAGAAGCACTGAAGAGGCTATGACAGAGGGTTACAGGAGTGTAGAGGGGGGAGACATGAGCTATTCAGAAGTATTTGGGAAGAGTTTTTGAAGACATGACATCCAAGCTAATTCATGATGATGCAGAACTAACTAGAAAGAGAAACAAACATAGGTAGAGGAAAAAGCAGCTGTGGATGTAAGGGAATCTGGGATAGCAGGTTGTCCTGGCCAAGGTCTGTAGAACAGCAGAAGATAACCCTCAGGTGTAGCAGTAGGAACAGAGGAGGCAGGGGAGAGGTGAGCTACTCTCTGGAGATCTTTGAACAGCATAGTGGGGTTCGGACTTCATTTGAAGTTATGGGGAAGCCATTGCAGATTGATATAGGAAGCCATGGAAGTAGTATAGAGGACAGAGCTGGGGTGAGACCAGTGTCAGGGGACCAATTAGGAGGCTTTTGAAATAATCCAGCCAGGCAGCAACGAAGGTCTGAAACACAGCAGGGACAGGACCTCTCGCTCCCTCCTTCATGCTTTTGCCTGTGTCTGTCTCTTTTCAGATGAATCAAGTTGGGTGTCTTTCATGTTTGTGCTGTCCAGGTCACTGCTGGATCATATGGAAATACCTGGAAATGTTTTATTCCTAACTTGCTTGGGCATAGAGGTTGGCAAGTACCTAGAACCACAGAACCTGGCACATACTCATCGTCTGGCAAAATGACTGCCTTATGGAAGTCGAGGTCACTTCATGACACTTTGCATTTCTAACACACCCTTCTCCTTTTGTGGGGGTCTATGGATTTGAGAAAATTCTAGAATAGGATGGGAAGATTATGGGGAACATATCACATAACCCACAGGTTGAGAACCAGATGGATTTTAAGTCAGACACTCTAATCATGTGTGATATTACAGGGAGCGAAGACACAAAAAAGATTATGGCAGGTCCCAAGCACTATACCCACCACAATCTCCTGAGTTTACAGCTCTCCTACCAGATACCTAATATATAAGATTGCTGTGCAACACTATAAAAGGACTTACACAGTCTATTCTGAAAAACTGATGCTTCAATAAAGAAGATAAGTGGAGAAACCAGGATATAAGAAAACATATAAAAAACCTTTAGAAGGTCAACGAAGCCTGGGGAGATAAAACTCAATAGTTCAGGGACAGAAACAAAATGGAGTTTTCTTTGTTTTAGATAGAAAATTACAAGGCGCTGTTTGAGGTTATAGCTGTAGTTGGACTAGTCCCTTGAAAGAGTGCAATTTAACAAGACAGCTAGGAATCTGATCCCATTCGTGTAAAGGGAATAGATAACTTTGCCAGCTTTTCACCGTGATGGGAAATGTTCTACCATCAAGGAACTTTTGGAAGGGATGGAAAATGTTGTCTTGTTTTGGGTAGTGGTTACAGGGGCCAGGGTACATTTGGCAAAACCCATCAAGCTGAACATCTAAGATGAGTGCACTTTACTGATATCAGTACACCAATAAAAATAATACAAATAACAAAGAGAAGTGGGGCAGTTGATACTTGGGGTGATTAGGACCTTAGGAGGGCAAACCTACCCCGGCCAGACCAATTGCTTGGAGGATTGACTAAATTCATTACACGAAGCTAGGGGACTGAGGTTATCTACAAGTAGCATATAAGCTGGCCAGACTGCAGGCACCATTTTGCCTTTGCTTCTCTGGCCTTGTACAAAGCCAATTAGGTCTCTCTGGGAACTTGGAAGCCAATGTGGGGATAGCAAGTCAGTTTCATTTTCTCCTAACCATGATTCAACACAGAGCCCTGGGCTAATGAAGACTCCAACACCTCATCCATGTCCAAAGAAGAGAATCAGCATTGATGAGTGATCTCTGTTGAGGGCATAGTAGGGCAGATCGAAGATGTGTATGCCAAATACTCACCAACCAATTCTTTGAATAGAGACAGAGGATGAGGGCAGGCTTCTTAGGACCACCAGGAAATTTCTCCAGTGGTAGGAGTAGGGACTATGGTAATGCTGGGAATGTTCAGTCATATTGGGTCTGGAGATTAAGTTCTCTGTCTTCCAGAAGCTTCCAGAGGTGAAGCTGGCTTGAGAGAGCCAAACAACATGACTAAAATACCAGTCAGAAGGGGCTTTTCAGGAGTGGAAGCCAGGTCCATGAAAGTCAGAGAAAGTGGGGACAGAATAAGTGAGTGTTGACTAATTCCAAAGGAGGCTTTGGATTCAGTGGGAGTATAGCCTCAGGGGCTTTGTGGAAGAGGTGACTCCTCATGACTCCATGTTGTGCTCTTGAGAGCATTGAGGCCTTGATAGCACTGAGACAAGAGGGAGTTCTGTCCCCAAGTTGACAGTGTGTGAAGGTCTGGAAAGAAAGGACCTGTGAGTGTTTTGGTGGAATGGAGTTAGTCAGTACCATCTTTAATTAAATTGTCTTTCACAATTGGTTTGGACCATGAGTAAAAAGCTGATAGATTGCTGAATTCTGGCTCCTTCAACCATCTCTTCCTTCCTTGAGGACAGTTGCGGTGCCAAATCCTGGGGACCAATAGTCAGATGTGAGGAGGTGGATGCAGAGATCTGTAGGGGAAGGGAAATACCCACTTTGTGTGCCATCTCCTGCACTGTTGAGGCCGTTTCATTTTTCCAGCTGCTCAGTATCTTTTCTACATCTAGTTCATTTTTTTTTAAAGGCAGATATACATACTATAATGTGCACAGGGTGTGCTAATCTTTGCTGCTCAGCATGATGATTTTTGCATGTGTACAGAGCTTGTAACCACACACAAATCAAGTTCTCTACTCCCAGTCTCAATGGATTTCTTCTGTGACTCTTTCTAGTCTGCAAATCCTCTTATGGACTGGTCATAGGGTGACCAATAGTCACAGTTTGCCTGGAGATGAGGGGGTTCCTGACATGTGAAACTTTCAGTGCTAAAATTGGGAAAGTTCCAGGCAAATCAGGATAGCTGGTCACAGTGGTGCCCACAATTCTGATTAAGTTTGCCTAGTTATGAACTTCATTTGCTGGAGTCAAATGTTTGTGCTCTTTTGCATCTTACTTCTTCCATACCATATTTATGTGAGTTTAGCCCTATTATCACATGTAGCAGTTTTTTTCCCCTTAAATCTTATTGCTGAGTGGTATTTTATTGTATGAACATACTGCAGGTTGCCCAGTCTCCTGTTGGGCTCTCTCATTCCTATCAGGGCTCAGATACTTTTCTTTTTTCTTTTCTTTTCTTTTCTTTTCTTTTCTTTTCTTTTCTTTTCTTTTCTTTTCTTTTCTTTTCTTTCTTTTCTTTTTCTTTTCTTTTCTTTTCTTTTCTTTTCTTTCTTTTCTTTTCTTTTCTTTTTTTCTTTTCTTTTCTCCTCTCTTCTTTTCTTTTCTCTTCTTTTCTTTTTTTTTTTTTTTTAAAGATTTTATTTATTTACTCATGAGAGACACACAGAGAGAGAGAGGCAGAGAGACACAGGCAGAGGGAGAAGCAGGCTCCATGCAGGGAGCCCAACATGGGACTCGATCCCGGGTCTCCTCCTGGAGAGGCCCTGGGCCGAAGGCGGAGCTAAACCGCTGAGCCACCCGGGCTGCCCGGGCTCAGATACTTTCTGATATGAGTAATAAAACACATTGACTAACTTGCAAAGTATACTTATTCCTTGATATTCCTATACTGTGAGTTTCCTCAAATTCATAGAAATTAGGTAAGGGATAAATTCTAAGCACATCTATAATCAAGTAGGAGTTGGTGATTACTCCATTTCCCTAAAATGATTTCAAGTACTATGTCAGGGACTAGGTAAAGAGCTTAACTAATTAATTTTTATGATGACTCTATGTGGTACCATAATCCTACCCCATTTAACAGTTGAGAAAAATTGAGCCATAGAGAGTTAAGTAACTAGTATGTGCCAAAGTCAGAATTTGAACCCAGACATCTGGCCCCAGGATCTGCTTTCTCAACTACTTCGCTCAATGCCTCTTGCAGAAATGAGTAAAATCTTATCAGGAGGGGATTCAGCCCTAAGTCTCCTGAAAGAAAATATTGAAATCTGAGTAACTTTTATAAATTCAGAAAGTCAATGCTTTCCTGCCTATCCCCAGGTTATGAATGAGTGGTCTCTAAAGTGGTGTGTACTTGTAAGGAATTAAGGAATTTCTTCTGATAATATAATGGTCCAATCATTCTATGGTTCTAGCTAAAGTTCTACTATATCTTGTTCCTTGATTTTGATGGCCTCTGATTTTCCATGAAGGTCTTTAGGCTTGAAAAATCATGATCGCCCCAGAGTTCAAGTATTTATTGAGTGTGTCCTGTATTTGGAGTAGCTGATGTTCTGAAGGACATTACTGAGACCAAAAAGGGAGCTCTCAATATTATTAGTAGAGTGGAAACGATTGTTTCCCACATCATGCTCTTCAGAACACAGGCCCAGGGAGCCTTCAGACAGGAGAGAATTTTGTTCTCAGGTCACTAGTGTGTGTGGGGGAGGGGGGTGTCAAAAGAGAAAGGATCTGTAAGTGTTTTGGTGGAGTGGAGTTAATCAGTACCGTCTTTAACTGAATTGTTTTCAATATAAACCAAAGGCCAAAGGTGAAGTGGGCAGATAAGGCAAATAATTGGTTTATTTTAAGGGTGAGTAATTTCTAGCCTGAGGCACCAGATCCAGATTTTGGTTTGAATTCATCACATTCCTCTAGTTTCTCCTGCCTTGACACAGAGATTAATTTTTATCCTGGTGGGCTTGTGTGGTAAAACCATTAGGCAAGATGTTTAGAATTTTAATAATTAAAGCAGATGGAAAATTTGTGAAGAATCAAATTCTAAGCGCTGTGACTTAAACATAGGGCCCAATTAACATTAGGCAGTGGCTTAAAGTCAGCGTTCATCTAAAAAATCTTCTGCATTTACACCTGCTTTTTCTGTATCCCTCGGTCCTTGGCTCTCTTTCTTCTCTCAATTTTTCTTCCCTGTCTGACTCCTCCACATCTCCTGCTCTTTTCAATTTCTTCTACATGCTTTCTGCTTGCCTACATTTACAATGTAAATGCTTGCCTGGGCCTGGTGTATAAAGGAGGCATGGGACCCTAGATATTAACGGTAACCTGTGTTTTGTCCATGAGGAAACTGAGGTGGCCCAGGGAAGGGATTTGAAGCAGAGCTGGAGTGGAAATGTGGCTCTTGTGATTTTGTGCTCAATATTCTTATTTAGTATTTGCCAGAAATATTTAAAGACATTGATTAGTTTTTCTTGCTATAAAACATTATACAGCCTTTGTTTAAAATATGTTTAAAAATCCAGAAAATTAATAAATCAGGAAATGACAAATGTTGGTGAGGATGTGGAGAAAGGGGAGCCCTTGCACACTGTTGGCAGAAATGCAAGCTGGTTCAGCCACTCTGGAAAACAGTATGGAGATTCCTCAAAAAGTTGAAAATAGAGCTACCCTATGACCCAGCAATTGCACTACTGGGTATTTACCCCGAAGATACATATACAGTGAAACGAAAGGGTACGGCATCCAGTGTTCATAGCACCAATATCCACAATAGCCAAACTATGGAAAGAGCCCAGATGTCCATCAACAGATGAACAGATGGGATCCCTGGGTGGCGCAGCGGTTTGGCGCCTGCCTTTGGCCCAGGGCGCGATCCTGGAGACCCGGGATTGAGTCCCACGTCCGGCTCCCAGTGCATGGAGCCTGCTTCTCCCTCTGCCTGTGTCTCTGCCTCTCTCTCTCTCTCTCTGTGACTATCATAAAAAAAAAAAAAAAAGAAAAAAAGAAAAAAAAAACAGATGAACAGATAAAGAAGATATGGAATACTACTCAGCCATCAAGAAAACTGAAATCTTGCCATTTGCAACAACGTGGATGGAACTAGAAGGTATTATGAGGAGCAAAATAAGTCAATCAGAGAAAGAAAATTATCATATGCTCTCACTCATATGTGGCATTTAAGAAACAAAACAGGATCATAGGGGAAGGGAGGGAAAAAATAAAACAAGATGAAATCAGAGAGGGAGACAAACTGTAAGAGACTTTTAATTATAGAAAACAAACTGAAGGTCACTGGAGGGGAGGTGAATGGGGGGATAAGGTAACTGGGTGATGAGCTTTAAGGAGGACAGGTGATATGATGAGCACGGGGTGTTATATAGGACTGATGAATTACTGACCTCTATCTCTGAAACCAATAATACATTATATGTTAGTTAATTGAATTTAAATAAAAGGTATAAATAAATGAATTAATAAATTAAATGTAAAAATATAGAAAACTATATATAAAAAATAAAAATCAACTGCTATCACTTCATCCAGAGATAACCACCATTAATAATTTTGGTATGTTTCATTTCACTCTTTTCCATCAGATCAACAGACATTATATATATTTCAAAAAGATATGATTCTGTTATAGAGGCCCATTGGAATCTTGTTTTGTTTTTTGTTTTTTAGAGAGAGAGAAAAAGAGAGTGGGAGAATGAGCAAAGGAGAGGCAGAGGTAAAGGGAGAGAGAATCTCAAGCAGGCTCCACACTCAGTGCAGAGTCCAACGTGGGGCTTGTTTCCATGACCCTGAGATCACGACCATGAAAGCGTGACTTGAGTTGAAATGAAAGATCAGACCCCAAATCCACTGAGCCACTCAAGCACCCTTGAATTCCTTTTTTTTTTTTTAAAGATTTCATTTGGAATCGTATTTTTTATGCTTAAATTCTCTTATTAGCATTGTCCCATGGCATTAAATATTCCTGAAAATATGATTTCTTTTAAGGCCATACTATTCTAATCTATAGTTATACCTTAATTTATTTAACCATTTGTGGAACTTATTGAATAAAGTTCCCTGTTTTTGATTTAAAAGCAGGGAAGTGAGACATTTTATATGTTCCAACAGGGGAGAAGGGTGCTCTCCAATAATCCAAAATAAGTTGCTTTTTGTTGCAAGCTCTCAATTGATTTTTTTCCCCCATGAGTCAGAGACTCTCACAAGGGAGAACCAAGGATAGTTCTGTACCTTGATTGTGTTGACTTAATTACTATCTTTGTCTAGAGACTTCCTTTGCCTTCTCCTCTGTTCCCATACTGGGTAGAGAATCCACTTCATTTTGTGCCTCCTCCCTTCCCCTTGCTACCAATCTCATTTTAAAAATCAATTGCTTGCTCATGCTGCCTGCCTTGCATAGAGCATCTACACAACTGGCTTTGTTCAAAATCCTGTGGAAGCAGAGAAAGTGCCTGCTAGGCACATGCTAAACATTGCCAGTGGCAGGGGAGGGGGGAGGCAAAAGAGAAACTTGTCCATTGGCTACAGGATGACACTTTGCAGTGTACAGGTCTTTACTTGCCCTGGGAAATATAGAGAGAATGTCCCTGAGATCCATGGAGATTCACTCACAGTGTTAGAATCACAAACTGGACCCAGTTTTTTTTTTTTTTTCTCCATTGCAAAAATGAGGCAGTATATGTAGCACAGATTTTGAAGGCAAACAGCTCTCTACTTGAATTACACCTGTGCCTGATCTTGTGATGGGATTTGGGGCAGACAATCCATATAAATTATCTGAGACTTTATTTCCTCATCTGTGATTTCAGAATAATAAGGATGAAAAGACATCAAATAGCTAAAGAGTTCAGCATGCTGTTTGGAATGCCCAAACCATCAGTAGAAGGTAGTAGCAAGAATCATCATTTGCTCTCTCTGTCTTGCCCTGTTGTTTCTATATTCAAGGTCAACATGTAACTTTGCAGTGCATAATAGAAAATGAAAATTAAAATGATAGTCATGAAATGATCCCTTACATATGTACGTAAAATAAAGCATGCTTAGGGTTGGGTTAAAGAATGAGAGCTAGAACTTGAGGTGGAGCTCGGGCATCAAGTTTGAGAGCATCTTACCAAACATATTTAGAGCGAAGCACTTAACTTTTCCTTTTCTAGATGCTTATAGGCCTGTGAAGCTCCGCAGGTACTGATTTTGAGGACCCATGTCCAGCACTCTGAACTTCCTGGGCAATGGGCCGTTTATGGGAAGTTGGACAACCAATCTTCCTGGTCCCAGGTGGCCCCACTGGCTGTCCTTTGGCTTCAGAGCCTGATGGGAGCTGTCACATCCACTTATTCAGACAGACTTGACCTTGATTGCTCACCTGAGGGTGTTCTCTGTGAGCTAAGTCTGGCTGGCTCTGGAGCAGAAAAGATGTTCTGTGCTGTGGAGAACAATTTAGAGTAGTATCTGCTCATGAACATGGCTGTTCGCTCAGAGAGTGATGCATTAGCAGGCTGGCGGCCACTCTGTGCTGCTCTACCAGGCTGAACGACAGGGACATCTGAATCACCTTCCAGAAGCACCTTGTGGCAATTTGCTAATTATTTTTATGATGCCAGGTCAGCAATAAAGGTGGCTTCACTCTTTCTCCAAAGCCGCGTGACAGGCGAGACCATTTTTCAAACCTGAGTTTAAGCGCCCAGCCTGCCAGGTGAAGAAGTTGGCTGACTTGCTCTGCACTCCTGTCCCATTGCCTTTTCTTGTCCCAGGTCTGATTTTTTTGTCCTTGCAGTTGAAAGGTGTATTCATTTCCCAGGGCTTCTACAACAAAACACCGCAAACTGAGTGGGCTTAAAGCAATAGAAACTTACTCCTTTACAGCTCTGGAGGCTCGAAGTTCCAGATCAAAATGTCAGCAGGGCTGTGCCTGCTGTGATGGCTCTAGGGGACAAGCCATTCCATGCCTTTATTTTGGCTTCTGATGTTGCTGGCGATCCTTGAAGTTCTATGGCTTGCAACCTCATTACTCTAATCTATCTCTATTGTCACATGGCATTTTCTGTGTATGACTCTGTCTTTTCTTTCTTTCTCCCTTTCTTTCTTTCTTTCTTTCTTTCTTTCTTTCTTTCTTTTCTTCTTTTCTTCTTTCTTTTTTTTCTTGAGTAGGTGGAGGGTAGAGAGAGAAGGAGAGAGAGAATCTCAAGCAGGAGCAGGCTCCATGCCCAGCATGGAGCCCAATACAGGGCTGGATCTCACAACTCTGAGATCATGACCTGAACCAAAATCCAGAGTTGGATGCTTAACTGATTGAACCAACCAGGTGCCCCGTGTATCTCTACTCTTCTTATAAGGACACCAGTCATATTGGATGAAGGGTCTACCCTCATCTTAACCAATTTCCCCAGCAAAGACCCTATTTCAAAGTAAGGTCACATTAGGGCATTGGGGGTTAGGGTTTTAATGTATCTTTTTGGGGGCTACAATGAAAACTATAACAGAAAGTATCTAAGCGTATCACATTTATGAAAGGTTGAGGCTTAATAATGGAATACCTAATGGTCTTTCAAGCCTGAGACTGTAGAAGGATGCTTTTTAGGTGTTTTCTTTGTAGGTAGGAAGAGTGTGACTCATCTCCAGGATTACACAGCGTTTGTGAGCCTGCCCTCTGTGAGCTACGTCTGCTTCGGTGAACACAACTCTCTCATTATCCTAACAAGATGATAGTGTTCCAATGAATAAAGAAAAAGAGGCCTCCTACTTCCTTATTGGTGGGACCATTTGCTGGGGGCTACCTCATTTTTGTGGCACCTCTTCTGTGGCAAAACCCAGTTTCTAGCCTGGAGGAAAAAATTTACAGGGTCATATTAAATTACCAAAGAAAAGTTAAAACTCTGGAGTTAGTCATTTCAGGAAGGGCCGAACTCTTTCAACTAAACAGAACAACTTTGAAATGTGATGGAAACCTGCGAGCTATAATATAATGTGAAACCCTCTATTCCTTCTAGTTATTTCATGAAAAGCTGGGCATTTCTGTGGTGACTTTCATCTGAAGTGCCTCAAATGCCATGCTAATTTTACAAATTATGCTGTCTATGGGGATTCTATATTCTGCCCATATTTCAAACCCTTTGAGGGTTCAATACCCTCTGAGGTCCAGGTTGAAAGGCTCTATGCAGTAATGACTCTACTTAAATGATTTTTAGGAGTTTGAGCATTCTTATTCCTAGTTTATATCATAAGGAAATACTTGGTGTAGTAGAAAGGAATACAGACTTGAAATTAGCAGTGTGAATCCAGGCCTCAGTTTCCTCAACTGGAAAAGGAAATATTTGGGATTTATAAATTATGAAGTTCCCTTCCTCGTCTAAACTTCTGATGATTTTTCTAAATTGCTTCAAAATGTTGATCAGGAAGTTAACCATGCTTTTAGGGAACCGTCTGTGACTTGGCATTCCACTCAGTTTTGCTGACAAAAATCTTCTGTTGCATGAAAGATTTTCCTGGTATTCGACCTGCATTTTCTTCAGGCTTGTCAATGCCTGTAGCACAGCAGTGACCTTGCAAAGGTAACAGCTACTTTGCATTTTTTCTGCCAGCATTCCTGTTCCCTAAAGGCTGTCCCAAAGATTATTGATGAAGGCTATGCCCCAGTGTGATCCTTAATATCTAGGTAGCTCTTTATACTTTTTACAGTGAATTCATGAACATTCATTTATTCAATCCCTGCAATAGTCTGGAGGTGAGCGAGACTGGCATTATTGTTTTCATTTAAAGATTGAGGAAACCAGGGAGCATTGAGCCTACATCACCTTCCAAAGGTCACAGAGGAAAATAGTGGCAGAAGGAGGGATGGAATACACATTTTCTGGCTTCTAGTTCAAGTTTTTTCCACTTCATTACATTTGGATTGAAATATACAGATGAAGAAGGGGGAAAAAAAAAAACACCAACAACGTATATACATCCTATGTGCTGGAAACTGTCCTAGACAGGATTCAAACCATCATCTATTTTATTCCACAGATTTTTTAAAAAAGATTTTATTTATCTATTCACAGGAGACACAGAGAGAGGCAGAGACACAGGTAGAGGGAAAAGCAGGCTCCATGCAGGGAGCCTGATGTGGGAGTCGATCCCGGGTCTCTAGGATCATGCCCTGGGCCGAAGGTGGCACCAAACTGCTGAGCCACCCAGGCTGCCCTCTTCCACAGATTGAATTCTTCCCATTACCTCATATTTTTTCCTTGATGACTAGAAAAGTTTAAACACCAAGTGCCATTATGTAAAGTAAATCGAATTAGTTTGGTTTTATGAGCATTTGAGCCCTCCCAATTGTGATGGGCTATTGTGCTTAGGGACACAACCAGACCTGGACTGGGTTAGTCTCTTTGGTGTCCTCCAGGGAGGGCCTATGGGAAAGGAATGGGGACACATAAAAGATGCACCAGGAATGTGTTATTTCTCTCTGGGAGATTCCACTTGAAGATAGGTGGAGCCAGGAACGTCACTGTCCTCTCACCTGATTGGATGATGTGATGTTCAGAGGTGCCAGGGATTCCTTATACACTCTAATGTTTTATTTCCCTGATGGATTTCCACAACTTTATCTCTAGGAACTGACCTCAAGGAAGTATTACCAAATAACTATAATAATTCTTGCCTTATTTTCCTTCTTCACTCTTGTGAAGATCAAATGAGATAATATATAATCATGTTGTGGGAAAGCCCAGGTGGTCATGGTAAGAAAACATAGCATTTTTATTAGAGAATGAACATGGCGTAGAAGAGCTGCCCTATCATGTACTAGTTCTGGGTTCTTGGGCAGTGCCTTATCTTGGACTCCAGTTTTCTCATCTTGCCTGATGGTGGTTCCGAGGCTTCCATGAGTTGGTCTCTTTATTTATTTTTAAATATTTATTTATTTATTTATTTGAGAGAGAGAAGGAGAATGCATGAGCTGGGCTGGGTCAGGGGGTGGGCAGAGGGATAGGGAGAGAGAAACTTTAGCAGACTCTCCACTGAGCTTGGAGCACAATGTAGGGCTCAATCCCAGGACCCTGAGATCATGACCTGAATTGAAACCAAGATTTGACCCCTTCGCTGACTGAGTGACCCAGGTGCTCTGAGTCTGTCTCTTTAAATTGAACGGCCCATCACACCTGTCAGATTGGCTAAACTCAAACACAAGAAAAAACAAGTATTGGCAAGGATGTGGAGAAAAAGAGACTCTTGTGTCCTGTTGGTGGGAATGCAAACTGCTATAACCACTGTGGAAAACAATATGGAGCTCAAAAAATAAAAAAAAATAGAGCTACTCTATGATTCAGTAATTGAACTACTGAGTATTTACCCTCAAAAATACGAAAACACTAAAAGTCTACATGCACTGCTATGTTTATTGAAGCATTATTTACAATAGCTGAACTATGGAAGCAGCCCAAATGTCCATTATAGATGGATGGATACAGAAGATATGATATATATGCATGTATACACACACACACACATATGTGTGTGTATATATATATATTAGAATATTATTTACCCATAAAATGAATGAAATCTTGCCACTTGCAACAACATGGATGGAGCTAGACAGTGTAATGCTGAGGGAAATAAGCTAGTCAGAGAAACACAAATACCATAAGATCTCACTCATATGTGGAATTTAACAAAAAAAAATGAGCAAAGTAAAAAAAAAAAAGAGAGAGAGAGAGAGAAACCAAGAAACAGACTCTTAACTATAAATAACAAACTGATGGTTACCAGAGAGGAAGTGGGTAGGGGATGTGTGGAATAGAAGACAGGGATTAAAGAGTTCACTTATGATGATGAAAAAGAAAAGAAATGATTTAAAAAATGAAAGAAAAATTGCTAGACTCAGTGCCTGTGCAGTCCACTAAGAAACTCCTCTTTCTTCTCTTGGCTTGATGACTTGATTCCCGTTAAGTATTCTGGGAAAAGAAACATTTCTTTTGGAAGTGGTTTATGCTCTTCAGGAACATAGGATCTGCAAACATAGCAGTTTTCTTAAAAAAAAAAAAAAAAAAAAACTTTTCAAAGCTATTTCCTCACAGCAAGCCTTGATAGAATGTTGCTTAGTTCTTCCTTTGTAACATACTTTGCCCAAAAGACTATCTCTTCCTTTTGAGAACTCTCCTCTCTCTCTCCAAGTATTTTTGGTGGGGCTGACAATTCTGTAGCTCTGCTGTCCTTGCCACAGTGATTGGCTCAGGAATGGACACATGACCTAGAGGAGGTAATCACAGTTTTTACTTGAATTTGCTGTGGTCCCTGGTGGGTAAGGTGCTGCTCTCTTCTCTCAGAAAGCTAGCTGCGAGCAAGGGTAAGCTTGGAGCTGCTGGTGGCTATCTCTCATTGTTGTACAAAGAGCTTCCTGAGGATGATGCCCTTGTGATGGAGAGCAGGAGAAAAGAATGTTGGAAAGAATGATTCCTGATGGCATATTTGGACCTTTATATTTCACTACGTTTAAAGTCACCCATGCATCTGGTCTGTTTAGTTGCTTGGAACAAAAACTTTCTTTATGGTTTAAGCTAGTCTAAAATGATTTTCTGTCATTTTTAACTGATAAAAATCCCAATGAGTACTTATACCTGGAGTAGCCAATAAGGAAACATGTAGTAAAGGGTGTCTAAGGAAGCATGTAGTAAGGGGCTCCCTATGGAAGCCAGTCAGGGTGTTAAAGTGTATCATTAATGACTAGCTTTGACTAATTCACAATGGTCAGGAGCTGGCTTGCTCTTCAAAACAGGCCTGTACAGAGAATTTGGGATGTACAGATTGACTTAAAATGTCCAACACAGCTATAAGACTAATGGATGTTTTGAGGAGTTGGCCAAAAACCTACATGTGATCTTTTAGACAAAACTAAAGGCAATTACAAGGCTTTGCCTGGCAGGTCTCATGGGAAGGAAGCTACCCTCCCAATATTGAAATTGCAATGCTGTTTTCTGGAAGGAGATGCAAGGATTCAGGATTCCCCCTTGAGCAGCCATGCTCATAAACATTTATCTGCAATTCTAAGGTGGGTGCATTCATTCAGAGGCCTCTATTGGGAGCCTTGGCTGAGGCACTTTTCTTCACTCTGACTCAGTATCTTTCTATCTCTACCCTTCCCTTCTATACCCCTTGCTTACATGTTTATAAAAAAGTGGGAGACCAGGTCATCCCCCCATTAGTGCTGCATCCATCTGAACTTACCTGGTGCCAGGATGAAAAGTGAAGCACTGGGGAATCAGCCCCTCTTTTTTTGTCTCTTGCTTTCATTGTTGAAGTGGGTAAATAAAGCCTCAATTGTTATTTTCAATTTGGTTCATTGTCCTAATTGACCACCTGGATACCTGGAAGCTTAGCAGCTTTAAATTCATTTCTCTGGATTCTTCGAAATATTATCATGCATAATTATTCAGACTGGTTTGGAAGAGAGATGCATAAGAGTGAATATCCTACTTCAGTGCAGAATTTTCAACTCCAGCTGTCCATCTTAAAATACTTATGCTCAGGTCCTATCCCAGACTAGTTACATGAGTGTGCTTGTGGATGAAGCCTGAGCATGGTATTTTTTTGAGTTCCAGGTGATTCTATTATCAGCCAATGTTGTGAACACGATTTTAGTGGGCATCCAAATCACTAATCTGGAAAATTAATAGCACAAACTCATGAGCTTTTGTTGATCTCCTGGGTAGGAATCATATAGGAGTGGATCCTGGAAATCTGAAAGGCCCAGATGATTCTGATGCAGGTGGTAACTAATTTTTTTTTTTAAAGATTTATTTATTTATTTATGATAGACACAGAGAGGAGAGAGAGAAGATTTAGGATGAAAAAAAAGTAAAGTGTATTTTAAGAATTTTAAAATACTGAAATGATATTTTGGATATATTGGGTTGAAATGACAATATTTAGGCAAATTGGGTTAAATGCAACATATTTTAAAAATGAGTTTTACCTAGTTCTTTTTGCTTTTTAAAATGTGGCTACCAAAATATTTAGAAGTAACATATGCAGCTTGTAAGCTTGTATTGTATTTCTTTTTTTTTTTTTAATTTTTATTTATTTATGATAGTCACAGAGAGAGAGAGAGAGAGTCAGAGACACAGGCAGAGGGAGAAGCAGGCTCCATGCACCGGGAGCCTGATGTGGGATTCGATCCCGGGTCTCCAGGATCGCGCCCTGGGCCAAAGGCAGGCGCCAAACCGCTGCGCCACCCAGGGATCCCCTTGTATTGTATTTCTATTAGATAGTTTTGGCCTAGAAAGTAGTAAACCCTCAGTAATTGTTAAGTGCATTATTGGTATTGTTTTATGTGTTTAACTCAAAAACAACTAGTGAGCATGTGCTGAGAAGGGTGTAAACATCAATCACTGGTCATATGGAGTGCTTAGAGTCTAGTGAAGGCAAATGAAGTCATCAGGAGTGTGGGACTTGGTTCACTTGAGAACTCTGGGATGTGCCTGGTACAGTCCCTATTCTTACAACAAACACAAGATCAGAAGTTGCCAGATAATTCCTGGGACTTTGCAAAATGTGGCAATTGTCTCAGGTGCCCCAAAGCATAGGCAATATCCAGTGACAAGAAGGTGTCTAAGGGAGGGCACCAGAGTTGAAGAATTCACAGACCAATATGATTTAAAGACCTTCAGTTCTTTTTTTAAAAAGATTTTATTTATTTATTCATGAGAGACACAGAGAGAAAAAGAGGCAGAGACACAGGCAGAGGGAGAAGCAGGCTCCATGCAGGGAGCCTGATGTGGGACTCGATCCCTGGTCTCCAGGATCGCACCCTGGGCTGAAGGCAGCACTAAACTGCAGAGCCACCCGGGCTGCCCAAGACCTTCAGTTCTGATACAAATCATGTAGCCCATCACCTCTCCCTTTCCCAGCATTTCAGAGGAAAGAATCAGTGCTTATTGGGGTAGTGGGACTAGTAGTGTCTTCCTCAAATTCATGTCTAGTTGCGGCCTTAGAATATGGCCTTATTAGGAAATAGGTCTTTGCAAATGTAATGCATTAACATGAGGTCATATTGGATCAGGGTGGGCTCTAATCTAATGACTGAGGTCCTTCCTATGAAGAGAAAACAGAGGAAGAGACACATGGGGAGAACATATATGAGAATAGAGGTAGACAGAAGTCATGTAGTTACAAACCAAAGGCCAAAAATTACTGACAACCATCAGGAGCAAGAAAAGGCAAGAAAGTTTCTTCCCCTAGGGCCTTTGGAGAAGCATGGCCCTCCTCACATCTTGATTTCAGATTTCTGTCCTCCAGAGCTGTGAGAGAATAGATTTCTGTTGTTATAAGCTACCTTGTTGGTGATACTTTGTTAGGACAGCCCTAGGAAATATACATTGGATATTACTTGAGCCAGACTTGGTCTTCTTAACACTTTTTGAGATAAATATTAACATTTTCCGTGGAGGGTGGGGACTCACTCCTGGATCCAGGGAGAATCTGATAAGGGTATATCACATGGATAGTCTCAGCAAAGATAGAGACTGGCTCTGGGAGGGACCAAAGAGTGTCAAAACAATGTAGTCAGTGGGAGTTTCCAAAATGAGAATGAAGGAGCAAGGTAAAAGTTAGAGCCAGAAAACAGTGCCAAGGATTCATGTTAGATGAAGAGAAATGGAACAAAGTCGAATTAAATTATAGTTAGGTTCACAAGCAGAGAGTACTCCATGGGGAATGGGAAATAAGGCTGTCATCGATGTGAGAGGGTCAGAGCCCCATTTCTGTGTTGAGCCCAGTGTGTGGTAGGGTTATGGTCTTTAGGACACACACTTGAAGTCAGTGTTCCTTCCCCTGAGGTATAGCTGCATCTGGACACATGGGGACATGATGGGAGTAATGTAAAACTATAGGACAAGCAAGCAAAAAGAATTTTCTTCTATCAATATAACAGCAAGCATGTTTGGGAGTATAATGCAAAATTTCCATGAGTGCATAATCTATAATATATGATTTGGAAAGTTTTCCTTTTGTGTTGTTCACTTCAGGCTATCTTTAGAGCTCCCCAGCTGTACACACCACTTCTGTGTGCTGATGTAGGCACCTCCACAGCTGAAAAGTTTGAGAAGCACTGATGTATATATAAGACCCTGAAAGGGCTGGCTAACATTTTCATCATTTCTGATATATAGCCGGTGCACTATGCCTTCACACAGTAGACACATGTTAAACATTTTTTTCACTCTTTTATAACAGTCAAAGTTAAAAGCCCATGACGCATTTTTTGCAAGAATTTTGGACTGTGCTTTGGCACATGCTCTCATAAACAAAAGAAGAAAGCATATACAGGGAGGATATTTTTAGGAGAAGTATGCATGGTAAGGAATGCTTGATGAGTCTCAAACTTGCAAACACTTTGGGCACATCAAAGTAAGAAGAAATTAAACCAAGTGCTAATGCACAACTTTTACCTTTATCTACACAAATCTTTTTAACTAAGAAATACTTGGGATCTGAATGACCTGAGAGTATCATGGACTATGCTTTGTAGAGCCTTCCTGCTGCGAGTCAGGGTCTGCCTATACAATTTTCTGCTACAAATCTATGTTCATATTTACATTATTCTTCTTTCACTTGATTACATGAAGATGTGTGCAATCTTAGCCTCTGGATCAGCAAGGGGAAATGGCATTTTCTGAGGCCAATTTCCTGTGCAGAACCAGAGCCATTGCTCAGTCTTGATATGCCAAACAAGGAAACAATTGAGGAGCTCTGTGGAGAAGCCTGGGAGTCATCCTAGATTTTTTCCCTTCCAACACCTCATCAGTCACCAAGCCCTGAAATCTACCTCTTCAATTCATTCATTCATTCATTCATTCATTCATTCATTCTCTTCTCTCCATCCTTTTGCCTAGACAAGAGTGGAGCCTAGTCCTCATGGGAATGGGGTAGGGGTGTGAAGAAGTTAAAGATTCTAGAATTGGCATTTATAAGACCAGTTATAGATAAAAAATGAGTAATCTGGGATCCCTGGGTGGCGCAGCGGTTTGGCGCCTGCCTTTGGCCCAGGGCGCGATCCTGGAGACCCGGGATCGAATCCCACATCAGGCTCCCGGTGCATGGAGCCTGCTTCTCCCTCTGCCTGTGTCTCTGCCTCTCTCTCTTTCTCTCTGTATGACTATCATAAATAAATAAAAAATTAAAAAAAAATGTAAAAAATGAGTAATCTTGGGAGAGGAACATGGGGAAGAAACCCTGTAAATTGTGCTTTAATCACCTGATCTGGGCCCATTCAAACTCGAAACCATGGAATAAATTGTTATTTTTATGTTTTCTTAACTGAGGCAATCCTTTATCTGGACCAAAGCTGGTTTTTGACAGAGGAAAGGATGGAAAGGCTCATAAGGACATTCCTCTTTTGAAAATTCCATTTCATTTCTGCTCAACATGATTGTAAATGAAAAGATGTGGTGGCACTTGCTTCCAACAGCAGGCCTCCCTTCAGTCTTCCCAGGCAGGCCTTGCTAACCCTGTGCATCTAGATAAGGTTATTAACCAAATAGGATTACACTGGCTAAAGCTTCAGTTCTGCCATGAAGTGTTATTTGGGTCCATAATATTTAAAAAAAAAAAAAAAACCCAATGCTAGACTCAACTAGGCAGAAGCACAGTAAACCAGAATGTAGGGCCTTTTGGGTAAAAGTGAATGGGATTATTGATAAAGGACATCTTGGCCTTCTCTGCCAACTGCTTGTTCCCAAGGGCTAAGTCTGAACTTCCTGTCTTTTTTCCCTTACAAAGTGGTCATTACGGGAAGTTTTCCTGACGACCTCATTTCCACTCCCTGAAGGTGGTTTAACTGAAGGTGGGTGAGCTCAGATGTGCCTCCTTGACAGAGCCCATCAAAGTATGGCTTGCAGCCACAGAAGGAGTCAGGTGCATGGCTGGAACATGTTTTGAAGTGCAGGGACCTGCATTCACATCCTGGACTTGCTGCACAGCTGGACATCACTGGGAAATTTACCAAACTAATCTGTTAGTTGCTTCCTCTCATCTGTTAAATGGGGATGTTTTTGCCAACTTCACAAGGTTGCTGGGTGGGTTATGAATGCAGTTCCTGGAAGCATTAAAAATGGAGTTTCTATCTCTTGTTTGGCCATTCACAATGGGAGGATATTCCTGGAGGTTCCTGGAGGAGCAGAACATAGGAGAAATCTGGTACCATTGCATCTTATTTATTACACTCAGAGAAGTTACATGAGGCAAAAAGGGCTTTTAAAGTGACTTTGAGACTCCTAACTCTGGAAAATGAACTAGGGGTGGTGGAAGGGGCGGTGGGCGGGGGTGGGGGTGACTGGGTGATGGGCACTGAGGGGGGCACTTGACGGGATGAGCACTGGGTGTTATTCTGTATGTTGGCAAATTGAACGCCAATAAAAAATAAATTTATGAAAAAAAATAAAGTGACTTTGAGAACCATTTAATCACAAGATCATTTTCCTATCTTTTCTCCAGCACAATCACCCTCAGATGATTGGAAAGCTTTCAAGCTCTTAGGTCTTGGGTTCAATCCCTAGCAGAAAGGTCACTCTTGGTGACTATAAAGATATATATGAACATCCGCCTTGCTGTCCTGTCTGGGATAGAGAAAGGGTATTCATTTTTGTAACTCCTGATTGAAATGGCATTTCTCAATCACTTTCCAGTTTGTGGTTACCTATGATACCTAGGATACACAGATGGGAAACCTGTCTTCTTTCACCCACCAGTGTAGCCATCCTTCAATACAGCCTCCCATTCATTCCACATCGGAAGCCTCAGCCTTTAGGGGAGACAAACAGTCTTAATTTGGAAGCTAATCTGGTCAACTGGTAGTGGGTACCTATGATGCTTCGTTGAGAAGATATCTGAGCTCACATCCACACTTCACAAAAAGAGAGCCCTGATTAATTTACACTGTCTTCTATGGGCATGGATGGAGGAGTGGTGCTATGTGTTTTCCATATCTTATCTATCCTTCAGCTGTCTAACAACTCTACTGTCTACTTCCTCTCTCCACCTTTGGCCTTCTTAGAAGATATTGGAACGGGGGAAGAAAATGCAGGAAAGGATGGCATATATTGATCATTTCCATCCTTGCATGTTAAATTTTAACTAGTGCCTTTACTTAATGTAGAGTCATGATTTATCTGTGGTTGTTGTATTTATCTCTTTCCATTGCCACTCTTTGAATGTCTTAAAAATAGGGATGGTTATTCTTCATTCTTGTATTATGCTCCATCTTGTGCCTCTCACTCCAGAACTTGGTATCATGCCTGACACACAATAAGCATTCGGTTTTATTGCCAAGTTCATGCTTTCTAGTCCTAATTTCTTATGTCATTCACACTGCCAAGGTATTTCTATATATACCTTTCTAATACACAACTATAATCTTGTTTTATTTCTGCTTAAAACCCTTCAATGACTCCCAACTGGCTAAAGGATAGTCCAAATTCTGAACTTTGATAAAATGAGTCTGTTGAAGTTTTGTTCTTACCTAGTTCTCTGAATCTCCAGCCAATACACTCTCCTCCACTTCTTAGATGCCATATTATTTGGTATTTTGAGCCTTTAAATCTGTAGTTTATTAAGTCCAGAATGCCCACTCTCTGTTTTTTACCCAATGGACTGCTCTTCTTCCTTTGAGGTTCTGTGTCTTGAAGGGATTATAGTGGTTAAAGGTGTGGTTCAGGCAACCGACTGCTTGGGTTCAAATCCCTACTCTAGTTGTGTGACTTTGTGTAAATTAATTAACTATTCCCAGCCTGAGTTTTTTGGTTTGTAGAAGGGGAGATCGTAGGGTGCTTGGTGGGAGAAATCAATGAGCTAATCTATATAAAGTGCTCTGCATGATGCCTGGCATACAGAGAGTATTCAGTGAAATTGATCTATTTTCTTAACTGGGATTCAGAACTAAGCTGAATGTTCATTGGAGCAAAAAAGGCAAGATTTCAATGTAGTATGTTGGGGATTATAATCATGGTCTGAAGAAAATGCAAAGGGAATGCAAAGGGTGGGCCCAGAAAGAAAAGCACAGATCCAGTGGGGGCAGGTGTCTGAGAAAATGCTTCTGGGAGGATGTATTGAACTGGGTTCTAAAAGATAGATTAAAAGTGTGGTGCCTTGGGGCCAGAGATGGGGATGGTGCATCAATGATATGTGGAGTGGGGGACTCATGGACCTTATCTGGCATATGAAGCTTCATTAGGGTGAAAGGCAATTATTCAAAGGTGGGTGTTTTTGACATGAGTGTTTTTGGTTGCTTTTGGATGCAGTGGTCTTCTGGCTAACCATAAGCACCCAGGCACCTTGTCCTTTTCTCACATGCAGAAGAAAAACTGGAAGGAAGATGGTTCAGGCAACAAAAGCATTCCTCTTGATGGAGGGACAGATGGAAGATAAGGGCAAGTCAGAATGTGGAAATGTGGTTTGTAGGGAAGTCTCTCCTTAATGTCTCCCTTATTCTTGATAAGTAGAATAAATAAAGATGGTGTAATATATGTACTATATGTTGGCTATTTGAATAAAAAAAAATAAAGATGGTATGTGTGGAGCAGGCTTTATCCCCTTCCTCATGATGAGTGCAATGAGAGTGGGTATGCCAGGGCTGGATGGACCCCTGCAAGGGAAGAGCAGGCTCTTTCACCCTTGCTGTTTTGGAGTAGGCCAGCAGCCTGGAACAGGGATGAATGCTCAAATTCCATAGCTACCTTTGGGATGCATTAAGCAAAACTAGCTCTTGATCTCTCTCTCTACCCAAGGATATCATTTATGCTTAGTCGAAATAATTACCTCCATTCAATGAAAAAAGGGTGAAAAAAAGGGGAGCTATTCTTGTGGAAGGCAAGGGAGTCTGAAGAGAGAGGACCCCATGGGATTTTTCACTGAGGCTCATTTTAATTGGCTAGGAGTCTGATAGTTAGCAGAGTGTATGTGTGAGGTAGCAAGAGAGTACAAGAAGCAGAGGGCAGGGCATGAAGACAACTCTGCCACTCTGATATGTTCAAGATGAGAAGAGGCATCATGAATTTTTTCTTTGAAATTGAAATTGTGTATAAATATCACTTAGTAAAACTCAGGGAAAAAAGATCAAGTCTGACATGTGAAAAAGCAGTATGAATGTGATTGGAAATATTGGTCTGGGAAGCTTAATTTCAGCTGAAAGAAATGCAGGAGAAAATAGAAAGAAATGTATTCATCAGTAATTGCCCTGTGGCTGATGGGAATACTGAGTAAAAGATGGATAGAGGAAAAAGTATCCTCTAACACAGCTATTTAAGTGAAGTCCCAAAATGTTGAAAGGATGCTTATTTTAGTATATTCCTTGTGTAGACTTCTTCAGGATCTTCTCTTTTCAACAGTTTGATTCAAAAGGGAAGCAACATATTAAGACATGATATTAAGTGTGTGATTCAGATTCTTAGAGTCTGTCTGAAAACATCTAAGAGGTCCTGGGGAATTGTCTTCAGATATCTACCTGTCCAAGTGATACAGTGAAAAGAAATGGGCTTTTTGTCTGGACATACATGGTTTTGAATCCAGGCTCTACCTTTACTAGCCATGTATATAGGGAAGACAACTTGTGAAAATCGTAGGTAATCCCTCAAAAATGGAAGTTGCCGTTTTCATTAGCTGCTATGTGAGCATCTAGAATGAGATGATTGTCGATCCTTTGGGGAAGGAAGTAAGAGCTTTAAAACTTTTTTCTTGCTACATGAAGGGTGGGGGTTAATATGTTGTTCTGATCACATATTGACATCACATCTTCCGTAAGAACAACAGATGATATGACATTAGATAGAGACTGTGAATATAGGTTTTATGGAATTTAAGAACATTTTAAAATTTTGTTGAAAGTATATGTGTGTATGCGTGCATATGTGTGTGTGCACGTGTGTGTGTGTTTGCGATCTGTCTCGTCTTGTAAGTAGACATGAATGTCAGACTCCTTTGCTTTCTAATTAATACCTAGGTCACCTGTGAAAATTTATGGTCCTCTTTCACTTTTCTTCAGGAGATGCAAAAAACTGAGGCCTAAAACTTAAGTGACTTAATTAAATATTATTATTATACCTGAGGCTTGAATCTAGCTTTTCTGACCCCAAATGTGTTGGCATCCACATCATGCTGATCCTGATTGGGGACTTCAGCATTAACCATAACATAGGTAAATTCAGATGGTTCTGGGGAGTAGTAACCCTTTCCCAGTTCAATTTTTTTTGTTGTTGTTGTTGTTATAATCAAGAGCCTGAAGATGCCATTCTCCCATATTGCTACTAGAATTCTTGCCAATTGCCTATATACATCTGTGTTTTTGAAGATGAAGGGGATATTTCCCCATTCTCAATGCCCACGTGGAAATTAAAAAACTAGTCCATAGTCAATACTATGTCTTGAGATTGAGACAGTGTGTTAGGAGGGCAAAAAGTGACTAGGTCTTTACTGAGTGTTTTTATTTTCATCAGACACTTGAGTTTCATGGGGATATGGCCAAAATATTCTCTTTTTTTATCCTGTAATTCCCAGTGATGAGGCTGAGGACCAGTGCTTCTTGTAGACGATGTTTATCTGACAGGGTCAGTGACTGCTGGTTACTTGGTTCCCCATTATGAGTCTGAATTTCAGAGCCAATTTTCTTAGTCTTACTTACTTTGCTCAGCCATGAGAACTACTTCCCAAAGCTATTCAAAATTCTATTTTACAACTTAAAGCTAGTATGGAATTCTTGGCTCCCCTTTTTTTCTGAATAATCTTTTTCTCTTATCTAAAAAAGACCTAATAAATAAACAGGATGAAACACCAAGAGGGCAAATGGTACTAAATTCTAAAAGTTGCATTGAATCTTCTCATTTGAGATGTGCATCCTCTTTACCTTCTCCACCCCCAGCCCCACCCCCCTTTACTGGAGAAGAGGTCAGCATCAATATTCATTTGGTATCAGTCCAAAAACTTTCTGGACAGATTCATGCAAAAACATTTGTATATAACTTGAAACAAAGTTGAAGCAGAGTGGTACATGATTCTGTATGTTTTTTTTTTTTCACTTAAGACTGTATTTTGGAGTTATTAGCACAATCAACGATCTAACTCAATAACTCACTTTTGAAAAGGGATGACTCACTGGTATCCATCATATTAATGTGACACCCTTTATTTAATTAGCCCCATAAAATTTATGTTGTTTTACCCTTCCTCCTTTGCCAATGCAAACAATTCTACAGTGAACATCGTTCTGCATATGTCTTTGCACATGTGGGCATGGATATCTATCTGAAAGGTATTTATTTGTAGGTTATGTTCCCAGAAGTAGAATTGCTGGGCCAAAGTGTCTGTTCAAATTCCTTCATCTTGCAATCTTTTTTTTTTTTTTAAGACATACACAGCATGTGCAAGGAAGATGAGCAGAGGGAAAAGGAGAGAGAGAATCTTAAGCAAATTTTATGCTCAGTGTGGAATCTGACATGAGACTCAGTCTCACAACCCCGAGATCATGACCTGACCTGAAGTCAAGAGTTACTGGACTCTTAACTGACTAAGCCACCCAGGGGCCCCTGCAATCTTTATTTCTGTATTTATCAAATAGCGTAATTAGTCAACCAATTACTTTTAAAGTTCTTAATGTGGTTATAAACATACAAAGGTTAAAAAGTGAAAAACAAACAATTAAAGCTCCCTAGTCATTAAATTGTCTTTTTTAAACACCAGGTAAAGAAAATTTTCTTTCACCTATGGAATTCTTCCAAGAATTTTTACTGCTTTTGGGTTATTATTGTCTGCTCTAATCTGTACTTGAGTGATAAGAATATAAGCAGTAGATAGCTTCTTTAAAATTTCTGTCATCTTTGAGAACTCTGTGTCCATGGTATGCTTTAAGTTGTCTTTTGGTTGGTTTCTTGGTTCATAGCTCGTCTTACTACCATGCAGTCACTTGGGCTTTCTTTTAATATATAAACATGTAGCATGTTGTGTTACAGTACACATCTCCATTATTTAATCAACATTTTGAAAAGCTACAATAACTTTCATTTCCTCCTTAGTGACATGCAGTATCTTAAATGCTCATATAAGAAGTTTTTTTTTTTATTTTGTTTTGTTTGTTTTTCATATAAGAAGTTAAGAGTCTACCCCAGCCCTGAGATATGTCTTAATCCTGGTAAAATATTTCATTACATAGTAGACTCCCATATCAACAAAAGCTCTTTTACCTAATTATGTTTCACTTTTTCTCTGAGGGCACCATTTGATCCAGTGCCCTCAGGATCCAGTTCTGTGCATACTCATCCAGAAGCTACTGGTTGATCAGGTCCCTTTCCTCCCTCAAGCAGGCCAAGCACTTCCCTGGCTGGCTGATATGGTATATTAACCCTAGTTATTGGTCTGGTGGCCAGGCTTGGAGATGCAGACAAACTTGGAAGGGGCTGTGGCTCATGTTATTCTGCAACATATTCAAGCAAGAATTAGGAGAACTAGGCTTTAATGTGGAGGAATGGTCACTTCTCTAGGGCCATAGGTGTCAGGAGAATCTACAGATTCTATAGGCATTAACATCAACATCTCTATCCAGCATCTTGGGGCCCTACTCTTTCCTGCACTGAGGCAGAAGAGACCTTCCAGGGTTAAAATTCATTTTTCTCTGAACTCCATGACCTCTATACTTAAGCCCTGTGACTGATCCTTAATTTTTTTCTGTCCTCTGGCTGCAGAAGATGAGTCTGTATGCTGCCAAGGAGACCCTCTGGATTTTGCACTTCGCCTTAAATTTGTGATTGAGCATCTTTAGCCTTTCATTGCATTTGTCTAATGCATCCCCCAATAAAAACCATCTGCTTCCATGGTCCTTGTGCTTATTGTTTTTCCTAAATCTCAGCAGTAGTTGAGCTATTGCCCTGCTGGTTCATTCCCATTCACCAACATTCTATCGCAGTTCTCCATCAGTGAAACTGTAACAACTCCTGCTATGTTATGCTTTGGGCTATTAGGACTTCCTCTGCTCCTTGTGATAGATTTCCCAGTGTAGACCAGATGGCAAGTGACACAGCTCCAAAATCCCATTTTAAAACTCCGTTCTTTTGACCAGTCCTAGCACTAACTTTCTCAATTTCTGTTCCCTGAGAAATACCCTGAGATAAAGATTTATGAGTTTATCGAGGAGTATATTTGGAAAAACACCAGATAGGGAGTGAGGTGAGAGGGAGGAGTAATGCACTTGTACGAGAGGTCTCAGGGATCCCTGGGTGGCTCAGCGGTTTAGTGCTTGCCTTTGGCCCAGGGCGCGATCCTGGAGACCCGGGATCGAATTCCACGTCGGGCTCCCGGTGCATGGAGCCTGCTTCTCCCTCTGCCTGTGTCTCTGCCTCTCTCTCTCTCTCTGTGACTATCATAAATAAATAAATAAAAAAAAAGAGAGGTCTCAGATGATTTCATGGGGGAGTCTTGGCCCTGGGATGGCCCTTCAGAATTGTCACAATCCAAGTGGAAGCTGGATTTTGTATCCCCCCACATTTCCAGTTACTGGTGTGGGCTGTCCCTGAGAAAGCAGTGTGATAAGGAGTGAAGCAGCTCACCTCTGCTGAAGGTCTTGGGGAAAGACTCAGGTGTGAACCATGAGCAGCCAATGCTCCCAGCAGCAGGGATTTGTATCAGATGAGATAATGCATGGGAAATCGTTTATGAACAGCTTTACTTCCCCAAAACAAAAATCACATAGTAGCAAAATATAGCAGAATGAGCAAGGGTTTTGATATCAGACCTCTTACCAGTTTTGTTATTTGTAGTTTATTCCTTATTCTTTCTGAGCCCTGGCTTTATCTTCTGTAAAATGGGGATGAATATATTTTCCTTGCAGGAGTGCTTTCAAGGACAACTGAATCAATACTTATTAAAGTATTGGGAAGTCCTACTCCAAGATAAGGATTCAAGCTCAAAGCAGATTTGCTCACTCAGTTAGCTCTTGCCCTCACTATCCTTTGGTGTACTACATACATGACTAATGCCACCAGTGATGAGCTTGGAAAGGATACAGATTTTATTTGATTTGAAAGGTTAAACAAATTCATATTCCTTTACTTCATGTTCAAGTCCATGTTTGTATATAATTCTTTTGGAAGTGACATGAAAGAGCTTATTTGACATGATGATGAGGGTTGATTTTGCCAGTGTAAAAATTTTTTTTAAAAAATTTAAAAATCTCACTGGGCTGGTCACATTTGAATACTCAGTCTTGACTTTCCCTAAAGCATCCCATGGTCAGAACATGTCTTTCCAAGTAAAGGTCAATGACAATTCACCTGCAAGGGAAAGATCCAATTGCATTTCTAGAATGAAGATCGATACAATCACTGCAAGTAAACCGTGTCCGACCTTATCCTTTGTAAGAAGGAAAAGAATCAACAGGGCATGAAAAGTGTCAGCATTTTGAGTTTTGAGAGGTGAGAAAGGGGAAAGAGTTTATGCCATGCTCATCCATCATTGAACTTCAGTAAGACCATTAAGGTTCAAACTAGCGATAAAGAGGTAGCATTTTATTCAGTTCTGCTGTTGGAAATCCTAGTATCAATTCAGTTCACTTCAGTTCAATTCTATTCAATTCAACAAACGTTTATTTAGTGCCAACATTGTGTATGACTTTATGCTAGTTGCCAAAAAACCCAATCCCTGGCTTTTCATTCACTTTATTTCATGCCAGACTCTGCTAGGTGCTGGGAATAAGCATGTAGAGAGAGAAAGACAGGCAGACACAAGGAAATTTATTGTGATAAATAGTAAAGGAGCAGGATAAAGTACTGTGGAATTACTGTGGAAGGAAACTTAAGCTATGTGTTCATGGGGAAAAAGTGATTTTGAGTTGGGGCTTACACAATGAATAAGCATTTACTCATGGTGGGAGAAAGGCCTGGGTTAGTTCATTTTGACAATTATTTATCCAGATATACTGTGTACTGGACCCTGGGGTGGGTACTGGCATTGAGGAGGCAAGTATAGTATCATCGTGGCTGCCCTCAGGAAGCTCACAAGTGTCATTACAGCAGGTGTTTATAATAGTCTGAAAAAACTTGTCATCTGGTAAAGAGACCAATGAATTGACAAGGAAAGGCCTCCTCTGCGATCTTGGAGGGTATTATGCTGAGTGAAATGAGTCAATTGGAGAAGGACAAACATTATATGTTCTCATTCATTTGGGGAATATAAATAATAGTGAAAGGGAATAGAAGGGAAGGGAGAAGAAATGGGTAGGAAATATCAGAAAGGGAGACAGAACATAAAGACTCCTAACTCTGGGAAACGAACTAGGGGTGGTGGAAGGGGAGGGGGGGTGGGGGTGACTGGGTGACGGGCACTGAGGGGGGCACTTGACGGGATGAGCACTGGGTGTTATTCTGTATGTTGGCAAATTGGACACCAATAAAAAATAAATTTATTATTAAAAAAATATATCTGCTTTCTAAGATAATCTTTGGTCCAGGTCCAGGTGTTAGGTTTGCCCTCAGAATGGCAACAATGTTCTCAGAAAAATGCCAGGAAACACATGGTAACAAAGGTGTTTCTGGTATGTTTGAGATTATGATGCATATTTGCAATGAAAGACAACACAACTGTTCAAAATGGTGCAGAGAAATATAACATGGGAAGTGATTTATGATATATAGTTGAGTTAAGATGCAGACCTATAAATATTTAGTGTGTATTCATGGGAAATAATATAAGAAGATGGTCTGAAATGTTTATATCAGTTCTATTTGGATAGAGGGATTATAAAGAGGAATTAAGAGCATTTTTCTCTTTCCTCTCTTCCTCTTCTCCTTTTTTCTCCTCTTCCTCCTTCTATTTTGTTCATGTGCATTTCCTTTCTTTTTATGCAAGAAACCTGAGTTATTTCAAGAATTAAAAAACAAGCAAATAAAAAGTTAATTTTAAAAAAATCCTTTAAATTAAATAAGCCCTTCTAGAGTAATGATAATCCTTATGGTTACGGAATTTGTTCTCCAGAAGAATCAATACTGTTGGAAGGGCAACATCATTACTATTATTATTGTTATTTGTACTTTTATTTCCATGGCCTGGTAATATCTGAGGTTTTAATTGGTGTACCTTCCTCACTCCCAGATCGTATAAAACACAGATAATCTGCAGAACTAGAAATAAAGGCTGCAAACCCTTGCCACAGACAGATTTGGGTGCACATTTTGCAGAATAAATTTTCCTATTGGCAGAGATCATAAAAAAAAAAGTGGTCACAGGCTGGGGAAGGGAACATGCAGATAGAAAAGGATGATAGAACGGAATGGAGATCCTCAGTCTGGGAACCCCAGGGCTGCATGGAAACTGAGTGGGCGAGGTCTGTGTAATCCTTCACCATCTCAAAGGAACTGCCATCCATCTCTCATCCATTGGTCTTCTGGTCTGGAATGAAACTCACCTAAAACTTGAGATTCCGTTCAACTTCCACGCATCTGTGTGGACATTGCCCACTTCTTTGCCTGAGCAGTCCAGTGTTGCATCCCCATTTTACTGACGGAGGAGTGGAAGTTTGAGGAAGCTGAGTAATTTGCTTAGAAGTCACCAGCAAGGTTGAAGCTAGAACTTGAGCCTCATGAATCTCTGCTGAGCACCCCACCACACTGCCTAAAGCTTGATTTGTGGATCACAGTTATTCACAGCCAACAATTCTGCCCCTCATTGTTCCTTGGGCAATGACTCCTTCCTGTGACGAGAAATAAACAAGATGCTGAGTCAAATAAGTCAATCAGAGAAGGACAAAAATTACATGATCTTACTCATTTGGGGAATATAAAAAATAGTGAATGGGAATAAAGGGGAAAGGAGAAAAAATAAGTGGGAAATATCAGAAAGGGAGACAGAACATGAAAGACTCCTAACTCTGGGAAATGAAGTAGGGGTGGTGGAAGAGGAGGTGGGCGGGGGGTGGGGGTGACTGGGTGGGAGGCACTGAGGTGGGCACTTGATGGGATGAGCACTGGGTGTTATTCTGTATGTTGACAAATTGAACACCAATAAAAAATAAATTTATTTTAAAAAAAAGAAAGAAAAAACAAGATGGTGACAGGCTTCTGAAGTTGTGTCATTTCTAACGTGGCGCTCTACTCCTGCAGCGAGAGACAGGGTTATTTCTGGGGAAATCTTTGCTGTAAAGTACACCAATCAATTTTCCTTACAAATAATTTCTAATATGTAATTATGTAATCAAGCACTCCCATAAACAAGCTTGGCCTTGACACAGAGTGATGGGGTGCAGTAATATTTTAAATAAAAGATGATCGCACAGCTATTTATTTTGAAGTCCAATTTTCAGGATTGGGAACTATACATTAATGGAAGTTTAGAGATTAACAGCAAGCTAAATGTGAAACCCTATGAGCTAATGCCTTCGACATAAACAAATGTACAAAAATAGCATCCTGCAACTGTTTTCAAAGTCTGACAGAGTTACGGGGCTTTCTGCAAAGCAGAGGGTGCAAAGAGTACCAGATTCATCAAATTCTGGCAGCGATCTGTTAAAAAATAATGGTTTTGTCTACAAATGGAAACTGCTAACAGCTTTTCCCGTCCACTGTAATCGTCTTTCCATCTGCTTGGGTTTTATAATCGTGTCGCCTTTGGAAAATTACAACACAGAGCATATTCTCTTGGAGGTCTGTTGTTGAGCTGAATATTCTGGGCCATGAAATGGTGACAACAGTTGAAGAGTTTCCCTGCAAAAGCGTTACAACCATTGCATCCCAACAAGCCGCCCTGGTGCTGCAAGGCTCTGGCAGGAGGGGAGCAGCAGACTGCGTTTAGTAGAGCACAATTTAAAAAAATGCTCACATACACTTGAACAGGCACGATCTAACTCCCGTGGTGCCTTGAAATAATGGCTACTTCTTTTTTGCCTCCTTCCATCATCTTTCCCTCTTACTCTATCTTTTTTCTTTTCGATTTCCCTACAAAACTGTTATTATCTAAGTGCAAGGTCATGAGGGATCTGGACAGCTCCTCTAGCCTGTAATCTGATCCAGAAGGAACATTATTTTCCTGTGTCTTCAAATCCTTTGCCTAGAGCCCAGCTTATGGTGGTGTTCAGTACCTAACTGCTGAATGAACGAATGAATGAATGATGCCATGTCTTTCATATGATGATCTCTACCTTATAAAGCCTTATGTACTTTGTTAAACATTTTCACTGACACTATCCTCACAACAACATAGGAGGAAGGAAGTTGAGGTATTGTCTCAATGTATAGGTTCACATCCTTCAAGAGGCAGATGCTAAAATTGGATTAAATAGGCAAGAGATTGATTATGGAAAGTGCCCTCAAGGGAAAAGGGAGAAGGGGTAGTAGAGGATGGGGGAGGCATCAGACCACGATGCAGGTCTTACTACCACAGAGGAGAGATGGAAGGATTGAGTAGTGGAAGTATTCAGCAGAAGTGCAATTCAAAGAAAGTTTCAGCAGAGCTGATGGAGAGTCTTTGGGCTGAAGCCACTGTCTGTGGGGTCCCACATCTCCCAGAAATGTGCCTGCTTCTCCCAGAAGTGGCCTTGCTGCTCTCAGACTTTGGTTGGTGGTGCCAGTGCGGTGATGGATTTCAGACAGCATGACTGGGGCCCTCAGTCAATTACACTCTATGTTATGGGAGATTGGAGAGGAAAATTCTCATGATGACCATATTCTATTTTAGAGATAAGAAAACTGAGATCCTGAGAAGTTAAGAGGCATTCTCAAGGGGTCATGCCAAGTGAGTAGGAGAATAGAGGTTAGGCTCTTGAACCCTAGCTCATGTGTTTTCTTTATAGATATAACGATGGCTTCTTTTTACCACTGACCCTGAGCTCCGTCTGATTGGTGATGTTTGGTGGGGAGGTACAAGTACAGGCAGCCAGTTTCTAGACAACATTGGATGGACACAGTATCTGTCAGGGCATAAGAAGAGACAGGGAGTGTGGTTTCTTACATTTCTGGTAGAAAGCAGAGAATAAGGCTGGAAAGTGAGGATGAGATGTCTTATTCTGGGCAGATAAGACATTTACTTGAGAACAAATGGGTATCATTTGGAGAAAATCAATGCATGAAACCAAATAATGGGATCAATATTTTGGGATTCTCGTGGGAAATCCCAGATGACAGACAATAGAGCAGAAAAGCGGGGGAGAACTGACATACCTATGAATCGCCATCATGTAGCTTTTGAAAACACTGGCATTGAGGGACTGCCCTGCAGGATTGGATGTTGATTTGCTTACCCACTTAGAAAATATTTATTGAGCACCAAATTTGTGCCAGACACTATGATAGGCTCTGAAGATTACTGGCAAAGGAGACTCTATTCTTTTAATGATGGAATAGAGCATCCGGTGGAAGAGACAGACAGTGACTATACAAACGATAATTCTAGACACTTGGAAATGTTATCAGAGAAATACTTAGAGTATGGGAAGCAGAATAATTATGTGGTAAAGGGAAGATTCTGAGGCAGTGAAAGTAGCTTGAGATCTGAATGATAAGGAAGATTATCCATTCATTCAAATCTTCCTCTGTGAAGATTTGAGGGCACAAGTTTCAGGAGGAGGAAGAGCAAGTGACCGCCCAGCAAGAATATGAGTGTTTAGGGAGAAGAAGAAAGGTCCATGTGGACAGAACACAGTGCAGGGGGAATGGCAGGAAGTGAGATGAGAAGTAGGCAGGGCCAGATTCTGTAGGACCTTGGAGGCAGAGCAAGAAATTCGGGTTTTATCGTGTGTCAGGAAACCATTGGAGGCGTTTAAACAGGAGAACATCAAGGTGTGATTTACATTAAAAAATGAAGCTCATCGATAGGAAGGAAAGTGGAAACAGGGAGATTAAGTGAGTCTGTTGCTAGAGTCCCGCTGAGACCTAATGAGGACTTGAGGTGAGCTAGATGGACAAGCTGGATACAGCTTAGTAGATGACACAGAGAAAAGGATTCTTTGCTGAAAGATGGCACATATGCAAGGCAGAGAGGCATGGGGATGAGAAGAGGGTATATTGGGGTTCACATGTGGTTTGCAATGACTGCACCATCATGTGTGCATTATGTAGCAGGAAGAAACATAAAATGAGGAGGGTGATCTCTATTTCCAGAAACTGATGAGGGGATAGCTTGAGAAAACAAGCCACTTTCCCTTTCTGTGCCTCAGTTTCCTTCTCAGTAAAATGGAGAGTGGTATCACAATGGAGTCACTAAGACACATTCCATTCTGTGATTCCCCCAAAGGCCAGGAAGGTGAAACCTGACTGAAAAGTCGGCAATGCTGGGGCTTCACCATGTGGGTTTTCATGGCCTCGGGGCTAGGAACGTGCTTTTAGGAGTCAGAGTAATTCATATAATAAATGAATAATGGAAATAGGTGTTGGATATCAACAAGTGTTGAAAGCCCCTTTTAATGGGCTATATAAAACAGGTTGTTACAGGAGACACCTGGTACAGGGGGTGTACCTCTTGCTTCCCCATCCTTGTCAAGGCCAAATTGCCCGTGAACACACACAAATCCCTTCTGTAGAGGCCATGACACAATGCCCATGAACACATACAAATCCCTTTTGTAGAAAACAGCACAGGCCATGACATAATGATTACCAATTTGGGTTTCTGTTTCTACAGGCTGTCTGATAATAATAGCACTTACTCTGTGCCCAGTGGAGGTCCAAGCAGTTCACCTGTGGCAAACTCCTGTGGTCTGCAACAAGTGGATGATGTCGGTGATAATTTCTTCTCTGTTTTACAGATAGGAAAAGTGAAGACCAAAGAGGTAAGTAATTGCTTGAGGCCACCACAGCCTTTCTACAGCCTCAGCTGGGATATAACAGAAAGGACTCAGCCTTCAGGAATTGGGATGTGCCACTTGATAATGTATGACTTGACTTTCAAGCCACTTAACACTTGTTCTTGGAGGATTTCCTCATCTGTGAAATGGCCATAATTATAGCAACTCACGGAGCTGTGTGAGCATCGAGACAAATTGTGTAAAGAATCTGGTGCAATAAACATTGGTGGTCCCCACACATAAAAATGTTTTGTAAACCGCTGCTATCCAAAGATTTAATATGACCTCCTTGCATATTTCTAGGCATTTAACTTGGTTTTGTACAGAAATCATTTAATGTGGAGATATTTGTAGCATGGGAAATTCCTAGGGTTTCTGGATTTCTGTATGTGTGTGGAGGGAGGTGTTGAGGTAAATACTTCCTCTGGAGATTTGAAAACAGTGAGTCAGGAATTTGAGCAAGTTGATATTAATTTCAGGCAATATTTTCTGCTCTATGAAGCCAACATGGAAGAAATAAACCTTAATGTTTTTTAAGTGCTTGGCTATGTTCTAGGCCCTCTGGGGGAAGAGGTGAGGTCCAGAGATGAGTCGTAGTGTTGATTTTCTCAAGGAGCCTGCTGTCTACTGTGTAGTACAATGACTAGATGGGGTGGATTTCTGCTGGAGGCAGAGGTTCTCACAGCAAGATCTGGTGTGTGTGAGTGTATGTGTGTGTGTGTGTGTGTGTGTGTGTGTGTGTGTATGAGAGAGATTATTTTCATGTTAATCAAAAGGTCTTGGATTAAATAATGTTGAAACACCCTGGCCTAGACAGAAAAATCCATAAGAGAAGAAATGAATCGGTGAGTTTGTGAGAAAGTATAACTAGTTTTTATATAGATAACATATGGGTAACCAAATATCCAAATATCCATCAGGGGTATCCTGGATCTAGGCGAGATGGCCCAAAGGCAGTGATTTACTACCTTATGACTCCTTTGAGTACCTAATATTTCATAACCTGTTCTCACTTTACCAGAAAGATAATACAACCCATCCACAATATGATTTCAAAACAAATCAATAGAGTGTCTCAATATAACCAAGGAAGAAGTAAAAGGAAAGTAGTTTAAGATAAAGTAATATGTATAGTATTTTAGTATGTGAGCACTCAGATCTGGTTGCACTAGAGAGGTAGTGGACTAATCACATGATTGTGCCCCAAACTGCCTCAGGGACACATCTGGGCCTTGGTGCCTGCTGCTACTGGGCACCTGTTTTCCACCGCGTGGCTTTTCTATGTGCTATCCCACCATTCCATGGTTCAGTCCAAGCTCTCATGTGGCAGGTGGCCTCCACAAGGGTGAAATAGAAGCACCGAGGCTTTCAAACTCTAGGTTCTGCAGTCACACAGCACCACTTCTGTTGTGTTCTTTCCATCAGAGCAAGGCACAGGGCCAGCCTAAAATATGCAAGGAGTGGGTGGGTGGGAAATAGACTCTTTCTTTGCAGGAGGAGTGGAAAAGTCATGTTGCAAATGGGCATGTGGGATGAAAGATCATTGTTGCCATTTGTGGAAACAACCTACCACAGAAGGATAAGAGCCCTGAAAAGTAAAAAAAAAAAAAAAAAAAAAAAAAAAAAAAAAAAATTAAACTATTTATTGAATCCTCCATTTATGTCTGGCACTCTGCTAAAGCTTTTTGTGTCCATACTAAGTAAATCTTTGAACAAGCCTATGAAATAGACATTATTATTATTTCTACCTTACTGATAAAAAAAACGGACACTCAGGGAGGTGAAGTAGTTAATTATGGTCTCACAATCAATAAGAATTTGAGATGGTATTCAGATCCATCTCTGCCTGACTCTGAAACCCATGGTCATATCTGTGGTTCATGTGGCACTTATTTTTTAAGTAATCTCTATACCCAATGTGGGGCTTGAACTCACAACCCCAAGATCAAGAGTCACAAGCTCTACCAACTGAATCAGCCAGGTGCCTCTCCTGTGGAAGCTACTTCGAGAAGAAATATGTCTTCTGAATAGAGTAATGAGGTTGATTTGAGTATATGGATGGATCCAGGGACCACACACAAAAGATATTCAATTCCCTGATAGCAGAGAACACAGCTGTTCACTTGATGCTTTTCAGTTTAGGGAGATGGGGGATAAGCCCAGGTTTTGGCCTGTGCATGTGTTCCCACATAGTGGGTTGAAAAGGCATTGGCAATTTGTAGGTCTGTGTGTTTCCATGCCTGTAAGATGTTCAGGTCTGCATCTGTACAGAAAATGTGTGGTTCGGAGTGCCAATGGTGTGAATGATGCTGTATCAGTCACATGCGGAGGATGATTCCTAGTGACCTGGGGGATGGAAAAGAAGACAGTGTCAGAATAATGGATGAGACATGTGCTTCCTGGTGGGACAGACCTGCTAGGAAGAGTTTACAGGTGGGCATTATCTTCAAGCAAGGAGGGAACAATCAAAAACATCCTTGGTCCTTTTGATCTTTATTCATCATTAAGCAAGGTTATTCTTTTTGGGGGTCAAATCACAGTCGATATTTGCTGATTTAAAAATCATAGCAGTCTCTTTGCGAACCAAATCAGTTCGGGATGATCCTTAACTCAACATTTCTCACAAAGTTCTATTTAAGGGTATAAAGGATCTCCCTAGCATCACAGTGTGGAAGCTGATTCTGGTTTTTATTCCACCTGTGTTGTGGTCTGGCTATGTGAAAGCTTTTTCTGGAAAAGCTTCTACAACCCCATACCCTAAGAGTTTTCTCATCTGCTCATTCATTCACTCACTCAGCTGATATTTTTTGGAAGCCTCTACAGACATTGTTCTAAACATTGGGGATATAGTCGTGAGCAAAAAGATGGGGCACCTGGGTGGCTCAGTTGGTTAAGCATCTGACTCCTTATCTCACTTCAGGTCTTGATCTCAGGTTGTGAGTTCAAGCCCCGCCTTGGGCTCCATAAAAAACAAAAAAACAAAAAAACAAAAAATGATATGGAGTTCCTAGTCTCATGGAATTTATATTCTAGTTGGGTGGGGGGTGGGCTCTGGACATTATATACTATGTTAGATGGGGATAGGTGTTAAGAAGAGCTAAAAGGATGTCAGGAGGAAGTGATTCCCAGGCATGGAGAGCAGTCAGGACAAATTCCTGGAGGTAGGCATGTGTTTGGATGGATCAGGAACAGCTACAAGGCTCTTGTGGCAGGAACAGAGTAAATGAGGGAACCCCGGTAGGAGATGAGATCAAAGAGGGAAGGAGTCAGTCTGGGACACCAGACACCAGAGTGATGCGAAAATCTATTGGAGAGTTTTGAAAGGAATAATCTGTCTTATAATTTTATTTCATTCTGGCTCTTATACGGGGAACAGTTCAAGGACGAAGACAGAAAAAGGGAGGGTAGCTGCCTAGTTCAAAGACTGTTATAATATTACAAAAAAATATGGCAGCTTGGACTAGGGTGGTAACGGAAAGTTGTGAGAAGTGGTTTGAATATAGATATTCTTCAAAATTAAAGTCAACAGAGATTTGTTGAAAACAAGGTGTAGGATGGAGTCAAGAATGACTCTAATTTTTCAACTTGAGAAACTGTAAGGATGGAGTTATCATTTACTCAGATGGGAAAGACAATGGTAAGGGCAGGTTGGGAGAAAAAAGAGAAGGAGCTGAGTTTTAAAAATGTGAAGTTTGAGATGCCTAGGAGACCTCTAGGGGAGTATTTTAAATTGGAAGCTGAGTGTAGGAGTTTAGAATCCCGGAGATATGGCAAAATTAGTAATGAGCATTTGCATATCATCAGCATATAAATGATATTTAAAGGTATGAGATTGGATAAGTTGAAATATCCAAGAAAGTAAGTGTAGATAAGTAATAAGAGAGATCCTAGGAATGGGTCTTTGAGCACTCCAGCATTCATAAGTCAGGGAAAAGAGGAGGTGCCAGTGAATGAGCCTGAGAAAGAGTGGCGTGTGCTAGGAGGAAAGCCAAGTGATGTCCTGAAGTCAAGTGAAGGAAGTATATCAAGGAGTAGGAAGAGGTCATTATGTCAAACGTAGCTGATAGGCTGAGTCTGGTAAGAATTGAGAATTGGAAATATCAGAAAGGGAGACAGAACATGAAAGACTCCTAACTCTGGGAAACGAACTAGGGGTGGTGGAAGGGGAAGTGGGCGGGGGGTGGGGGTGACTGGATGATGGGCACTGAGGTGGGCACTTGATGGGATGAGCACTGGGTGTTATTCTATATGTTGACAAATTGAACACCAATAAAAAATAAAAAAAAAAAAAAGAATTGAGAATTGAGGGCAGCCCGGGAGGCAGAGCGATTTAGTGCCACCTTCAGCTCAGGGTGTGATCCTGGAGACCCAGGATCGAGTCCCACGTCAGGCTCGCTACATGGAGCCTGCTTCTCTCTCTGCTTGTGTCTCTGCCTCTCTCTGTGTCTCTCATGAATAAATAAATAAAATCTTAAAAAAAAAGAATGAGAACTGATTTTGAATGTCCGTATAAAGGCTATTGATGACCTTGATTGAATTAGTTTTGGTGAGGACATGAGGTTGAAAGCTTGACTGGAGGATGTTCAAGAGAAAATGGAAAGGGAAAGTGAAGACAGAACATGGACTACTCTTCGGAAGAGTTTTCCTGTGAAAGCATTTGACTGTAGCTGAGAGTGGTTGATATGGGACATTACATCATATTTGTGTGCTGCTGGCTATGACCCAGAAGGGGAAATGATTGATGATAGAGGATATGGGGGAGATTAGTTGGAGCAGTTTCCTTGAGTTGGTGAAATGAGATAGGATCTAATAGGCATACAGAGGGATTGGTCATAGATGGGAGCATATCATTATTGTATGGGAGGAGATCCAGTATGTATGGTTCAGGGGCATTTAGTGTGGTACATTTATGTGGGAACAGGTGGAAGTTACCTTCTGATTGCTCTACTGTCTCAACGGAATAAGATGCAAGGCCACTCATTGAGAATGGGAAGTAGAAAAAGCTTTACACAACTTTGAAGAGAGATTAGAAGGTGAGAAACAGGCAGCCAAGAAAGTGTCAGAGATATTTGAATAGGGGCGTGCAGTACATTTCATGAACAGTAATGAGGGCTGTTTTGAGTTTAGTACTTGGGAATTTGAAGTGGAACACCCATGTGCTTATGTGTTTTCCTCCAGCTGTGTTTGCAGACACAAAAGAAGATTGAGAACTAGTTTTAAGCATGTTTTATTCATTTGTTTGTTTGTTTTACTCCAAGCGAGAGTGGAGAGAGAAAAGTTGCCAGTCTATGTTGACAACTAATTATAATGATGTGCTGTGGATTTTTTAAAAAAGATTTTATTTATTTATTCATGAGAGACACACACAGAGAGGCAGAGACACAGGCAGAGGGAGAAGCATGCTCCCTGCGGGGAGTCCGATGTGGTACTTGATCCCAAGACCCCAGGATCACAACCTGAGCAGAAGACAGACGCTCAACCACTGAGTCACCCATGTGTCCCTGGGCTGTGGATTTTTATGTGAATAAAATCAAAAGGTGAGGGGTGAGGAAAAATAAGTGGAATGGATTTTAATATGGTTGAGATCAAGGGATGGTTGGAATGTGAGCACAGCAGGAGAGAGCTGGAGATGGAGTCAGTAGTAAGTGTAGGATTCTTATAGTTGATCTTTTTAGACGGATAGGATCATCTGAGCTATGACATGGGATGGGTTTGTGAGATGGGTTGGAGGAAACAATTGTTGTAGGATATAAAGAGAATTGAGAAGCTAGATGTTGGATGGATCATCTATATTGATATTGAAAGTATCAGCCTGAAACTCTGTATATTACTACTTACTAGGATGATTCCCTAAACACTAAATTCTCAGGGACTATTTGTTGAATGAAGGGTTGTTCCACAATGACAAGTTTCAATCTCATACTAGTTTCTTGTGTGCACAGTTGAGATAGAAATAAGTAGATCTTATTTCACAGTGAGCCAAAGTGAGGGTACTAGTCTCTAAAAATAGAGGATAGCAAATTAGCTCTTTGGGGGAATTACTTGGCAAATTCTCTTTCACTGGACCCTGCAAACACTTAGCTTCCCAGAGCACTAACAGAATGAACTCACATAACATCAACAAGCATTTTTGTCTTTAAAAATGTTTCTGTTTCTATATAATTAGGTCTTTGGAAGAAAGACAAATATAAATGGAGGGTATTGTGTACAGAGAAGGTGACGAAGGGGAAAAGAGTCAATGGAATTTGGATTTTTCCTCATCGTTATGAAGATCCCTAGAGTTTAGTGTTTTTTTCTTTTTGTTTCCAATTAAAATGGAAAGCTTTGGAGCTGACCTTCCCTTAGAAATAGTGGGTACTGTGAGAATGCAGTGCTGTATTTATACTGAGAAATGGATTGAGTTTCTAACCTTTCAGGGTTGGCCTATTTGGTAGGTGAAATGTATTTTCCCATTGAAACATTTTTGCATATGGAAGTCAGGTTCCTAGGCAAGTCTTTGTCTTCATAATGAACCCAAAGTAAAGAGTATTATTTTATTTTGTCTTAGTAAAGAGGGTTGTAACATTTTGTAATACTATATTTATATATTTGGAAGGAGGATTGTCTTCCTTTTCCTTTGGAGCTAGCTTAGCTGATACTTAATTACACCAATATCTCTTCCCTTTTAAGGAAAAACTGGGGTCTAGATTGAAGTGTTGAAAATGATTCTTTCATTTGGTCTACATCTTAGTTTCCTCTAGAAGTAGAATCTCCTGAGAAATATGGGGGAAGAAAAGGGATAGGTCATTTCAGTAGCCTATTTTGGCCTTGAGTTTAAGCATCATCCTACAATTGGGGTATACCAATAATAAAACAGACACTGTATTTTAATTCCTGTCTAGTGCCTGCATTTACATTCCAATTGGACCAGAATTCTTAGGACAGAATAAAGTGGTATTTTGGTATCCTCAAGCTTCGACAATAGTCGATATAGTGTCAGACCAAGATGCACTTGGGTGATGCACTTCATGGATGCAAGGAAAAGCAGACTTGTCCAGCAAATTAATCTGATGCCTGTCATCCCCTCACTGTTTGAGAGTTTCTCCTTGCTGTTGACACTGTGCCTTCCTCTGCTCCTCTTCTACACCCTTCTCCTGCCATGGCTGTCCTGTCCTTGAAAGGGATATATGATGTAATTTAAAGAGCTCTGGCAAAAGGCTTCCCACCTCATTACCATTCAGTCTGTTTGCAGTGCACCCATCTATTCTTTTTTGGAAAGCAGTGTGGTTTGGGGAAAAGACGTGACTTTGGGGATGGACAATTTGATTTTAAATTGGGTTGACTATCTACTTGGGAAACTTCATTCATTCTCGGGGACTTGGTTTCCTCACATGTAAAATAAAAGAAGCCAACTAGGACCCAAACTGAGTAATTGCCGTGTGGATAAAATGTTCTCACCAGTACCTAATGCTGTGTCTGGCACAATTAGGTATATTAGCATGGATATATTGCCTCCCTTTCACTAACTTTAATGGTAGCATTTATCTACATTTTATAAAATGAAACCAGCTGAGACTCTGAGTGGGCAAGTAAACTGCAGAGCTGGGATTCACATCCAGGTCTGTCTTACTCCTATTACATTACACACTCAGCGCCCTCCTAGAGGGTCCTTCATGTCACCCACAGGGATGGAATATTAACGAAGGTTGCTGCTGGTGCTAATGCACAGCATGGTCCCAGAATGCCCCTGTTGGACAGCAGGAGGATTCCTCTTATGGTACAGCAGAATGGCTACCCACTCCAGGCTCTTCCCAAGAACAATTGTGACTTCTGGTGATAAAGTTTTTAACAAGAAATGAGGTCATTTTCTTCCTTTCTGTGATATCAACAGGCCTCATTTAAAAAGGCCATTTTTCAAACAATGATTAGAAAAAGCCATACTGGGTAGAATGCCAAATCCAAGAATCCGCCTGATTAGATATGACTCTCAAAACTAAAAAAACAGTATATTTAGTAAAAAAATGGAGAAAGACCTGTAATACACATCATTTTGACTTTTAATAATTGAAAATGAAATAGAACTTTGTTAGACACAGATATGGCCAAACATGGTTTCTTGTGTGAAGGGAAAGCACCGCAAACCTCCTGAGGTCCGTTGATCTAAGAGTAGCTTTGTCATCGCACACCTGGCACGCACCTTTCAATCACCAACAAGACAAATAAGAGGAATTACTAGGGCTTCAGGAGGTTTTGGATTACAAGTAACTTCTCGATGAGAAAATTGGTATTGGAAATATCTTTCTGTGTCAAGTTCAAAAAGTTGACCAAATCTCTCCCTTCAAGGATTAAGCTGTCTTCCAAGAATTTATTTTACTTACAGAAGAGACAGGGTGTCAAAATGATGGAACAAGAGGAATGAAAATGGCTGAAGGAGCCTATTAGATGGAGAGATGCACAAAAGAGGAAAAGAGATTGATGCAAATATATAGAGAGAGACATGATCTATTACAAGGCAAAAGAAAACCTGGTCTGGGTTGGCTTCTGGCCAACTCTAGGAACTTCATTTGCTTTTTTCATCAGAAACTCTGGGGAAAGACATAATCATTTTTCGATTGGAATTTGATTCCCTTGTAGCTGTGTAGGTGGGAAATAACTTTGGATTGCTGTGCTGGTCTTCTGTGTTCCAGGTACACCCTTTCTCATTCCTACATTGCAGCCATCTGTTGGTAATAAATCTCTGTGCGGTTGCCATCTGTGGGTGGAGAGGGAGAGTGACATGCTTCTTTATTCAGGGAACTTTGCATATAGTTTTGATTCTAAGAAGGACCCTGGCACTAAGGATGTGGATTCACTCTCAGAAAGCATAAGTCACACGGAAATAGATATTTTTAGATAGGAACTCATTAGAGTTAGAAGCTTCCAACACCATAAGCAAGGCTGTGTGAGCTTGGGCAAGAGCTTCATTGCTCTGTGTCTCTTTGCTCATCCATAAGGAAGAGGATAATGCCCTTATAGGGTTTTGTTAAGGGCAAGTGCAATTATAAGTGTAAAAGGCACACAGTGTCTGGCACATAGTAAGTTGAATCAGTTAGGGTTAATTGAGAAAGCAGAAATTAAACAATTCAGTCAAGAAATGAGCTGAAGATGTGAACAGACATTTCTTCAAAGAAGACCTACAAATAGACAGCAGGCACACTAAATAATGCTCCACATCACTTGTCATCGGGGACATACAAATCAAAACCACAATGAGATACCACTTTACACCTGTTAGAATGGCTAAATTAATAAGACAGGAAACAACAAATGTTGGTGAGGATGTAGAGATAGGGAAACTTTCTTACAATGTTGGTGGGAATGCAAGCTGCCACAGCCACTCTGGAAAGCAGTATCGAGGTTCCTCAGAAAGTTAAAAATAGAGCTACTCTATGACCCAGCAATTGCACTACTGGGTATTTACCCCAAAGATACAGATGTAGTGAAACAAAAGGGCACCTGCATCCCATTGTTCATGGCAGCAATGTCCACAATAGCTAAATGGTGGAAGAAGAGGAAATGTCCTTCAGCAGATGAATGGATAAAGATGAGGTGGTATATATATGCAATGGAATAGTCCTCAGCCATAAGAAAGGATGAACACCTATCATTTATATTAACATGGATAGAACTGGAGGCTATTATACTAAGTGAAAAAAATCAGTCAGAGAAAGCCAATTATCATGTGGTTTCACTCATATGAAGAAAATAAGAAATAGTGCAAAGGACCATGAGGGATGGAGGGGAAACTGAATGGGGAAATTTAGAGAGGAAGACAAACCATGAGAGACTTAACTCTAGGAAACTGAGAGTTGCTGGAGGGGAGGTGGGGGGGGATGGGGTCACTGGGTGATGGGCATTAAGGAAGGCACTTGATGTGATTGAGCACTGGATGTTATAGGCAACTGAATTATTGAAAACTACATCTGAAATGAATGATGTACTATATGTTGGCAAATTGAATTTAAATTAAAAAAATAAAAGAAGGCGGAAATTCTAGCAGAAGAGAATTTAACATAGGGGATTTATTAAATAGTGAGTGGAGGAACAAACCAGAAAAAAACAAAACAAAAGCCAACAAACAAAAGCCAAAATTCCCCACCGAGGCAGCACAGGCATAGTAACTGGAGAATGAAGGAATGTGGTGGTGTTCTCAGAGTGTGGAAGCTGGGAGGAGGAGTGTGGGACCCAGGCCTCTAGGAGGGGATACTGGCCAGTACCTGGTGTTTTTGAGGAAGCACAGTGAGACCAGTCTTGAGAGTGTGGAAAACAAACAAACAAATTGGAAACTAAAACAAATTGCTGGCCAGGTAAAGAGCTCTTGCCTGTGTGACACAGACAGGAACAGAGAGTAAAGCAGGAGGGACATTCTTCCCTCCCGCTCGCCTCTACCGAGACGTCTCCTCTGTCTCCTCTCTCTAGCGGCTGGATGGGCAGGGCATGGAAGGGAGCAGTTGGCAACAAAGAAATACAGTTTGCTATCTCAGTCGCAGCACCAGAGCAGAGCACAGAAGTGTGGAAATGCAACTGAGAGGCAGTAGTTTAATAACTGGGACATAAGAACTCAACAAATATTGGCCACACTATTTATCTGGCGTCTCCTCCCTTTCTCCCCTCCCTGCTTTTTTTTCCACCCCAGTAACCTTGATAATTTTTTTCTTCTGTATACTGAAGGATGAAACCAAGGATAGTAAGAGAAAAAGCCCATGGATCTCAGTAGAAGACAAGAATATAGAAAGAATGAGCCTAGTCTCACAAGAAGTTGGAAGCTTTGGCTATAGGATCACACTTCTATTTTGGCAGATCAGATTTTGAGCCACTTTGAGGGACTCTTCCCAAAAGGGGAGTTTGCTGATGTCTCCAGTGAAGAGCTGTTCTGTTAAACAGGAGACTCTTCCCATACAAAAGTCAGAGTAAAGTTAATTCGATGCTTTCTAGTTAACATGTTTGTCCCAGAGGAGGGAGGACCGGCCACTGTATGAAGATGGGAGGAGCATGTGCAGTGATACCTGCTGGATATGGCTGGAAAAGTGCACATGGGGAGATGTTGGGAGGTGGCCAACTTGTCAGTCTCCAAGTGTTAGTCTGACACATGCTGCACGGTTACTTTTGTATCACAGTAGGCGATACAAAACTCGGGACTCAGAGGTGTTCAAGATGCAGTTATCACTCTCAAAGTGCTCAAAGAAAGCAAGGACAAAAATGCCTAAAATATAAGGCACAGTGATAGAATCGATCATGCTTTGAGAAGTAGCAGCAAATCCTTTCTCCTCTACTGGTTCAGCTCCATTTCTTGCAGCCTTTTCAAATCTTAGGGGTTTCTATAAGCTATGACAATAGCAAATGGGTTTTCCATGATTAGAGGTAGAAAATAAAATTGGAAAAAAAACTCAATGAGGATGGAGAAAATACATAATTTTGTAGTTTTAAGATGATCAGATACCATTCTACAAAACTGACAATTTCGGACTTAACTGGTCATCTGTCCACCCATCCGTCTATCCATCCACCTATCCATTCTGTCCACTCTCCTCATTCTTCTGTTTCTCCAGCGCACAAATCTCTCGAGTGGCTACTTACTACCTACCATACGTTAGACTTGGTACTCAGTGCTGGGACCATTACAGATGACAACATAGTTCCTGCCCTCACACTCAAACAGGGAGAGACAGGTATACAAAAAACAAACTATAACAAAATGGGAAGTACTTTTATAGAAGCATGGGCAAGATACTATTAAAAGTAAATCTAGGGGCACCTAGGTGCCTCAGTGGTTGTGTCTGCCTTTGGCTCAGGTTGTGATCCTGGGATCCCGGGATGGAGTCTCATATCAGACTCCCCACAGGGAGCCTGCTTCTCTCTCTGCCTGTGTCTCTGTGTCTCTCATGAATAAATAAATAAATACATCTTAAAAAAAAAGTATATCCAAAGCAATAGGAAAACATTCCTATTGATGTTCAGTGTAGGACCTTAATCAGGATGTTCAGTGTAGCACCTTAATCAGCTGCTGAAGAGCCTAGTCTCAGATCCTGGATCTTGCCATTATTGGCTCTGTCAGCAAGATCCTTAAACATTTTTCTGCCTTTATTTTTATTTTTTAAGATTTATTTATTTAAGAGAGAGAGAGAGAGAGCGAGCAGGGGGAGGGGCACAGGCAGAGGGAGAAAGATAATCTTCAAGCTGACTTCCCACTGAGTGCAGAGCTTGACATGGGGCTTGATCCCAGGACCCTGAGATCATGACCTGAGCCAAAATCAAGAGTTGGCCACTTAACTGACTGAGCCACCCAGGCTCCCCATGCCTTTAATATTTTTTATATTTAGAATGGACTTCTAGTACTTAGCTCATAAAATTACTACTAGGATCAAGTGATTCAACATATATTAAGCAATTAGTTCAGTGAGGGTGACAGAACATGAGAGACTCCTAATTCTGGGAAACGAACAAGGGGTAGTGGAGAGGGAGGTGGGCAGGAGGTTGGGGTGACTGGGTGACGGGCACTGAGGGGGGCACTTGATGGGATGAGCACTAGGTGATTGCTATATGTTGGCAAATTGAACTCCAAAAAACCCCACCATATATTAAGCAATTAGAATCATGTCAAGCATTTAAAAAGCATTAAAATATTGGCTAATATTAATGTTTTAATATTAACTTAGAGTTTACATTCATCATTGCATTTAATCCTTAAAACCTCTCCTTGCCCTGGGAAAGCAGGCAAAATAGTAATTACTTTCCAAACAGGGAGAACCAGGTCCAGCGAGATTATTTTTTTGGGGAAAAGCCACAGAACTGCACAACAGTGGAGCTAGAAATCTATCTCAGTGCTTCCTCTGTAATGCTCTATTATGCCACGAAGCCTCATACACTGACTTGGAAAAGCAACTGTTGTTTCCCAAGTGTCCGAGCAACTGACTGGGCTGCAGCTGGGCTGACTGTAAATACAGCCAAATGATATCGGCTGCAGTCTAAGCAAGTCACTGCCGCTTTGCCCGCATCTGCCACTCAATACAAGGTCCCTGGTGATGAAGGAACAGAAGGCGGGGGTCAGGGAGCTGCCAAACACCAAACATACATCTTAATTGGTTACAGGCAGTCACCTCCATCCAAATCCTTGATGGGAAAATGGTTCGTTCCCACAGGGGTCCATAGAATTAGGAATTCAATGTCCTTTAACATTGAAGCTGGCTTTGGAGTCCAAAATCACTCAAGAGTGAGGTATTTTTGATTGATATTCTATTCCACATGTGTGTAGGTTTTCTTGATTGTTTCATTTGGCTTTGGGGTTGGGTCCTGTGAAAATGCATCAGAGCTTTGAGTGCTGAGAATGTGAAGCTGAGAGAGAAGAAGGAAATGGTGCAGGAGCCTAGCGCTTACCGGAAAAGGAAGCACAGACCGCAATTTGTGGCTGCTGCTGAAGGGAGGGGTGTGTGGGAATTATGAAATGGAACCTGGAAGACTTGAGGTCCTGTTCATTTAAGTTCATCTCTTGAGTGCCACATGCTGCGCCTTGAGGCAGCTGAAATGGCTCTTTCTTTTGCCGAGTTCCTAGGCTAGTAGGGCAATAGTGTAAGCATATACTTCTATTACAATGCAATATGGGATGATAAGATTTTTCCAGGTAGCACAGAAGAAACAGCATATTTTACTACACCTGGGATTTTGGGGTTTTAGTGAGTAGATGCCATCTGAGCAGGGTTTTAAAGTATGAATAAGAGTTTTCCAGGCAGATAATTTGAGAAGGTGCATTCTAAGCAGAGGCCATAGTATATCTAAAGACCTAGAATTATGTCCATGTTCAACTTAACTCAATTTGGATTCCTAAATAGTCGTACCAATTACTAGGACTTGGTATTATCCTTTTAATTTTTGCCAAACTAGTGGTTGTAGGTATCATCCTTTTAATTTTTGCCAAACTAGTGGTTGTAAAATATCTCATTGTGGTCTGAAGTTGTGTTTCCTTAATTGCCGATAAGGTTCAGCATCTTTACATGTTTATTGACAATTTATGTTTTAGTGTGATAACTGTTCATGACTTATGCCCATTTTTCTATTTGGGTTGATTGTATTTTTTTAAATTTATTTTTTTATTCATGAGAGACACAGAGAGAGAGGTAGAGACACAGGCAGAGGGAGAAGCAGGCTCCATGCAGGGAGCCCTATGTAGAACTTGATCCTGGGACTTCAGAATCATGCCCTGGGCTGAAGGCAGGTGCTAAGCCACTGAGCCACCCAGGGATCCCCCGTTTGTATTTTTCTTATTGACATATAGGAATTTTCATATATTCCAAATGCTAATTGATTCTTTGTTGGTTTTGTTTTGCAAATGTATTCTATGTGTATTTATTCTCATATAAATATGTGTATCATATATCTCCTGTATGTTATATATAATCATATATGTAAATTATATATTTAAATGTATTTACATATTGATGATATAATATAAAATAATTATATATAATTTACATATATTAAATTGGTCCCATTTTAAATACATATATAATATATATAAACTACTCTCTCTATATTATATATATTTAATATATATGTATATATACATCATACAAATATATCTCCTATGGCTCATCTTTTCATTTTATTTTATTTACTTTATATTTTAAAGGTTTATTTATGTATTTGAGAGAGAGAGTATACACTCACGGAGAGAGAGGCAGAGGGAGAGAGAGAATCCCAAGCAGACTCCCTGTTGAGCATGGAGGCCTACTTGGGGCTTGGCTCCATCCCATGACCCTGAGATCATAACCTGAGTGGAAATCAAGGGTCAGATGCTTCACTGACTGAGCCACCAGGCGCCTTTCATCTTTTCATTTTATTTTTAATTTTTTAAAAAAGATTTTATTTCTTTTATAGAGAGACAGAGAGAGAAAGAACATGAACAGAGGGAGAAGTAGAGGAAGAGGGAGAAGCAGGCTCCCTGCTCAACCTGACAGGAAGCAAGAGTGTGACAGGGCTCAACCCCAGGGTCCCCAGATCATGACCTGAGCCAAAGGCAGATGCTTAACTAGCTGAACCACCCAGGTGCTCCCATCTTTTCATTTTATATTATTTATTGATGTATCTTCAATAAATATTTTCTACCCTGAATCACAAGAATATGTTCTTTTATACATGTATAAATAGTTTTAAAGTATTGCCTTTAATAGTTAAATATATAAATTATTTAGAATCAATTTTCATGTATGTGTTTACGTACATGATGCAGGCATCCACTGCAATTTATTTTTCAAAACAAGTGACTGCGTCACAGCACCATTTATTGAGTGGTCCATGTTATCTCATGTAATCTGAAATACTAACTCTGATGTATATTACATTTCTGAAGGTAATTATTATTCTAATTAACAATAGGTTAATTGAAAAAACTTTATGAAACCTCTTTATAAAGTACGCATTAGTATCTTTATTTTACATAGAAGTTGACTAAAGTTGCATGAAAAATGCTACAAATCCTTTTGACAGCAATGCCCACATCCCCAAAAAATGGGGAAGTGAGAAAGTCAGGTCATGCAGGGACTTGGGGGACACCAGGAGTTAGTTCCACAAAAACTTAGAAGGCATCACAATGCTTTTAGCAGGGAAGTGACATCTTTGATTTCCATTTTAATGATTCTTTAGCTGTTGAATAAAAAGTGGGTGGTTTATCACCCTCTCTGATTTATTTCCATTCAGTTTTCCCTCCCTTCCCCTGTGATCCTCTGCACTGTTCCTTATATTCTACGTAAGAGTGAAACCATATGATAATTGCCTTTCTCCAATTTACTTATTTCACTCAGCATAATTACCCTCCAGTTCCATCCATGTCAATCTATGCAAGATAAACCATGAGAGACTCTTAACTCTGGGAAACAAACTGAGGATTGCTAGAGGGGAGGTTGGTAGGGGATGGGGGTCACTGGGTGATGCGCATTAAGAAGGGCACTTGATGTGATGATCACTGGTTGTGATATGCAACTGATAAATAGTTGAACACTACATCTGAAACTAATGATGTATTATATATTGGCTAGTTGAATTTAAATTAAAAAAAAAAAAGTCATGAGAAGGCAAACGTAGTTGAGGGAGGCACCAATTAGATGGCTCTTTCAGTGGTCCAGGTGTGAGATGCTGGCACCTGGATCTCCCAGAGTTCAGTGGAGATGGAGATAAGTGAATGGTTTGGAAATACATTTTGGAGGTAAACACAGCAGATCTTGCTGTTCAAGTGGGTTCAGTTGGAGACAGGGAGAAGGAGAAGGGTCAAGGAGGACATGTAGAGTGAGCAGCTGGGTAATGGTGGTGCCCGTTGAGATAGAGAAGCCTAGGGTGTCACGAGGGGGGTCAAGGGACACATCAATTTGTGATGCCTATGTTGTTATGCCTATGCTGCCTAAACAGAATTGTCAGTAGGCACACTTGAGATACAAGTTTGGAACTGGGGCAGAGAGGGAGTCTGGTCTATAGATGTACATTTGGCTTAACTAGTGACTTTCGCTGGGAGATTGACAGAGGAGTGGTATGATAAGGACTCCTGATTTTGGTGAACTGGAGAGCCAATGGGAAATGACACTGGAGACAGTAAAAGCAGATGAATCTTTCAAGAGGCTCAGATTCTTGAGAGACCAAAGGCAGAAGAAACAGAACTAGAGGTGAACAGAGGGTTAGGCAACTTTATCTTTTTTTAAGATGAAAGGGATGTGTGGAAGGAATTGATACAGAAGTAGTGGTCATAAATAAGGAAGGAGAGAAAACCTAAAATAACATGACTGAGTCGGCAGGGGGGTGAGGGGACGGGGTGCAGGGGATGTCCTTTGCTTGGAGGGCAGAGAAGTAGCATGCCATTTCCTAAAAGTGGCAGAGGAAAGTGTAATGTGATGTCAAGCTGGGTGGTCTGGGTTTACATTGGGCTCTGCTATTCACAAGCAATAGAACACTTTATTTTTTTAGATTATTTATTTATTTATTTATATTTATTCATGATAGACAGAGAAAGAGAGAGAGAGAGAGAGAAAGAGAGAGAGAGAGAGAGAGAGGCAGAGACACAGGCAGAGGGAGAAGTAGGCTCCATGCGGGGAGCCCGATGCCGGACTCAATCCCGGGACTCCAGGATTGCACCCTGGGCCAAAGGCAGGCGCCAAACCGCTGAGCCACCCAGGGATCCCCCCAATAGAACACTTTACCTTTATTTTTTGTTTTTGTTTTTGTCTTTTTTTGAACACTTTAAATCTTACTCTCTTCCCTGGAAACATGGGATTGATGATAGTATCACCCACATGCAGGACTATTATAAGGACTAGATGAAATACATACAACACTTAGCAGAGGGCTCAATAAACATGATGCCATACAGTATTAATGAATATAGGCTTACATTGATAGGCGGGAAATCAAAGGTATTCACACTGAGTCCCCCAGATTGCTCGGTGAGGTGGTGTTGGGCTGGATCATGAAGACCACCTGTTTGCAAGAGCTGTTCTGGATGATGGAGAGAGAATGATTGCTAGCACTGCTATCCTTCTGCTGGTGTTGCTATAGCAAGGGGAAAATAGTTTAAAATGAGAATAAAGGGCAAGAATTCAGACTGTTCTTTTCCTGGCTGATACAAGTGATGGAGATTGGACTGAACCTCTCACATTCTTGAAACTGGCCCCAAAATGGCATAGTGTGTTCTAGGAAACTGGAAAGAAAACCTTCCTTTCTGGATGCCAGATCTGTGGACATGCTGTCCGTTTGACAGGTTGCCTCTTTGAAACATGGCAGAATGTGTCCTGTTTTATGTAGAACTTGTTTGGAATTCAACTGGTTTTTTTCTTTCAGAGTATCTATAGTTAATGGGAGGGCAGATTTCAGCTCTTCAAGATTATGCATACCATTTAATCAAATGTAGTTCGGAAGACACATCACAAGAAATTCTGATGGGGATCAGAATATAGGGCTGATCCTAGTTCCTTTACTGTTTAACTGTGCAACGTTGTTCAGCATCTGGAAAAGGAGGAATGTGGTCTGAACGGTTGATTTTCATCTAGTTCTTCAACCACTTGGCAACACAAGAATCTCACTAAGCAATTCTTGCCTGAGAGGTGATGATTGTTTTTGCATCTTGAAAGTGTATGGATGAAGATCTTGTTAGCAGGAAGATGTCTCCCAATACAACAGAATTAGTGTAATTAATTGATTAATGGGTAATTGCTAATTACTCATTATTCTTTCCTGTTTCCTAATAGGTTTGCTTAAGAAAACATTTATTGTGGGGTGTCTGGATTGTGCAGTCAGTTAGGTGTCTGACTCTTGGTTGTGTCTCAGGTTGTGATCTTGAGCTCATTGGGATCGAGCCTTCAGTCAGGCTCAACGCTCGGCATGAAGTCTGCTTAAGACTCTCTCCCTCTCCCTTTGCCTCTCCCCACTGTGCACATGCTGTCTCTTTCTCTCAAATAAATAAATTTTACAAAAAACCCCTACCCCATTTATTGAAGGCCCTCTTTGCTTTTAGGTACTTTTAGCACCTAGCTAAAAGTTTGGTAATCACCGAGATAGATCTAGCCCTGTGTTCTTGGGCATGTGGCCTTTTTAAAATTATTTTTAAACCATCCCCCAAAGGATCTTCATTTCCCAATAGCGTATGTTTCAATACCTCACTTAATGTTTTGGACTCAACTTAATTCTATTCATCAAATATCATGTACTTTGAAGATGATTTTTATTCACATTTGTATGTTTTGTGTCCAGCATAATTCCTGGCACATACAAGATGTGCAATCATATCTGAAAGAAAATATAGTTTGGGAAGGTGTAGTGTGCATCATGTCATTTCTGTTTTGGTACATTATGGAGGGAAGAGTGTAAATGGCAGGGAATTAGCATTTGTTCAGCATTTATTATATAACAAATGTTATGTAACTTTGTGCTACTTTAAATACATTTGTTAATATGATGCTTTTTAATTGCCTGCTTTTTTTTAAATGAGAAAATGAGGTCCAGAAATGATGTGTAAGTATTTCATGTTACTTAGCTATTATGTAGCAGAGACCTGATTTAAATCATGATCTGACTCCAAAGATTTTGCTTGTTCAATTTCTACGTGTTTTCTACAGTTGCAGGAATTACTGTTGTAATCAGATGCAAAACCCCTCACCAGTGCTATTACATAAGTAAAGTCTCCATGATAATTTGAGGTCTCCAGGTCCTGCCTGCCTGGTGTCAGACTCTCTCTAGCTTCACTGTCACTGACCACAGAGGTCCCAAAGGCTGTAGACCAGAACAGACCCCAGATGGATGATGGCATGAAATTATAAATTGGAGATAAAATAAGTGCTGTTGTTGTTTTTAACTATGGTGATAATGATGGCTTACACTGACATGATGCTTTACAGCTTGCAAAACACTTGTCCATGTGTCAACGTTCCTGGGAAGTAGGCAAGACAGGGGTCAGCAAGCTTAGGTCCACCACTTGAGCTTGCTGCTGGTTATTGACCTGGCTGAATCTGGTCTTTTTGCCCCTTGTCCAGTGATATGTAGAATCATGAAAGACACCCTTAGTTTAGATTGACCATGTGTATGCCAACTATAGGCTAACCCAGCAGATACACAGATTTATAGCTAGGCTTAAAATAGTAACAACATAATTTCATAACAGCTCACAATTTATTTTTCCTGTTGTCAAGGAAAGATGCCCCTTTCTTCTTTCTTCTTTTGTGCTTGGTAAGAAAACCTAGTTGTGGGTTGCAATCAGGAGCAGATAATGGGGTCCTCTCAGTTTGTTCGATTTCCAGACCATCATAAAGGAAGGAAAAGCTTTTCTGTCATTTGGAAAGGATAATAAACAAGAATCTGAGTCAGGCAATTTGCAAGAGACCTGAGCAATTATGATACTTGAACCTGTTCTGAAAGGAGCTCCCCACCCAAGAAGTTCTTTGCTGAGCTTCTAATGTATCCATCTAAAATTGCAGCCAATGAGGGCACCAGTAGGCACATCTTGCAAAGGAGCTAAGACATAGTTCACCTCTGAGCTGACCATTCGCCAAGAATTATATGCTTCTGTGGGTTTCAATGGGAGTGTTTGTTTTCCTGTCCTCTCTCCTTATCTGAGTTGTGTTCTGTGTCTAGAACATCCCACTTCCTCTGGAGACAGGCAGTTTGGTTTCAAAGAAGCACACAATGGATTTAGGAAACATAGTGTCTGGGGTTGGTTACCAGCTCCACCAGTCTGCAAAGTGACTTTGTATTCTTGGGAGAAATATTTTGTAAGCCTCACTTCCCTCATCTGTGAAGTGGGAATAAGACTAGACTCGAGGGTTGAGTGAGGGCAACATAACACTGAAATTCTTTGCATATAAAATTGATCTTATTATCTTATTTATCACATATTTTCACATTTATGGCTCTCTCTCTTCTTTTGAAACACACTCTCCATTTCCAACAAATGCTCCTTCCTCAAACTCATTTTAACTTGTCCTTTGTCATTCTTTTTTGGAAGGCTTAGGGCTCTGTGATGGTTAATTTTAATGTGTCAACTTAACTGGGCCATGGTGCCTAGATAGTTGGCCAAATATTATTCTGGATGTTTCTATGAGGTGTTTGGGGGTGAAATTAACTTATAAATCTGTAGATTTTGAGTAAAACATATTGACCTCCATAATGTGGATGAGCCTCATCCAATCAGTTGAAATTCTGAATAGAGCAGAAGACTGACATCTGCAGAGCAAGAGGGAATTCTGCAGCAGATGGCTTTCAGACTCAAACTGTAGCACCGGCTCATTCCTGGGTCTTTGGCCTGCTGGCCCACCCTGCAGATTTGGACTTGCCAACCTCCAAATTCATGTAATCCAATTCCTTAAAATATATCTCATTCTATATATATACATACATGATTGGTTTTATTTTCCTGGACAGCCCTGATTAATACAGGCTGGTTTGTGATAGCATCCTTTTGAGGTTGCCACTTAGCTGAGAAGCTATGGCCCCTCATCAGAGCCTGTAAGCTGCTTGGTCCATCAGGACACTCAGCTGGGTGGCTGGTGCACAATGATCCCCTGGTCAGCCTCCTGCTGCCAACATAACTCTAGCATGATGGGAATGGACCTACCACTACAAACACCTCATGTAGGATGTTCTGGGGCTCTCATTTTCTTTCTGTGAACTTCCAACAACCCAGACAAGGCATATATATTTTCCAGGAATGTTCCTTTTCTGGATATTGGGAGATTTGGTGACTTTGAGTTTGGCCTTACTTAAACATCAGTAACACCATGCTACTCCCTTCCTTGGGCATCATGGTGGTTCCCTACTTCCATCATATTGTGTGCAAAAAATTGAGTGCATCTATCTTCTTCTTGTCCTTTGAATGTGATGTGCTTTTTCTGCCTCCATTATTTTGTACATTTTTCTCATTTCTGAAGTGGCTTTCCTAATTCCACTCAGGGCTGCCCAGTCTTCAACATTCCTCTCAAGTCCCATATACCTCTAAAGACTCTCTCTGATGACTTCTGACTCCTCCTGGCTGCTTCTCCCCTAAACTTCAACACCTCTGAGAAGTCTATATCACTTGGTTTAGTTTTTAAAAAGTGTCTGTTTTAGATCCTTGACTGAAATGAGAGCTTTAAAACTCTAGCATGTGAGATATGGTTAACTGAAGGGCTACTATTCACTCTATTATTTACCAGAGATAAATGGATAAGATATGGCTTGTATTTTTAAGTGGCTTATATCTAATGGGAAAGAGAGAAAAAAATCCAAAAAACAGAAAGTTAAAATGCACTATTATGAGTGTTACAGTAGAGATCTGTACAAAGCCCTTGGGGGGAGGGGCTGACTAGAGAAGGGATCCATTGTTGAACACCTGTCATGCTCCCAACCCTGCACTATGGATGCATGTGTACCATCTTGTTTAATACTTACAACAATCCTGTAGGGAGGACATGGAGCAGTGTCCTTGCCTTCTCAATGAAGCCAGGACAGGAGCGACTTGCCACAGTGAGATTTTGGTGGCATCCACAGGTTTGTTGGCTCCAAAACCTATGCACTTTTCAATTACCCTGCCTCCTAGAACGGTTGATTGCAAACTTCTAGCAAGTCCTGCTTTACCTTTGACCCCCTTCAAACTCTTGCAGTAATTTTTGGGCTATTGGTATCTCTTCTTTTCTCTCACAAGAACTTTGATTTTTACTGAAGATTACCAAAGTAAGACAAGAAACAGATAATAATAGTAAACAAAAGCTCTTCCTTTTTATAGTGTGAAGAAGGCTCTAGTTATCAATTTGTTGTGGAAACCTGAATTTGAAGGAATGAGTTTTAGTTTTTAAATTAATTTATAATTTGTTTGGTAGCCGACACCATCATTAAAAATCCAACACATGTTCAGATATTCCACCAAATGTAATTATGAAGCAGTATATATTTTGATGAATTTGTAATAAAGCCTTTATCTTTTCAGCTGGGTTTGTTTACCTCAAGAAATAATAGACTCAACTACACTTTTCATAGGGAAGAAGGGTAGAAATAATGAAGGAAGGAAAGAGAAGAAGAAAAGATGGAAGTGTGGGCCAAGAGGGTGGACCACTGCAAGGCATTCTGGAAGTGACAGTCCACCAGTAGCTCTGGATCCACTGGACGTGGAGTACCTGCACTCTTTCCCTGGATACGTTTAAGATTCTCTATTCACCCCTTCAGGTCAGAGGAGTTTCTCTCACTGCAGGGCTTTCTGAGGTTGGAATATCATAGACTGGGGGGCTTAAAGAACAGGCCTTTATTTCTCAAAGTTCTAGAGGTCAGGAAGGCCAAGATCAAGTTGCTGGCTGATCTGGTTCCTAGGAAAGATCTACTCCCTGACAGAGATGGATGCCCTCTTGCTCTATCCTCACATGGCATGGAGAGGATGCCTGGGTCTTTTCCTTCCCTTTTAAGGGCAGCAATCCCATCATGACAGCCTCAACTCTGTGACCTTATGCAAACCCAATTGCTTCCCAAAGTCCTCACCTCCAAACACTACTGCACTGGGAATCATAAATCATAGCTTCAACATATGGATTTGGGGGACACAAGCATTTGGTCTATACAGAGGGCTCCTCCTCCTGCTCACACACACTCTCTCTCAAATAAATAAGTAAAATTTAAAAGAAATAAAATATCGCCCAAAGATACTTTACTAATTTTTTGTGTAAAGCACAAGGCACACAATAAGTGGCCATTCAATAAATTGTCGTTTTTTCTTCCTTACTTGTACCTTAATGTTCTTTGTTTCTGTCTCTCCACTCAACTTTGCACACTTTAGGACCTGAATCCATGTAAGACCTGAATCCATGACTCAATCATGTTTGTATCCCCCACAGGTTCTATCACACAGCATCACCCACACATACAGTCAGTACTTGACCAGCATTGGAGAAGACAGTGATCCCTATTAGTCTGAAATAGTTTTAATTCAAATCTTCGTGTTAGGAAACCACTCTGCCTGCCTTTGCCAGTGTCATGAAAGAGTCCACTTTACTTTAGAATGGGGTTCTTTCTACTAAGAGGCGCTCAGTGTTTGTGGAATGGATAGATGCCGAGCATTTTGGGTTCTCCTTGTTGTGCCTGTGCTGGATTTAAGTTGATCTCATGAGGACAGAGAGCTCCTGGGTCTTCATCTTGCCTCTTCCTGGGCCTTGCATGGGGATCAGTGCTTGAGAAAGGGTTTGCTGAACTGAACTGTGTGGAAAGAACCTTGGGTCTCAGTGTGGCCATAGAAAGGCAGAGAAGCAAAGAGAAGAGGCCTGGGTAAACTTTAAAGAGGGAGAAAACCCTGTCAGAACATAGACATGGAAAGCCACTCTCTCATTTCTCTTCCTTGATGCCCATTTCAGGGACATCCCTAGAAGAACAAGGAAGAGGCCACAGTTCCTACAATGAGAGATGAGGGACTGACATGTCAGGTAGATAGATCAGGACAGAAGGCCAAGGTAGCCCACAGGGCTGGCTCTTCCTCCTCTGCCCTCAACCCTGCCAGGCTGGCCATGGCTTGTTCTGGACTTTCCCGACCCAGCCCCATGGAGCAGACAGAGCTGCTTGCTGAGAGAGAGAAAGTGTGGGCAGGGCAGATGCTGAGGGCAGGCACTACAGCAGAGGTGCCAGGAGAGCTCTTTTATTTTATACTTGGATTTACAAGTATAATGAGGCTTCATCTGTTGATTGCCAGCCTACCATCCATCAATCCATTCCACTAGAGGCAGAGACCAGGTCCTGTTGGGCCTCTGAAATGTTGGTTTGTTCCCTTCTCCTGCCTCTTAGGCCCGGTAAACAAAGGGAATGGAGCTACAGATGGAAGTTTGCGGCACGCATGTGTCTGGGGGCAGGCAAGTCTGCGGCTGGTGTCCCTGCCAGGAAACACACCAGCTGGTACTGTTTTTGCGTCTGCTCTCCTCAGCTCCAACTCCAACAGGGAGCAAGTCAGAGAACTGATGTGCTAAGCCTGCCTTCTTTCTCCCTCCAGCTTCCATTCTGGGTTTATACATTCTTGGCATAAGGGCTTCCCAGCTGTAGGCCCTGCTTCCTGGTCCTCCTGGTACCGAGGCTGTGATGATTGGCCCTCTGGGATGCAGGGAGGAGGTGGATGGCTTCCTGCACCTGCTCTGCCTTGCATTAGGGACTTCCTCTTCTCACCCATTATGCTAAGACAGCCTAGTACTATTAGTACTAAGTACTTAGTACTAAAATGGACTATTTCTAGTTCATTTTAGGGGAAAGTTGTATTGAATTCTCTGTTCAGAAAGAGAGCCTCTTGGATAATGCTAGTGCTGAATTTTGAGAGCAGACAGCCTGGATCTCACATTTAAGACTATCCATCCAACACTTCTGGGTTCCTCAAAGTAGAGACAATACAAGCTTTTTGAAATAATTATAATTCATAGCTTTATGGGTGACTGACTTTGGGAAGTTACTTACTTAACCTCCCTAACTCTCAGTATCTTCATTTACAGAATGAAGAAAGAAAGAAAGAAAGAAAGAAAGAAAGAAAGAAAGAAAGAAAGAAAAAGAAAGAAGAAAAGAAAGAAAGAAAGAATCTATCTATCCATCCATCTAATCATCTGTTGATCGTTTACTTACCTAGAAAGAGAGAGTTTCAATTCCAATCATCTCCTGGTCTTCTACCCCTATGAGTGGTGCTATGTGTGTAAAAATCTCACAGGTTTCCAAAACTCATTATATAATGCGTTGTTTATAATTTTGGGTTTGCTAATGTTAATCTTTCAAATCATGTGTAAGCATATGTGTGTATGAATATTTGCATGTGTTTGCGTGTCAGTCTTTAAAACTCTATCTTGAGAGGCATACGGCATCATGATGGTACTCTAAGGTCCAAATATCCAGATTGGGTCTTGGCTCTGCTATTCACTAGCAATTTCACCTTAGACAAGTGGTTTAATCTCCTTGTAGTTTAGTTTTCTTTTATAAGATGATGATAATAGTGATAATGTATATCTTTTGGTGATGTAGTTAGATTCAATGGGTTTACATAGTCATTACTTAGAACAATGCGTGGTATATGGTGTGCTATATAGGAGTTTATTGTTGTGGAGGATGGCCAAGGAATGTGATATCAGAATGTCTTACTCTCAGGGAGTTGTCTGTTGGTATATAAACATATTTACCTTTTATGCATAAGACCCTACAATTTTGCCATCAGAGATTATTCCATGTGAAGTCCCCTTCACTCCTTAATGGTCTTTGTCTTTTCCTTCTTTCCTTGTCCTCTTCTAACTACTCCACTTTAAGTACCCCTACCCATATTGTCCCACTGCCCTCTTTCATGAGAATGGGGACCCTGCTCATGTCCCTTTTGTGCCATATAAAGATATATGGGTGTATGCACATACACAAATATATACTTAAATATGTAATATAAGTAATGATTTCAATGTCATCAGGAACCGAGATTCTCCTTATTAGAAAGATAAGATACAAGTAAGACAAACCATTGATATGTTTTCTCATAAAAAGAAAAAATGAGTTAGTTCTGTCCATTGAAAAAAATCTAGAAATAATGATCAATCCAGTAGCAATGCAGACCTTCATCCTAATTTTAGTATCCGAATAACATTTCTCACAAAAGAACTGAGTTTTCTTGGAGAAATACATGACTACTGGTCTGAGACAGGGGATGTATAGGATGAGTATGAGATATCTTGTCATGCCAGAAAGCAAGGAAGCTATCATAGGCCCTTGGAATCATGTTAAAATGACTCAGGAGCAATATGAAGTTGCTTTCAACAGCTGAAGATGGAAAAAATGTAAACATTCAAAAGGAATAATAGCTGCAATATAATTAAATACATCAAATATATAAAAAACACAAGAGCTCATAACAATATTTTAAACATACAAACGTCAATATTTTAAACATACAAGAAAGTTACTGGTTACTTTTAGAAGATTCTAGACACTGCATTAATTATTGAGAAAATTAATAAAGGAAAATCAAGGGAAACATATAGCACTTAACCTTATTCCCTTTACCTCCATAGAACTAAATACACCTCAAAATACAGTCATATACACGTAGATATACATATTAGATGCCTCCTGACGGAACTTCACCATACTATAAAAAATGACTAAAAATTGAACTTGAAGATGATCAAACCTCTACATTTAACTAATGGTCTCCAGGAAATGCAGAAGATAGAGGAATATATTAAATACCACCACAGTCTTGAAACTCAGCGAAATCTAGAATGTGGGAAACTTCACTGGTAAAGGTAAAAATGATACATAACTTCAATAAATACATCGAAAGGGAAAACAAAAGAGGTAGACGAAACACAATGATAAAAAAGAAATTAAGAGACATTAATCGATGTAATAAGGAAGTGGAAGAACTCTGAGCAGACTGGATATTTGATGCTAGGATAGAGTTAGTGTTACATTTTTAGACATGATAATGGGATTGTAAATACACTTTGAGAAAAGGTCTTCTATTTGAGAGTTATATAGTGAAATATTTATAGATGAAATAGTATAGCGTCTATACTTTGAAATTTGAAATCTATATACTTGAAATGCTTTGGAATTATCTGGTGTTAGGGGGTAGGGAAGGATAAGTAAAATAAAATTCACCATGAATTGATAATTGTTGAAAACTGGAAATGGATACATGGGGTTTTATTGTATTGTTCTCTCTGTTCTTGTATATGTTTATACTTCTCCCTAATAATTATCTTAAAATCAAAGAAAAAGCAGTGGTGGCCCTACTCTTTTCATGGAATGTCTCCATAGTCTGCTCCCTAGGCTCCTCCTTAAAAACCCTCACTCCTTTCTGCCAATCTTGGCTCCACCAGCTGGTCACATCTTCTTGATCCAGGCCTTATAGGTGAAGGCTTTCATTGCATGAACTGTCTGACTTTAATTTTTTCTTTGTTACAGAATGACATTTCTCTTGTTTTGTTTTTCCACCCCACCATCATCCTAGATCTTGATCTTGCCCCACTTCAAGACAGCTACTCACGTGCAGATCCTAAGCTTCTGGGAATTTATTTATTTATTTGCACTTTGGAATTGTCTTTTTCTTTTCCTTTTTTTAAAATAAATTTATTTTTTATTGGTGTTCAATTTGCCAACATATAGAGTAACACCCAGTGCTCATCCCGTCAAGTGCCCACCTCAGTGCCCATCACCCAGTCACCCCCACCCCCCTTCCACCTCCCCTTCCACCACCCCTAGTTCGTTTCGCTTCTGGGAATTTATGACACGATCCTCATACTTTGTCTCAGTTATCCACTCAAGTTGTTTTGGGAATTGTCCACTATCTTCTCTTCCCTTCCATATAGTCAGTAAAATGGTGCCTTGGAGATATGGCACTTTTGGGAAGGCAAGTGGGACTTTAAGAGCAGTGAAAACATAAAGTGCTAGGGAAGAGGCCTACAGTGGGATGACTGAACATCCTCATCCTACCCATCCCCAACTGTTTGCCTCCTCTTCTATCAAGAGAGAAGTAAGGTGGGTAGAAGAAGTATGGTGCCATCTTTTCTAGAAGGCATGGCCAGAACTGTTACTAGCTGATATAGAGGGCTTTAAAAAGGAAACCAGACCAGGGAAAAGGTGAATTAATTGTTTGCCTAGGAGGGTGACCATTGGTCCCAGTTTGCCCGGATTGAGGACTTGGGATTTCCAGCTTAAAACAAGAAAGTACCAGGCAAACCAGGACATTGTCACCTTATAGTAAAATCAAGGTTACATTTCTTAGAAGGTTACATTTCTTAAAGTCCCCGTCATGTGAGTGGATAGATTCTTTTGTAATTGGAGATAAGTCCATTTTCTTCAGCAGAAAATTAATATTACTGTGATAATGTATACTTGCTTTTGAGTAATTAACTGGCCTCAGCCAAATGTAGTAGGATTCAGAGCATCCACTGTCTTTCCCCAATGCATGAGACCACCTTCATGGTTTTTCATACATGGTTTTTATGTATGGAAATCTAGGCAAAGAAAATCTCTAACACTTGGCTGAGATCTTATAGTTTCGAAGCAACAATATCAATATTACTACTAACAATATAATTATTGAAAAGACTTCCTTTCTTGTTGTTGTTTTTGTCTTCAGAGGGATGTATCAAAAAGGGATGTATTCTAAAAGTCCGTTAAAAAAATTCTTTTCTCTGAATGGTTAAGTGACTAACTCCAAACACAATTAACTTTGCTTGTCTCATTTTGCTTTTGATTTTTAGGATCTCTAATTTTTAAAATTTAAGAACTTTTAGTTAAAACAATGTGGTTGGGAAACTGTTAGGTTGGCCAGGAGGGAATTTTGACTTCTTTTTCTATTCAAAATCCCCATCCTTTAGTAGGAATGTAAAATAATGCAGCCACAATGGAAAACAGTATGAGGGTTCCTCAAAAAATTAATAGTGGGGAACCCTGGGTGGCTCAGTGGTTTAGCATCCGCCTTTGGCCCAGGGTGTGATCCTGGAGTCCCAGGATCAAATCCTGCATCAGGCTACCTGCACGGAACCTGCTTCTCCCTCTGCCTGTGTCTCTGCCTCTCTCTCTCTCTCTCTCTCTCTTTGTTTGTCTCTCATGAATAAATAAAAAAATTAAGAATAGAAATACTCTATGGTCCATCAATCGCACTTCTGGATATATATATAGCCTATATAATTGAAATCAGGATCTTAAAGAGATGTTTGTACTCATGTTCATTGCTGCATTATTTTTCATGGTAACCAAGATATGGAAACAATTCAATATCCATCCAAAGATGACTGGATAAAGAAAATACACATATATGGAGTTACACGTATATGGTACAATATATATGGTATCTATATATAATGAAATATTATTTAGACTTAAAAAAGAAGGAATTCCTGCCATTTGTGACAACATGAATAAACCTTGAGGACATTAGGCTAAGTGAAATAAATCAGTCATCACGGAAGGACAAATACTCTATTATTCTACTTACAGGAAGTATCTAACATAGTGAAACTAATAGAAATCAAGAAAAAATTGTGGTTGGCAAGGACTGGGTTAGAGGAAAATGAGGATTTGCTAGTTAACAGGTATAAGTGTTTGGTTATGCAAGATGAATAAGTGCTTATAGATAGCAATATTGTCTTGAGCACTTAAAAATATTTTAAAAGGGTAGAGCTCATGTAAATGTTCTTACCACAAAAACAAAAACAAGTACAAAAAGCAAAGGGTATAAGTAAACCTTTGGATGTGATGGGTATGTCTGTTACCTTAACTGTGATGATGGCTTCATGGGTCCAAATTCATCAAATTGTGTACATTAATTATGCACAGTTTTTTGCTTATCAATTATGCCTCAGTAAAGGAGTTTGAAAAACAAGCTTAATTCTTTGTCTCAGAAACTACTTCATCTAAGGATACATAGTAAATTCCTTCTTCTTTCTTCAGGGACAGAATAACTAAAAGAGATTCCTGCTTTAGAAATAGGAATTAATATTAGAACTCATGTCTTAGAGTGCTGAAGGACAGAAAGAACCCATTAGAAGTGTCTTCCACCAAAATTCAGAAGAATAAACATTCTCTTGACATATATACCACATTTCATTGATCCTGAGGTCCAGAATTGTTTTTTTTTTTCAGCATTAATGCAATTTTAGTGTCATTCTGAAAAATCCTATTTTGTTGTGAATTGTATAGAGATGAGTTGGGAGAGTAGATAGGGCATAACCATCTTCTAAGTTTAGAGCCTCCAGCTCTGGGCTTTAGTGGGGATGGATCCCTCAGCCCTTCTGCATGTTTCTACCTGGCAAGGGGACTGAGAACAGACTGGTCAGAGCCCAAATCACCTGGTGGACAGATGGGGACCAGCTGGAGACTATTGCCAGGGAAATACTTCTCCATATAAATTCCTCCACACTGGGGAGGGGGCATCAGCCAGCCTGCCCTCCTTTCTCTTCCTGCCCTCTGCTTCCAAGTGGCCAAGTTCTGTCTGTCTGTCTCTCTATTGTTCACTAGTACATGATAACCCACAGATGGCTGATGTGAAATTGCATCAGCAGTCACAGGAAGTGGGTTTGCAGTAGGCACAGAATTAGGCCAGCAAGTCTGATATACCAGATTCTTATGATCCATGCCTCTGAGCTCCAGAACTTTTAACATCTCAAATTTGGATGCATCTTGTAACTGCAGGCATCATATTGGATGAGACATAGTAATCCTTTGTGATTTTTTGAGCTTTATTTTATACTTCTGCACTTCTCAGTAAGAAAGTCTAGTTGTCACAAATGAGGCATCAAAATATATAGATAATTTTTGAGCAGTGTTACTTCTAGCAAACAATTTCCTCTTCCTGAGTCTCTGTTTCCACATCTGAAAAATGTAAAGGTGAAATTGGCTGGCTCCTCAGAACTCTTTTAAGGGCACTGGGAGCAGAAGCAGGGTGGCAGATGGGCATGGCTCCAGAGATCTCCCCATCTCTTTCAAACTACAACAGTTCTGTGTTATGTATTCTGCAAAACAGACTTGTTTTTAAGTTTTCTTTTGAAGAACAGTTTCTGCCGTTAGGGAAACAAAAAGCTTAGAAAATGCTTCAACTGGCATTTCTAACTGGCACTGTGGGTCTAAAGAAGGTTACTAACTTGAAACCACATTTTGCTTTTGTATTTTTTTTAAGTTTTATTTTAATTCAATTTGCCAACATTTAACACCCAGTGTTCATCCCATCAGCTGCCCTCCTTAATGCCTATCACCCAGTTACCCCATCCCCCCCACCTCCCCTTCAGCAACCCTCAGTTTGCTTCCCAGAGTTGAGAGTCTGGTTTGTCCTCCTCCCTGATTTTTCTACTACCCTTTGAGCGGTGGCAATTGATTTGTGTTTGAGGAACAGTAAATCACGGTCTTTAAAACATAGATATTGAGGAAGCTAGATTTACCTGGGCAGTCATACTTGTGAGATGACATTGGTCAAGTAATTACAACAATAGGGATCATTCTAATACCTCCCTCATGGGATCTATCAGGGAGACAGTTTATGGAAAAGGTCTGTGCAATGCCTGATCAATAGAGATCTTAGTGGTCATAGCAATGACCACTATTTTTGTCCCCTAGATATGCAGTGGGAAGAAGTCTTCTTTCCATCTCACCAGAGTATCTACACACTGGAACTCTACCTTCTCCACTCCTAGTCCCACTCATAGAAAGTCTTACAAACCGTGGACTCATGCTCATGCCCAAGAGACATTCACCACCAGAGATGATCTTAGCACGTTGTAGGGTTCATTATTCATGCAGCAAACCAAAAGAGTAAGGAAGTGCTCTTAGGCTGGTAAGGGACATAACAAATGCTAACAATGGTGATAAAGGCAGCCTGACATTAATTTGAAGGCTATTCACTGTGGCATGAGCCAGGGCAGGCAGGGTGGTAGGATGTGTTCCCTTCCGTGCAGGAGCATAAGTGGACTGGTGAGTAATTAGGGTGGACACAGGAGTAAATGACATGCTGAGAAGCTCAGAGCAGGGACTGATTGATCCCTACATGCAGGTCTGGGACGGTTTCCTAGAGGAACCAACATTTGAACTTAACTTTGAGAGAGGACAAAAATGAACACAGGTGGGACAGTAGAAGGGAGAGGGCTTCTCATCCAATGGCAGGGCAAAAAGAGTGTCCTCAAAAATAACAATAAATAAAGCTGTGATTAAGAAAAATCATAGTTAACACTGCTACTTAGGTGCTTGATACTTAATGAAGCACTTTGCACAGATTCTTTCACGTAGTTCAATTAGTCCTTAAACAACTCTAGGTGGCAAATTTTATTAATATCCCCATTTAATAGATGAGGAAACAGAAGCACCCAGGGTGAAGTATCTTGCTTAACCTTATGGGGTAGTTTGATTTGAACTCAGACATTCATTCTTTCAACCAATAGCAAACATTGATAATAAGACTCCAACCAGATTGGAGCCAGACTGTGGGCAGTCAGGAGCCATGTATACAAGCCATTGAAATAATGCTGGTCTTTCCTTCTAGGACAGGGCTTCTCAACTGAGGTTCTTTTGACATTTTCAGTTGGATAATTCTTTGTTGTGCAGGGCTCTTCTACGCAATGTGGGGTGTTTAGCAGCCTCCCTGGCCTCTACCCACTAGATGCAGGTAGTACTGCCTCTCCCAATTGTGACAACCAAAACTGTCTCCAGGCATTCTAAACATCCCCTAGGAGGCAAAGTCTTCCCTGGCTGGGAATTGCTGCTGTAGGCAGGCTCATGCAGGGCACTGGGTTTGCTACTCTGAATAAGCAGAGCAGAAGCCAGATGAAATTCACTCTTTTGTGCACAAAATAGTCTCCAGCAAACTCTCAATTTTGACATTGTTCATCTCAGCAGCTGGGGTCTTGATTTCTACAAGGTGACTCATGCAGCCCTGTCTGTGGGAGTCAGTTGGTTATCTGTTCTGACAAGGCCCCTCGTGTGCTTGAAGGAGGTGGGGCATGAGACTCATCAAAACATGCTGGATGCACAATTATATCTCTGCATTGTGCTTGCCAAAGCATGACAGTTGGAACACCTTGCTCCCACGCTTGTTTTGTTCTGACCAGCATTAGAAGTTTTGAACCTTAGACTGAGTAGTGAAATTGATTATATATTCAATTTGCTACAAACCTACTAGCTTGTGCACCTATTCATCTTTTCATTTTCTGGGTCCACCTCCACAGACAACACTTATGTAACATTCCTCAAGGCATTTTCCACTATGATTAGGGCTTTCCAGACTAGGTTTTGGGGGTATAGCTGCATTATCTGTGTCTCTCCCTTAGAGCTTTTTCTGGGGAGGCCCAGGAAGAGGAGTTTAGAATTTGAGCTTGGCCTATAGAAGAAAACCAAACCTCAGAAAGAACAGCAGAAAAAGACAGTGTGGAAAGCCAAAAATCAAAATCAGGAAAGCAGGCCATGGATTTTTCCAAAACTTAGATTTTGAGCCACATTCTGGGATAGGGAACATAAGAGCAAGTGGAAAGAGTCTTGGGCAATTGTATGTAACAGTAGCTGTCCCATGAGGCATGTATTAAACAAACTAGCTCGGTACCAGACACTGTGGTTGTGTGGTTGTGTGTCAAGACAACCCCATGAAGCATGTTTCACCATCCTGGAAACAGTGGCAGAGAGGGGTTAAGGTACCTGCTCCAAGTCACACAGCTGGAATGTGGAAAGGTCAGTGTGGGAATATGAAGCTCAGGACATGAACTACTGAAGTCTGTATTACTCTTAGAGTAGAGTATACTTCTTGGGACTGGGATCTGGGAAGGGTGGCCTAATTTAAAGGATCAGGATAAGGTAGCTCAGAAAATTATGCTAACCATTCTCCTGAGGCAGACCCAAGAAGGAGAGGAAGAGGCTCCTGGTCACCATTACTAATGCTGAACAGGGATGTTTGGTTTATAGACTTCCCACAGAACACCCAGCAAAGGTCCTGAAGTCCTGAGTCCCTGTCCCATTGCCTATCAGAAGGGATACATTAGTTTGCCAGGACTGCCATAACAAAATACCACCTACTGGGGGGCTTAAGCAACAGAAATTTATTACTTCACAGCTCTGGAGGCTGGGAGTCCAAGATCGGAGTGTCAGCAGAGTTGATTCTTCCTGAGGGCTGTGAGTATCTGTTCCATGCCTCTCCCCTACCTACTGGTGTTTTGCTGATAATCTTTGCCTTGTAGGATGCATATCCTCATCTGTGGCTTCATCTATACATGGTGTTCTCCTTTTGCGTACGTCTCGGTGTAAATTTCTCTGTCTTCATTTTCTTCTTCTTCTTCTTCTTCTTCTTCTTCTTCTTCTTCTTCTTCTTCTTCTTCTCCTTCAGATTTATTTATTTATTTTATACAGAGAGTGGGAATAGGGAGAAAAGCAGAGGGAGAGGGAGAGAATTGCCAACAGATTCCCTGCTGAACATGGAGCCCAACATGAGGCTAGATTCCATGACCCTGAGATCATGACCTGAGCCAAAATCAAGAGTTGGACTCTTAACCAACTGAGCCACTAGGAGCCCCTCAAATTTTCCCATAATAAGGGGTGGCCCAGTAAAAGACACAATCATTATTAGTTGGGTCTTTGGTCCCAAACACTTCTATGAGCTAGACTGGACCATATGAGGTCAATGGGGTTGTGTATTCCTCGAATGTAAGTCTTTGACCAGGAGCCAGCACAAATGATACGCTTTGTACCTTCCTATCCCTTCCCCACCTCTTGTCCTGCATGACCCTGGGTATAAATGAGTGAAGAAAACATGAGAGCATCTAGGGTCTGGCCACACTGGGAGAAACCATAGGAAATAGGTCAGTGATAGTTATATGTATAATTCTGTCTTCCCTCATCAATGTCTTCTTCCAGTTTTCTGGCACCTTTCATGTGAGCTTGAAATTCCATATTCTTTTTGGTCCATGCCATAGAACTTTCTCTTTAAAAATTAGATTTTCTCTTTCTAGTTCTTTCTTTCTTTCTTTCTTTCTTTCTTTCTTTCTTTCTTTCTTTCTTTCTAGTTCTTCCTTTCTAGTTCTTTTCTTTCTTTCTTTCTTTCTTTCTTTCTTTCTTTCTTTCTTTTTCTTTCTTTATTTCTTTTCTCTCTCTCTCCTTCCTTCCTTCCTTCCTTCCTTCCTTCCTTCCTTCTTCCTTCCTTCCTTCCTTCCTTCCTTCCTTCCTTCCTTCCTTCCTTCCTTCCTTTATGAAGGAAGAGGAGGTAGAGTGGCAGGAAGAAGTCATATTCTTCTCTTGGGGAATAGAGTGTAGTGAGTGTAATTTAGTGAGAAGCAGTCAAGAAGTCTAAACCTTCCTCCATATTCTCATGTTTGTCCCTTTCCCTTGACCTTACTCTACTAAACCAGAGGGACTGAGGGCATTTAATCCTTAGGTAGGATTTATTCCAGAAACGGAATGTGGTGAGCACCATGAAGGCATGAGCAGGGGACAGAAGCCAGGAATACCCAAGTAATACCCACTTCCATTCTGGCTGAGCTTAGCTCATATATTAGTAGACTATTTTAGATTAGCTTATTTTATGCTGATGTATGAATGTCAGGTGATCCAACTGTCCTAGGACATTTGTACTTCATTGAATTATTGTTATTAGCCACTAATTTAAGTAGCAAAATAGCTAAATGATAAAGGAAAGAAAGAACTAACATTTTTGAGTGTATATTAGGTGTCAGACACTGAATTAGACTTTTCTATATATCGTCTTGTTGAATCTATCTAAACCAGGGAAGCAGGCAAGGTTATTTCCATCTTACGATGAAGATAAAAAGGCATGATGAAGTTGGATAAGGTTAGGCAATATTTCTATGTCTCCATACGCCTTGTTAAATAATGTCTCTATGTCAGGCAAACTTGCTGAGCCTACTTGTTCGTTCGATTTTTAGGGGGATTCCTTAGGATTTTCTGTGTGTACAATCAAATCATCTGTGAATAAACATAATTTCACTTCTTCTTTTCCAATCTGTGTACCTTTGTTTTTTATTTGTGTCTAATTGCTCTGCCTACAACCTCCAGTACAATATTGAAAGTGGCAGGAATGGACATCTTTGTGTTCTACTCTCAGGGGAAAATCTGTCTCTCACTACTATGTGTCATGTTAGTTGTGGGATTTTTGTATATACCCTTATCAGGTTAAGGGCATTTCCTTCTAGTTCCAGTTTGTTTTATTTGTTTATTTTTAAGTCATGAGAGAGGCAGAGACATAGGCAGAGGGAGAAGCAGGCTCCATGCAGGGAGCCCGATGTAGGACTCCATCCTGGGACTCCAGCATCAAACCCTGAGCCAAAGGAAGGTGCTAAACCGCCAAGCCACCTAGGGATCCCACATTGACTGATTTTCATATTTCGAACCATCTCTGTATTTCTGGGATAATTCATGATGTATAATCCTTTTTATATGTTGCTGGATTCAGATTGCTAGCATTTTTAAAATTATTTTTCATCTATATTCATAAGGGACATTAGTTCATAGTTTTATATTCTTGTGATGTTGTTATTCAGTTTTGGTATTAGGATAAAAATGAACTCATAGAATAAGCTAGGAAATGCCTTTTTCTTCTACTTTTTGGAAGAGTTTATGAAAGATTGAAGATTGATGTTAATTCATCTTTAAACATTTGTAGAATTCATTAATAAAGCCAATGGGGCCCAAGTTTTAAAAAGTTTATTTATTCAGGAGAGACAGAGAGAGAGAGGCAGAGACACAGACAGAGGGAGAAGCAGGCTCCTTAGTGGGAGCCCACTGCGGGACTCGATCCCTGGACCTGGGAACATGTCCTGAGCAGACCCTCAACCACTGAGCCACCCAGGCATCCCGAAAGATTTAATTTTTTTTGGTAGTAAGTTTTTAAACAATTAATTTAGTATCTTAATTTATTGTGGATCTATCAATATTTTCCATTTCTTCTTTTTAAAAAATTTTAAAATTTATTTATTCATGAGAGACACAGAGAGAAAGAGAGAGGCAGAGACACAGGCAGAGGGAGAAGCAGGCTCCATGCAGGGAGCCTGATGTGGCTCCAGGATCATGCCCTGGGCCAAAGGCAGGCGCTTAACCACTGAGTCACCCAGGGATCCCCATATTTTCTATTTCTTCTTGAGTTAGTTTCAGTCATTTGAATCTATCTAGGATTTTGTCCATTCCATCTTAGATACTTCATTGATAAAGTTGTTTATAGTATGATCTCTTTCCTTTCTGTAAGGTAGATAGTAATGTCCCATCTTTCATTCCTGATATTAGTAATTTGAATCTCTATTTGCAACTGTTTTCTTTCCCTGTTTGCTTTTGTTTCAGCTTGTTATTTTTTTTTTTTGTTTCTCACAATGAAAAGTTGATTTATTTATTTGAAATATTTCTGTTTAAAAAAACCATTTATGTGGGATCCCTGGGTGGCGCAGCGGTTTGGCGCCTGCCTTTGGCCCAGGGCGCGATCCTGGAGACCCGGGATCGAATCCCACATCGGGCTCCCGGTGCATGGAGCCTGCTTCTCCCTCCGCCTGTGTCTCTGCCTTTCTCTCTCTCTCTCTGTGACTATCATAAATAAATAAAAATTTTAAAAAAAAAAAAAAAAAAAAAAAAAAAAAAAAAAAAAAAACCATTTATGTCTATAATTGTTCTCTAAGCACTATTTTAGCTGAATCCCATAAATTTGTGTATGTTGTGTTTTTGTTTACAGTCATCTCAAAGTATTTTCTAATATTCCTTGTGATTTCTTCTTGATCCATTGGTTATTTAGGAGTGTCTTGATTAATTTCTACATATTTTTGAATTTCTCAAGTTTCTTTCTGTGATCGATTTTCAATTTCATTCCATTGTGGTAGAAAAGCAATACTTCGCATAATTTCAATTCTGTTAGATTTATTGAGGCTTATTTTATGGATTGACTATGGTCTATTCTGGAGAATATTTTATTGTACACTTGAGAAGAATGTATATTCTGCTGTTGTTGGGTGGAACATTCTATAAATGTCTGTTATATATGGTTAGAGTTAGCCAAGTCTTCGATTTCCTTTTTGATTTGGATATTTGCTGTATCCATTATTGAAAATGGAGTATCGTTGAATTGTCTATTTCTTCCTTTAGTTTTATCAGTTTTTTTTCTACAACTATGGATTTAGTTGGAGGTAAATATTGTTTACATCTTCTATGACCTTATTCTGTCTAATTTAACTATCAAGTCTAGAAGGGTGTTGAAAACTCCACTGTAACTGTGAATATGTTCATTTTCCTTTTAGTTCTATGAATCTAAACATTTAGGATTGATAGGTCTTCTTGTCATATTGAATCTTTGGTTATTATGAGATGTTTGTCTTTATCACTCACTGACAATATTCCTCATCTTAAAGTCTATTTTTTTTGTTAGTAGAGTCACTCAGTCTTCTTTTCTTCTTCTTTTAAAAATACTTTACTTATTTTTTTAAAGTAGGCTCCACATCCAACCTGAGGCTCAAAGTCATGACCCCAAGATTAAGAGTCACATGTTCTACTGACTGAGCCAGACAGGCATCCTGAGTCACACAGTTTCCTTATTAGTGTTTGCATTGTATATCATTTTGTATCCTTTTACTTTTATGATGTAATACTCTTAAAAAACAGTCTACTTCTATTCTCCATCAGGCCTTATATTTTGGTGGTAATAGAATTTACCTTTATATATTATCAACTCTATGATGCATTGTGCTTACTTTTTCTTTAAATGACTTCTTTTTAACGGGTTAAAACATGAGGAAAAACTTTCTTCCTTTACACAGATAGTTATCATTTAAACTGTTCTGAATTATTTTGAGTAGATCCAAGTTTCCATATGGTATCATTTTCTTTTTGTCTAAAGAACTTCCTTTAACATTTCTTGTAGCAGAGATATCCTCACAATAAATTCTTTTAGTTTTTGCTTATCTGAAAACATTTTAAATTACTCTTCACTTTTGAAAGATGTTTTCACTGGATATAGAATGACATTTTTTTTTCCCTTTCAGCACTTTAAAGATGTTTTATTGTCCTCTGTCTTGCATTGTTTGTGATATGAAATCTGCCGTCACTCTTATCTTTGTTTCTGAATATAGTGTGTCATTTTTACTTATGGTTTCTTTTAAGATTTTTCTCTTTATCAGTGGGTTGTAGCAATTTGTGATGGGTTTCAGTACAGATTTCTTTGTTTTTATTTTGTTTGGTGCTTGTTTAACTTTTTGACTGTGTGTTTATAGTTTTCATCATATTTAAATAAAACTCAGTCATTATTTCTGTAAACATTCTTTTCTGCTTCCCTCCTTTTCTCAGACTTCAGTTGCATTTATATTAAACTACTTGATATTGTCCCTCATTTACTATAGCTCTGTTAGTTATTTACTGTCTTTTTTCTCTTTGAGCTTAAGTTCGGGTAGTTTTAATTGCTGTTTTCAGATCATGTGCATTTTTTTTCTTTTTTTTTTTAAAATTTTTATTTATTTATGATAGTCACAGAGAGAGAGAGAGAGGCAGAGACATAGGCAGAGGGAGAAGCAGGCTCCATGCACCGGGAGCCCGATGTGGGATTCGATCCCGGGTCTCCAGGATCGTGCCCTGGGCCAAAGGCAGGCGCTAAACCGCTGCGCCACCCAGGGATCCCGTGCATTTTTTTTCTACTGTTAATCCCATGCACTGAAGCTTTTATTTCAGATATTGTATTTTTCAGGACTAGAAAGTCCTCTTGCTTCTCTCTTATTTCTCCAATTTATTTTCTCATCTTTTTCATATTTTCTTATAAACTCTTGAAAAAATATACATCAATACATCCATCCATACTATTTTAACATACTTGTCTGCATATCCCAAATGACTTGTCTATGTCATTTCTGGATCTACTTTTAATGGCAAAGGGATTCTTGCATAGGGACATATTTCTGAAATTTGATGAAATATTTCTGAAATTTGATGAAAATCTCTCTTTCAGTTGATAGCATGTTTAGCTTCAAGTAACAGAATAATGAACTAAGTGTAAATTAAATAAAGATTTATTTACCACATAAAATATCTTCAGGTAATTAATAGCTGGTTCTAATTCAACAGCTCAATAATGTTAAGATTTTTTAAAAATATTTTATTTATTCATAGACACACACAGAGAGAGAGAGAGGCAGAGGCACAGGCAGAGGGAGAAGCAGGCTCCACGCAGGGAGCCCGATGTGGGACTCGATCTCGGGTCTCCAAGATCACACCCAGGCCTGCAGGCGGCGCCAAACCGCTGTGCCACCGGGGCTGCCCTCAATAATGTTAAGATTATTATGATTCTTTTAGTTGTCTTTCTTATACTTGAAAACCTCATTTTTTCAAGAAAGCTGAAAACCTCTAGACATCACAGTTTTATTCTAAGTAGGAAAAACACCATGCTTCAAATCTATTTTTCCCCCCTGAATTATTGGTTTCCGGAAATTCAACCCAGTGGTTTTCCATGTTATTGGCCGGCATGAGGTCACATAACCTCTTCTATACTAACCACTTCTCAAGTTGAACAGAATTACCATGATTGGTTTAATTTTTTTTTTTTTTTATTTATTTATGATAGTCATACAGAGAGAAAGAGAGAGAGGCAGAGACACAGGCAGAGGGAGAAGCAGGCTCCATGCGCCGGGAGCCTGATGTGGGATTCGATCCCGGGTCTCCAGGATCGCGCCCTGGGCCAAAGGCAGGCGCCAAACCGCTGCGCCACCCAGGGATCCCCCATGATTGGTTTAAACCAATGAGAAATCTTTTTTGGTCTCCTAAACCACTTGGAGCTCTGATAGCAGGGAGATAAAAGTGGAAAAAGAGACAAACAGTGTTGTCCATGCTTTGTAGTGGCAATATGTCAGGTTCATGATCAGAATGGCATTTGATCTTCATGTTAAAGGAAATTTGGTGAGACGGAGGAGGGAGAATGTGTAGAATATCTAATATTATCCAGACCTGAAACCAGTAGAGATGTGGAAGACAATTACAAGACTTTTTTGAACCTTTTAGGTTTTGTGGTCTTTTATGAACATAGAGGCAGTTGAACTACAGAGTTTTATACCAGCTGGAGTGTCTGGTAGCATATAAAGAAGGGAGAGTCACAGTAAATTGGAAAAGATAAGAATTTGAGTCACTGTAAAGCTGTTGAACTCTTGTTTCTTGAAAATTTTTATTGTGAGTTATGTGACCTTGAACAACTTACCTAACCTCTCCAAACTTCAATTTCTACATCAAAAAATGAGAAATAACAATACAGCTTTTGTGGAGGATTAAGAGAGATACTGTGTCTAGCTAAGAGCAGTAGTTCTTGAAGATTTAGATGTCAGGGCCACTTTATACCCTTAAAAAGGATTGAGGACTTGTAAGAGCTTTTGTTTCCATTTGTTATAGTAACTGATATCATATTAAAAATTAAAACTGAGAATTAAAAATATGCACTGTGTATTAATATGCATAATAAATATGCATTTATTAATTCATTAAAAATGACACTAAAATGCATTGCATGTTGAAATAAATCGCATTTTATATTAAAAATAACTATATTGGGACGCCTGGGTGGCTCAGTGGTTGGGTGCCTGCCTTTGGCTCAGGTCGTGATACCCGGATCTGGGATCGAGTCCCGCATCGGGCTCCCTGCAAGGAACCTGCTTCTCCCTCTGCCTGTGTCTCTGCCTCTCCTCTCAATCTGTGTCTCTCATGAATAAATAAATAAATCTTAAAAAATAACTATATTTTCCAAGACAAAAAATAACGAAAGAATTACATCATTTACATCTTTCAAATCTCTCCTGGTTTAATAGGAGACAGCATGGTTTTCTTAAGTATTTCTGCATTCACTCTGTTGTGAAATCATAAGACATGGAGATGAAGATTCCAGAAAACCCCATTGTACTTGTGAAGGAATGAGAGTTGAAAAGACAAACAGTGCTTTGGTCTTCTTATGATAATATTTCTGATCTCATGGACTCCTTGCACAGTGTCTCAGGGGGCTTCTGGACTGATATGGAAACCTGTTGGTTAAGAAAATAGCCCCTTCTGGTCTTAGTAAACATGGAGAAGACTTGAAACACATCCATGCCTCGGTTGTCAAATCTGTAAAATGGAACTCCTAATACCACCTATTGCACAGGATGCTCTGAGGATTAAGTAAATACTCTTATGATACTGTGTGAAACTGAGTAAATGCTTCACCAGCTAGCAAGACTCCTCAATGAATGCACAACAGTTTCTCTCCACCCCTCTCTTTTTTTCTCTTCCCCTTTTTCTTTGGAACAGAAGGGACCTTTGAAACATTTTGTTTGAGAAGTGCAAGAGGCAAACCGCTAGCTTTATTCATAGGGGACCCAAATGTGGATAAAATGATCCCTT